>NC_081558.1:138463830-138635619 GCF_022355385.1 Mustela nigripes | reverse complement strand
ATGGGATTGGGAGGGAGACAAACCATAAGTGACTCTTAATCTCACAAAACAAACTGAGGGTTGCTGGGGGGAGGGGGGTTGGGAGAAGGGGGGTGGGGTTAAGGACATTGGGGAGGGTATGTGCTATGGTGAGTGCTGTGAAGTGTGTAAACCTGGCGATTCACAGACCTGTACCCCTGGGCATAAAAATATATTATATGTGTATAAAAAAAGGTAATTACTAATAAAGCAATGCTTATAATCTGCAAAATGTTAGCCTTTGCGTACCTCTGACTATATATACATCGTGACCCATCTATGCCAGTCTCTTAGTTCAGGCAATATCTGATCCACTTTTTTTAAAAAGAGTTAGTTTATTTGAGAGCACGAGCAGGGGGTGGAGGGAAGGCATAGAGGAAAGAGAGGGACAAGCAGACTCAGAGCCCAACATGGGGCTCGATCCCATGACCATGAGATCATGACCTGAGCCAAAATCAAGAGCCAGAGGCTCAACCAGCTCAGCAACCCAGATGCCCCTGATCAGCATTAAAAAAAAAAAAAATGTTGGGGGGTGCCTGGCTGGTTTAGTCAGTAGAGCATGTGACTCTTTCAGGTTTGTAGGTTTGAGCCCCACACTGGGTTTAGAGATTACTTAAAAATAAAAACTTAAAAAAATTTTTTTTTTCTTTAGAGGACTAGAAAGAAATAAAGGACCAAAAAAAAAAAAAAAAAAACAAAACCTCTGTTTTTCCTTTTGTCAGAAATTATTAACCTAATAAAAATGTTAAAAAATCCGTGAAAGTGTTATTTTGAAATGGTTTTATCATTTTTAAAAGCCAGAATTGTTTCTTTCTGCTTTTGTAATAATTTCCATTTCCTGACTTACAGGGTCAGATTTCTTCAGATAAACCCTCCAATTTTTGCTTCAACTCACACCTCACTACTGAAATACTAGATTTAAAATTTCTTCTACCCACAGGAGTATACTTTTTTATTATCACTTTAAATTGAACTACTTGGATAATTTCCCCCTTTGAACTAGAAGAAAATATAAAAGGAAACATCTAGTCACTTGAGACAGAAATCTTGGTTCTAAAACCAAGACTTTCAAAAACACAAGTGTTGGTGAGGATTTGGAGAAAAAGAAACGCTTCTGTACTCTTGGTGAAAATGCAAACTGATGCAGCCACTGTGTAAAACAGTATGGAGGTTCCTCAAAAAATTAAAAATAGAATTGCCATATAATGCAGTAATTGCACTCTTGCGTATTTACCCAAAGTATACAAAAACATTAGTCTGAAAGGAAAAATGCACCCTTGTTTATTGCAGGATTACTTATAATAGCTAAATTACTGAAGTAGCCCAAATTACTGAAGTAACCCATAAAAGAATGGATAAAGAAGAGGTGGTACATATATACAATGGAATATTATTCATTCACAAAAAAAGAAATCTTGCCACTTGCAACAACACAGATAAATCTGCAGTAAAATGCTAAGTGAAATAAATCACTCAGAGAAAGACAAATACCATGTAATTTCACTCCTGTGTGAAATTTAATAAACAAAACAAACGAACAAAGGAAAAAAAAGATACAAACCAAAAAACAACTCTTAACTCTAGAGAACAAACAGACGGTTAGAGGGGACATGGATGGAGGGATGGGTCAGAGTTGAAGGGGATTAAGAGTACACTTATGTTGATGAGCACTGGTTGATGTACAGAATTGCCGAATCACCTGATTACACACCTGAAGCTAATATAACATTGTATGTTAACTATACTAGAATTAAAATAAAAATAAGGGGTGCCTGGGTGGCTCAGTGGGTTAAAGTCTCTGCCTTTGGCTCAGGTCATGGTCCCAGGGTCCTGGAATCGAGCCCCACATTGGGCTCTCTGTTCTGCGGGGAACCTGCTTCCTCCCTTCTCTCTCTGCCTGCCTCTCTGCTTACTTGTGATCTCTCTCTCTGTCAAATAAATAAATAAAATCTTAAAAATAAAATAAAATAAAAATAAAAAAGATTTCTCTTCCTTTCTCTGGTTTGGTGGTAGATGTACACCTCCTGAAATTACCTTGCTCTTAATTATATGTCAATCTCATATAATTTTAACATGAATGATTTGCAGGTAAATTTGGCTAGTACTTAACAAACATGAAAACAATAATATTTTATTAGTATTTTATTTTTTATTTTTTTTAAGATTTTATTTATTTATTTGACAGACAGAGATCACAAGTAGGCAGAGAGGCAGGCAGAGAGAGAGGAGGAAGCAGGCTCCCTGCTGAGCAGAAAGCCCGATGTGGGGCTTGATCCCAGGACCCTGGGATCATGACCTTAGCCGAAGGCAGAGGCTTTAACCCACTGAGCCACCCAGGTGCCCCAATTATTTTATTTTTTAGAGCTCAGTTGTGAAGCAATCATTTTGAGCACTTAAATAAACCTTCATGTAAAAATCTGGAGAATTTATTTCAAATCTACTCCAAATAGTTAAACAATGCATAAATATTTAATATTATTAACATCTGAAAATAAATTAACCAAATAAACATTTCATATACACTAAAACACTTAAATATTGCTAAACTATCAAAGTTAATGTTAGATCTTTCAAAAATAATAGAAATGATTTTGTGTTGTGCATTTTTAATTCAAAACTGTACATGGATGCAATATCATAAAGACCTCAACGACAACTTTCAACACTGTGTATTTTTCAATTTTACACTAATTCTTGCATAAAGCAATATCTGACAACAGATCTAGATGTGGTAATCTATCAATTTACCAAACATGCCAAACTAACTTTTTAAAGTAACAGATTTTTGCTCCAATTTTATATTTTCCTAATTTTATAGATACATGTGATAAAATTTCAATTTCATTAACTATAATGCTAGAAAAAGTAAACTTTTTCCAACATATAAGGTCATTTTGAGGAAAATAAGGATAGATTTTAATATTTATAATAGTGACTGATTAATTATAATTGACTAGGGTACTAGATCTGAGACGTTTATAATTCTCTAAGAATTATGCCAGAACCTTGTTCATTTCAGTCACGTTATTCGTTACTCTTTACATAAAACTGTTATAAAAAGTTATGTCTATATATTGACAATAAAAAAACTATTAAAATGTAGCAACCTTTTTCTCAATGCTTCAAGACTTCATATACAGTATGCAAATCAATATTACTGATGTTTTAACATAATCTTTTAAATTATATACTTGACAAATTCTTTAAAAGAGAAATTATAATTAATCATAACATTTTCATTTTCCTACATAAAACTATTTCCTCCTATAAAATATGTCAATCCATTAAAAAAAAAAACCTCCTTAAAAGCAATCTTTATAATCTGATAAATAAAAAAAAGTTCCTATTCACTTAAATAGGGGGCATGAGCCCTGTACATTAACTATTCTGTCCTGATTCAGGATTTTCCTCTGGTGAAACAGAATTCCAGGAAAAAATGTAAGTTCTGCATGCCCATTTACCTTGCCAACGATTTAAAGGAGTAAAATGAAGATTCTAGTTGCAGTTTTGACAAGTAAGAAATGAAAAGGCTTCCAGTCCCAAATTAAATAGAGATTACATTAAAAATTTGGCACTGTCAAATTAGACAGAGATTAAGCTGTAGTGAAAAAAGAAAAAGGTCTATAACAAGTATTTTAAATCTGCTAAGAGAAAAATCAATAATTATGCCTTGCTATCTACCAAAGACATTGGTTAAAAGAAGTCTCAGTAATACAACATATTATATTACCTTTCCTTTTGTAATGAAAATGGCTATTAAATATATTAATCCTAGTTATAATGGAATACTTTATTAAAACTTATTTTCTGTCTTTAATACTAAGGTAAAATACATTTTGGAAATCTGCATGGAATGTCCCCAACAAATTGGTTCCTTAGCTTTAGCACTGCCTGTGTCATACAGTTTTATTCATTATTTCAACCACGTGAAACAAACATGATCCCTCAAAATATAAAAACAAGTCTGGTCTTCTGTTATATTAAATAATGAGTTCAATCATTTAATATAAAACAACATACCATTTTGGGTTTCTGTTAACAGGGCAAAATAGAAATTAGTCATAGGAAAAAGTACTAAATGAATAAGATATGTCTTTTTTGGGACAGAATTCACCTTTATATCCCTCTGCTACCAGTAATGTCTTACCTGCTCTAAACCATTCAAGGTTCAAGTTCACTACTACAAATGCAGACATTTTCCAGTTTTCGTCATAGATCTTTCTTTTAACATTGTTTTTAGGATGCTTTAAACAATTAGTTTCACAACTATTATTTCAAATTTATGTTTATAATTCATAGCCCATATTCAATAAGGCCATGGTTCTTATACTTTTGGATCACAGACCACTTAAGATTTTAACAAGAGATCTCTCCAGAAAGACAAATAATTACATATCCAGTTTTGCTAGCAATTCAGGGGTTTCAAGGCCCCAATGACATCTGCTTAGGATAAAAATCCTTGTAATAAAGAGAAGAAATCAAACAACAGATTTATTTTATATCGCAAAGGTTTAATTAAAAAAATAGAGAAATCTATTTTAGGTATTGAACAAATTTTTGTGTGTGTGATTGAATAGGCAAAATTAAAATATTTACAAAGGAAGGAATTTTTGTTATTAGTCGTAGCTAATCATAACCTTGTGAGATTTATAAGAGTATTAGCTAGTAAATATATGATACATTAACTGGAGGAGTTAATGTCCACACTTGAGGGCAGAGTTTATCAGGATCTATCAGTAAAGAAAAACATATGCAAAAAAGGGTAGTATTTTCTACTGATATACCATGAACAGATCCTCAGATTCAGGTAGATCATTTGTAAGATACCATCAGTGATCAATGTATGCAACACAGTTACACATAGCTGTTAAGAAGTCATTTTTGATATGCATTACAAGAATGTACCCAAATAACCAAAGGACTACAATTCAAAATTTCTAGAGCAAATGCAATTAATGGCTTTCAACTTATAGTTAAAGGCTTACAACAGATTTTAATACTTTAAATCATTAAAGATTGGTTGACTTCAAAGTATGTTTGAAAGTATGTAAATATGTAATATGAATGGGTAAGAAACAAAAGATAATTATGGCAATGTCAAATTTTTAATCCAAAAGTTAAAAAGCAAAATACATTTCACATATGAGAGTAAATGGGTTTTTTCCTTTATTCAAGTAAACATTCTGATTATAATACATGATAATGGACAACCCACGTGACAAAGTATGGTAGACTACAGTTTTGTGTAGCTTCCTTGTTTCTAGGATGATTTTCCAGGTGATTCTTCAGGATCTGATATCGATGCCCAACAAAGGCTTTCCAATGGCAATGCATGAGTTCTAGAGAACCGCCTTCTATCTTTCTTCAGATGCTGAGTGCCATTTTCTCCCACCCATTTTATCCTCCATTACTTATATAAAACCCCACTCTAAATTCAACCTATTTATAAAATTAACAAAATAAAAATTAGTATATGTTTTTCCACAAGGATAAAATTAAGTCAGATTCAACTTAATCTTTCTTTTTCTTTATCTTTGGAAGGATTTACATAATCTCTAAAGAGTCAGAGTAGTATATGACACAAAAAATGCAAAGAACATTATTATTGGTATACATAATATGTTGGGAATTGCTAACGTATTCCAAAGCTTAACCTTCCTGGGATATCAATCCTCCAGCAGATATTATAGTTTACAAACAGAAGGTTGTGTTTTAATAAGTGGAAATACAGTACCTGATTTTATATAAAGTAACTGTGAGATCTTTTCTCACTAGTAAAGTGCTTAATTAAGAAACATTCTTCCACAACATAATTTAACTTGTCAAAGGCACAAAATGTCTTTGTCTCTCTCTCTCTCTAAGCATTAGTCTTTAAAATTATAGTATTATTCATTTTGATTTTATTTAATTGCAAATCTTTACTGTTTTTCTCTCTCAATAATAAAAAAAACTGCTTTGAGTAAAACATTTTTTATTTTCAAAACTTTGCCACGAACGTACATACAACAGTAAATTAGATCCCTTCACGAGCTGTCTGTATGCCATGAAGCACTTATGACAAAAACATATGCAAGCTTTAGGGTAAAAGTTAACAAGGAATCAGAATATCTCCCCCAAAAAGGAGGACAGGGAATCATTAAATTAAAAATCGTTAGCTTTCATTTTATAAAAAATAGTTTGAATAATCTTCATATAAATCTGTAATGCTTACAAAGGCAGGAAATACATTTAAAATAGTCTTTTTAACACAGATTCATTAGTACAATGTGGTTATGGTCAGAAAAATAACAACTAAAATGGCATTTCAGTAGTCTGCATTCTCTTCTCAGCAAATTCCACATAGAATTTAACCAATTTGCAATTCAAAATAAAATTTAGTTGTCAACAGGGTCAGACTGGCTGTAATTAGTACCTGAATATCAAACTCTGTTCCATTTCATATATTGTACCAGAATTTTAAATACAGCTCAATGATAAGTACTGATAACAATACTTGACTGGATGGTTACCACCCATGGCTACTGCACTGCAGGTTAAAACATACTTTGGTCAGTAAATTAAAAAGATATAAATCAAATAACAAGGCCAGAAAACTTGTTTTAGAACCAATTTCCTGACCTTAAGTAAACTTCAAATACATTGACAAGGCAAGGAAAATATAATCAACTATACAGAGAGTCTATTTTTTAATCATTTGGCATTTTATATTAATAATTTCCTTGTTTAAAATTTTATTTTATACTCCCATGCACTGATTATCATAACTGTCTGAATTAAAATAAAACTACAGTTACCTTCCTAGAATGTCCAGTAGTGAATGTAAATTAATTGCTTCTTTTGCACTTCCATGAAGATGGTCCTTCATCCTGTAATTTTTTCAATTTAGGACCAAGAAAGAACCACCAACCAAATCCAATAAAAACACAAATGATGGATTCTACATAATAACCATCCAGCGCCGTAACACATGAGCCACCAAGCTTTTTGCAAAGCTGTAAAAGTAAAATTATAATAAATATTTCACAATTTCAAAATGGAAGTATTCAGCAAGTTAGATGTTTCTACTTTGTAGTTAAGGGATTAATAAAAAAATCCAAAAATACTTTTGAAAGTTGTTTTTATTTTTTATTTTTATTTTATTTATTTAGTTTTTATTATTATCATTTTAAGTAAACCTGGATGGATCTTGAACTCATAATGCAGGAACCAAGAGATCAAGTGTCATAAGGGTCTACCCACTGAGCCAACCAGGATCCCTTCAAAATGTATTTTTGTTAAATAATTTCAACATTTCATTCACTTCAAATGGTGAAATAGGCTAATATACCTTAATTTCTCTAATGCTACTAAGAGGATTAAAAACATTTTCAGCTTTTATAAACAATACTCATATTCCATTTTGAAGATACAGCTTTTCAAATTTGGGAAATGTGAAGAAAATTTCCAATGAATCTACCTTAGAAGTGGGCTAATGTTAATTTGAAATAATTTAACAATAGTGTGCTAACCATTCAGGTCTGGCTATAATCGTTATCTGAATAGTCAATGGAGTTTCCCTTTTTCTATCATTAAAATATTCAGTTGTTAATTATGCACTTATTAAGTGCCTATTGTATAGAATCCTCAAGGTAAAGGGGAGAGAGACTATTCCTCCCTTGCTGAGAAGCGTCTTCAAATGAGCTACTCTTACTGAACATTATAAGCTCAGTTCTGACAGGAAAAAAAAAATGCAGAGATCTCTACACTAGAAACTAAGGACACCTGGGTGGCTCAGTTGGTTAAGCATCAGTTGGTTTGGCTCAGGCCATGATCTGGGGGTCCTGGGATTGAGCTCCACATTGGGCTCCCTGCTCAGCAGGCAGCCTGCTTTTCCCTCTCCTGTTCCCTCTGCTTGTGCTCTCTCTCTCTCTGTCAAATAAATAAATAAAATCTAACAAAAAAACACACAAAAAAGAATGAAAGAAACTATAGACAGGTATGATTTTTCAAAAAAATATAGTACTTCTAGAGGCAAATAAGAATATTAATATCTTTCTTTTTTTTTTTTTAAAGAAATTTCCAGGGACGCCTGGGAGGCTCAGTTGGTTGGATGACTGACATTGAAACTCCATTGACTTCGGCTCAGGTCATGATCCTGGAGTCCCGGGATCGAGTCCCACATTGGGCTCCCAGCTCCATGGGGAGTCTGCTTCTCCCTCTGACCTTCTCCTTGCTCATGCTCTCTCTCACTGTCTCTCAGATAAATAAATAAAATCTTTAAAAAATAATAATAATAAAGTGATTTCCATACCCAATGTGGGTCTTTTTAATTTTTTTTTTAGATTTTATTTATTTATTCAACAGAGAGAGATCATAAGTAGGCAGAGAGAGAGAGAGGAGGAAGAAGGCTTCCGGCCAAGCAGAGAGCCTGACGTGGAACTCGATCCCAGGACCCTGAGATCATGACCTGAGCTGAAGGCAGAGGCTTAATCCACTGAGCCACCCAGGTGACCCCCAATGTGGGTCTTAAACTTACAACCCCAAGATCAAGAGTGGCAAGCTCCACAGACTGAGCCAACCGGGTTCCCCTGAAAATTAGCATTATTTATTTGTCAGAGAGAGCGAGCATAAGCAGGGGGAGCAGCAGAGGGAGAGGGAGAAGCAGGATCCCTGCAGAGCAGGGGGAACCTGATGTGGAACTCGATCTCAGGACCCTGGAATCAAGACCGGAGCCAAAGGCAGTTGCTTAATCAACTGAGCCACCCAGGGACACCGTCCTTTTTAATTAATTAATTAATTAATTAATTAATTTACTTGTTAGAAAGTGCACAAAGCAGGGGCGGCAGCATATAGGGCAGGCAGAGCAGGCAGAGGAGGCAGAGGGAGAAACAGGCTCCCCACTAAGAAAGGAGCCCGAGGCGAGACTCAATCCCAGGACCCTGGGATCATGACCAGATCTGAAGGCAGAAGCTCAACCAACTGAGCCAACCAGGCATCCCTGAAAATTGATATCTTAATGTTATCTAAAATTACAAAATTATTGCTTAATGTTATGTAAAATTACAACATACTGGGGTGCCTAGGTGGCTCAGTTGGTTGGGCACTGCCTTCGACTCGGGTCAAGATCCCAGAATCCAGGGATCAAGCCCCTCAGCGGGCTCCCTCCTCTGCTTCTCCCTTTGCCCCTCACCTGACTCCTGCTCTCTGTCTCCTAAATATATAGGTGGAAACTTTAAAAAAATAAAAATAAATAAATAAAAATAATATCACAACATACTTACCTCAACAGCATCAGGTGTTCGACAATTCTGGTTTGATGCTCCTACACACTCTTTCACTGTGAGGGGATCTACTAGCCAAAGAGCTACTGTAGAAGGCCAGTTTCCTCCCAGATTGGACACAGTATTTAAAAGGGTCATATATGTTCCTCCAATAAGTGGATCACTAACCTTCGCATTGAAAGCCATGATGGAAACATACATGCTGTACAATGTAACCTACAAGGAAAATGTCAAACATCTTTAGCAAAATTAGACTTTATAAAAAAAGAATCTGAGTTAAGAACATCAAATTCAGGGGCGCCTGACTGGCTCAGTGGGTTAATGCCTCTGCCTTCGGCTCGGGTCATGATCCCAGGGTCCTGGGATTGAGCCCCGCATTGGGCTCTCTGCTCAGCAGGGAGCCTGCTTCCCCTTCTCTCTCTGTCTGCCTCTCTGCCTACTTGTGATCTCTGTCTGTCAAATAAATAAATAAAATCTTAAAAAAAAAAAAAGAAACAGAGGAACAAACTCTGTCTCCAAAATAGCTTTCCTTTGAATACTGTTCCATAGGGTGTTCACAGAAAAAGGTATTCCACAGTCAAAAAAGAATGAGAAACACTAAATTACACAAAAAAATCAACAGGTCCCTTTCACTGTAGGCTTCTGAAAGCTTTAGGATATAAACTCCATAAGGACAGGGATTTTGATATGATTTATTATTATATTTTACCACTTAGAATGGTTTCTGGCATAGAATAGGTTTCCAATTAATATTTATTGATGATTAAGATGCTACATAAAGAGGGGTTATGTCAGGTATCATTTCTCAAATTTACTTGACATTGTATAGTTTTTCCCAGAAAGCATCTGGCTGTCTGAGCATCACTGGCTACATTTTAGAAAATTTTCTAATCGAATCCAAAGCCAAACAAATGATTTTTGGACTACTACACTGTAGTTTTCCTTTACTTACACAGATAGTGAAACATTTATTAAGTTAAAGCACTCCTTTAAACATACATTTAGTTGGACAGATCCATTATGGAGTTCTCCCAAATGATACAACTACATGTAAAAAATTATTGAGATTACTTGGTAGCCACACTTTTAGGTTTCCGTTAAAAACAAGTGAGGAGTTTGTTAATTATAATTTTCAAAGAGTTTAAACTAGGTTCCACAGAAAAGTGACTCTTAAATACACATTTGTAATAAAGGCACTCAAGTCCCAAAGTTTACTGCTGGGCGTCTACAGCTTACTTGAACCACCTGCTCCCAGAACACAACCCCATTCTGCAACAGCTTAGGTGAGGCTAGGGATTACAAACATAGTTAATAAAGAAAAAGAAAGCAGATTAACACAGAACTTTCAAAATCACAAAAAGTAAGCCTTAACTCGCAGTACAGAATCTAAACCAAAAGCCTGGGTTCTGTCACACAGTAACCATCATTATTTCTCAAGACTTTCAGAAAGAAAAGGCATCTGGAATAGAAGAAATAAAGAACCCAAGTCTCGGGATGGACTGAGGAATACTTAGGAAGAGTATAATTACTAGCTTTGGAATTAATTCTGTAATATAACAAATACTGGTTGAATGAACAAAATAAATGAAGAAACTCTCCACAAATAGAGTTCAAAAAATCAAAAGCTACAATTTAAGGTTCACTGTCAAAAAATCTCTTCAATGTTAGACTCATGCTTAAGCCTTAAAATTTATTATCATTATTTGAAGGCCACTGCAGAAAAATGTCTTCTTTATTTTCCAAAAACAGTTTACTTCTGAGAAAACCACAGCAAGCTTACCTGATGTAACGCATAACTCAGCAGCACTATAATATAGTAATATATAGGGAATCCTCCTTGATGTTCCACTTTGGGAGTCCACCAAACCAGCAGAGCATATTCTAATCCAAGCAACAATCTATAGAAAAAGAAGAAACCTGGAGTTGACTTCCATTTTAGGTTAAAAAATAACAACAAAAACAGAAATCTGTATGCCTACTATGTGAAAGTAGCCTATTATTTAAAAACTGTTAGGAGGTTAGAAAGA
Source organism: Mustela nigripes (assembly GCF_022355385.1). Taxonomy (NCBI): domain Eukaryota; kingdom Metazoa; phylum Chordata; class Mammalia; order Carnivora; family Mustelidae; genus Mustela; species Mustela nigripes. The sequence goes on along the minus strand of NC_081558.1, from coordinate 138,624,314 downwards.
GATAAAAGTGCATATAAATGATATTGAAGTTAAAGATGCTTTCCAGGGGTGCCTGGGTGGCTCACTGGGTTAAAGCCTCTGCCTTCGGCTCAGCTCAGGTCATGATCCCAGGGTCCTGGGATCGAGCCCTGCATCGGGCTCTCTGCTCAGCGGGGAGCCTGCTTCCTCCTCTCTCTCTGCCTGCCTCTCTGCCTACTTCTGATCTCTGTCTTCCAAATAAATAAATAAATAAATCTTAAAAAAAAAAAAAAAAAAGATGCTTTCCAAGTCTTTTTCCATATATACTTAACACAGTTATTGGTGATACTGATGAATGCTCCTCATTTAACTTTTCTTATTTAGTAAGGTTTTATTTCATTTTTACCTGTAGGGCATGGCTTTGTAAAATATGTTTAGTGGCTGGGGACCTGCAGTGTATTTGCTGATAATCAGAGGCAATATTATCTGCAAAGGAACCATTGGAACTGCCAATAAGGCTAAATGTTCTTTGGGTACTCCTTCTTCTACCAATTTCAGTCCTGTTACTGCATCTGCTGCTGAAAAACCAATCTGCAATATAAAAACAAAAAAATACTTTCATTTGTGATTTACAAAATATCTTCCCCAAGCATATGTAAGTTCTTCAAGAACCTCAATCTCATTATTGATTTACAGCAGTTACAAGTAAATATATTATTCTATCTGGTACAACAATCAAGTTACAGAAGACATACTTTATCCTAAGGTCTACTGACAATATTCAGTGAAAACAACTGAAAATTCAGCACTTTTAGGAACCGCAGATGATAACACTTACAACTAATTTCCATTTCAAAAAGTTCAATCTCTTACAATAAACAGTATTCAAATCCCAACTTACTGATTAATATGTTTTAAGCTTTAAAGAGTCTTTAATTGACTTCAAATAAAATCTGGTTAAAATGAAGCATCACTGCCACATATACAGATTTTTAATGATTTCTGACTGATCATAATAAAATTTCTAAAAGTCATCTAACATTTCAAAAGTAATTTTGAGACAACATTCTACCTAAAGGGTTAAATAAAATGAAGGGGAAGATAAGCTATAGTTCAATTTTTAAAAACAAACAAAAAAGAGGATGCTCAAAGTAGTGAGTAAAAGTTTGGGGTGAAACAAGGTATTTAGAGAGTCTCAAAGTATCTCTCTATAAATTAGTTTTTAATTACAGAAAGAAAAATAATAACTTTATAATGGGTTAACAAAGTAATCAAAGTTAACAACAGTTAATGGGATAAAGGGACATGATAAGGCTTCTCATAGAATTCCCCAAAGTCACCACTATATTACTTGGGTGATATTCCTGACATATTTGCATTACCTGACCCTAAACACGAAGGAACATCAGACAGACATAAATGGAAGGCCACTCCACAGAAAAATTTAGAACATCCAGGTCATGAAGGACAAAAAAAAGGCTGATACCCACTAAATTCTACGTGTGATTCTGAACTGGATCCCTGACCAGGGAAGAGTAAAATTATAAAGGTTGTTACTGGGACAACTGGTGAAATCTGGGTATAGACTGTGATAACAGTATTGTATCAATTTAAATTCCTTAATTTTTGAGTACGTTGTATCTTGGAATAGAAAACCCTTGTTCTTAGGAAATAAATACTCAAGGTATTTATGGGTAAAGGAGCATAGTACGTACAGAATACTCTAATATTTCAGAGGAAATATGTAATAGAGCACAAATGTACAGAATACAGAAAGTGGAACTAACTGTTAACAATTAGAGAATTTGAAAAAAAAAACAATTAGAGAATTTGAATAATGAAATATGGGAATTCTTTCAACTATCTAAGCAAATTTTCCGTAAGTGTGAAGCTTTATTAAAAAACATTCTTGGGCGGGGAGGCTCAGTGGGTTAGGCCACTGCCTTCGGCTCAGGTCATGATCTCAGGGTCCTGGGATTAAGTCCAGCATCAGGCTCTCTGCTCAGCAGGGAGCCTGCTTCCCTCTCTCTCTGCCTGCCTCTCTGTCTACTTGTGATCTCTCTCTATCAAATAAATAAATAAATATTTAAAAAAAACCAAAAACCATAAAACCAACATTCTTTAAAGAAATGGTGATTGTGTGTACTTTAACTTCTTGGAATGGAGCCAAAGGGCAAATTTCACCATAGAAAAACTAAAGGCCAAAGATATTTTACTTAAATCCACAAAAGAATTCACTACATTTCACCCATTCTCTTTGTAAAAATTAGGTATACAAACTGACTTCAACATTTACTTTATCTTAAAAGTGCTACAGTAGGAGATTTCTATAGTACACATATCTAACAAAACACCCAGGATATACAAAAATTCTACAAATTGGAAAAAAAAAAGAGGCAGCTCTGGATATTTAAATGTCCAATAACCATATGAAAAGATGCTCATCTGCTTTAGTCATCAGGGAAATGCAAATTATAACCATTAAGGAGAAGCCACTACATACCCACCAGAAAGGTTAAATTTGAAAGGGCAATATGCGTCTTTGCAAGGCTGTGAAGCAACTGGAACTCTCTTAAATTGTTGGAAGTAGGGAAAATGGAAACAACCACTCTGGAAAATTGTGTGGCAGTATCTACAGCATTCCTTATGACCCAGCAATTCCATTCTGAGGTATTTACCCATCAGAAATGTGTATCGATGTTCACCAAAAGTAAGGTGAATGAATATTCATAGAAGTACTATCCATAATAGTAGAAAATTACTAAACACTTGTTGATAGAATGAATAAATTACAGCATATTAATACAGTGGAATATTATAAGCAATGAGATGAATAAACTGTTGCTATAAATAATAATATGGATAAATTATACAAATATAATGTTTAGTGAGATACAAGAGCCAGACATAAAAATGTCTCTATTTATTATAAATTTCCATTTATTATAAAACTCAAAAGCAGGGGCGCCTGGGTGGCTCAGTGGGTTAAAGCCTCTGCCTTCAGCTCAGGTCATGATCTCAGGGTCCTGGGATGGAGCCCCACATTGGGCTCTCTGCTCGGCGTAGAGCCTGCTTCCTCCTCTCTCCCTCTCTGCCTGCCTCTCTGCCTAGTTGTGATGTCTGTCTGTCAAATAAATAAATAAAATCTTAAAAAAAGAAAAAAAAACAACTCAAAAGCAGAAAAAACTAATTTATGACATTAAAAGTCAGGAGAGATGTTACTTTTGGCGAAGTTTACTTTAAAAGGGAACATAAGGGCACCTGGGTGGCTCAGTTGGTTGAGCAACTGCCTTCGGCTCAGGTCATGATCCTGGACTTCCAGGATCCAGTCCCACACTGGGCTCCTAGCTCCTTGGGGAGTCTGCTTCTCCCTCTGACCTTCTATCTCTCATGCTCTCTCTCACTCATTCTCTCTCAAATAAATAAATAAAATCTTTTAAATAAAAAAACAAATAAATAAAAGGGAATATAAGATTCTATATTCTGTAACTGAAGTACCTCCTTATACACTATAAACAGTGTAATTGTAATCTTTTACAAAGCAGTTTGGCAATCATATTCACTGACCCACTAATTGCCTACTTAAGAATCTACCAAAAGGAAATACACAAAAATATTCACTAGTGCATTTTTATAATTAAAAAACATCAGCAAATATACAACCAAAAAAAATGAGTAAATTACAGCAAATCTTTACACTGTAATAATTAAATCGCTATTAAAGTATCTTTTCTTTCTTAAGTAGGCTCCATGGCCAGTGTGGGGCCCAACATGGGACCTGAACTCATGATCCTAAGACGGAGACCTAAAGTGAAATCAAGAGTTGGGTACCTAGCTGACTGAGCCACCCAGGTGCCCCTAAAAAGTATGTTTCCAAAAATCATTTAATGATAAGGAATATGGGGTAATAAGACCAAAAAATGAGATAAAAATTATATATGATATGATCCAATTCCACTTTTATTTACATGCATATCTGTATGTATATAAATATATAAAGAGTTCCAATTGCTTCACAGCCTTGCAAAGACATATATTGTCCTTTCAGATTTAACCTTTCTGGTGGGTGTATAGTGGCATCTCCTTATGGTTATAATTTGCATTTCCCTGATGACTAAAGCGATTGAGCATCTTTTCATACAGTTATTGGACATTTAAATATCCAGAGCTGCCTCTTTTTTTTTTTTTTTCCAATTTGTAGAATTTTTGTATATCCTGGGTGTTTTGTTAGATATGTGTACTACAGATATCTCCTATTATTATTAATGTCGATTATAACTTATTAATTATATTTATATATATAAAGTGTGTATACACACACACACTCACACACACATAACATGTACACGCAGACACACACAGGAGAAAAAGAGGGCTGGAAGGAAATACACCAATAGTGTTAGTAATGATTACCTCTAAATGATATAATTACAGAATATTACTATCTTCCTTGAACCTTTCATTATGTTCTAAAGTTGAATCTTGAGTTCCTAAGTTTAACCTTCCCAATGTTTCCTTAAAATGTAACCCCCCTTATCATTAGGGGAAAAAAATTCACTATTTAAAAACAATGAGGCTCCAATTTTTACTTCAGGTTGTCAAAAGGTAACTGTAAAGTGTTTATAAAGATAGATACATAATATGAAACTCCTATAATGGACTAAGGTTTTAGGAATATTAATTCCAATACCAGCAATATCTTACTATAATTAAATATACATTTCCTCTAGCATAATATCTTTAAAATGTTTTCAGACTATAGAATTAGGACTTTTTTTTTTAAAAGATTTTATTTATTTATTTGACAGAAATCACAAGTAGGCAGAGAGAGAGAGAGAAGCACGTCCCCTGCTGAGCAGAGCCCGATGTGGGACTCGATCCCAGCACTCCGGGATCATGACCTGAGGGGAAGGCAGAGGCTTAACCCGCTGAGCCACCCAGGCGCCCCAGGACTTTATTTTTAATTAGGACATCTTAAAATAGAAAACATAAAGAGTAAAATAAGAGCTACCAAAATCCCCATTTATTTTCAGCATATTTCCTTTCGACATTTAAAAAAATAAGTAAATTCATTTTTAAATAGACTCCTATATTTCCAACTATAATACCTCTGACATTAAATGTACATTCATTATAACAGAAGGGAGTTTTTTTTTTCAAGGCATTCATTTCCATACCAAGCATTAATATCATTCATTAAATTTCACATTTATTAGAATTTCTCTAATTTACTTAATTCTTTTCAAGATTCCAAGATGTTTAGATTACTTTGAAATCAGATTTGATATCTTCACACCTTTTAAAACAAATTTAATAAACAGAAAGTACTGTTTTTTACTGTTACATACTAATAGTTGTGGAAAGGAACTTATGATATGAAAAGGCAATCGAAGTATTTCATGATATTGGTAATTATTACAGGGTGGTACATTTGCTTTATAATAAGTCTCTTACCTTTGCAGTTAGAATCAGAAGGCAAAATGTTAGAACTGCTGGCATTTTTATAATTGCAAAAAGCAACTTGTAAGTATCAGTGATTCCTTGGGTTTCTTCTTTTCCTACTGATACTTCTTTGTTTTCTTTTTTCAGAAGGGCAACTAGAGTTGTTGTTATCAAAAATACAGTTCCCCAGAAAAAAAGGAAATCTGAAATTAAAAATGTTAACATCTATAACTAACTTTTGAAATGACATTATCTGCATTGATACCAAATTTTGTATATATAACTTTTCTTCCACTAATCTGTTAAAAGATCAAATCATGTTCAAGGGAATATACTGAGCATACTAGATGAACAAGACAGTCCTGCCTCAGTTAAACATATACTACATAGACAGGGATACTTAACAAGGAAAAAGAAAAGGAATACAGACATTTGTGGGGTGAATGAAACAAGTCTGTTGTGTCATTTTCTTCAAGGAAAGTGCTAGGGATGACCAATGATTTTCATATCCCATCAGATCTATCAGTCATACTTCTTTTTTTAAAAAGTTTGTTTATGTAATGTCTATACCCTATCCATCTATTTATTTATTTACTTATATGTGTAATCTCTACACCCAATGTAGGACTCAAACTCACAACCCTCCGCTCTTCTCCATCAGTGATACTTAAGCATATAAGCCATTTCAGTTCTTTATTAAATTATAACGTAAACAGATGCTCATTTATATTAGATCTTCCAACTTTTATTTTTAAAACTTTTTAATGTTTCTAATCTGTTTAGAATAGCCCTCAATAGGGGCACCTGGATGGCTCAGTCGTTAGGTGTCTGCCTTCTGCTCGGGTCATGATCCTGGGATCCTGGGATTGAGCCCCTCATTGGGTTCCCTGCTCAGCGGGGAGCCTGCTTCTCCCTCTCCTTCTCACCCTGCTTGTGTTCCCTCTCTCGCTGTGTCTCTCTCTGTCAACTAAATAAATAAAACCTTTAAAAAAAAAAAAAGAAAAAGAATAGGCTTCAATAGTGTGACAGAGAAGGAATTTCCTCATACTTGTACATGCACAATGGCGACACATGAAGAATACTGTTTGGGTTGTTTCAGTGAAAGAGAGTTGGCCATTAGCCACTTTTTTGAACAAATCAAGCAGAGGGAGTGAATAATGTTATAAAGGTTCTGTGCAATAATTAAAAGTGATAGTAATATTAGAGACACCATTTATTGAGTGTATATCTCCTTTACTACAACGATCCAATAGATTAGGTTAACTAAGCCTCAATTTACAGATAAAGAAATAGGCTTAGGTTACATTACCTGAAGCTATATTCTAAGTCAGTGGTAAAACTGTGATTTCAAACTTTTATACAACTATTTTCAAAACCTGTATCTCCTTAACCACCCTAAGAATTGCATCTTTGTTTGCCACTACAAAGCTTATTGGATAACCCTGTCTTAGTTTCTTCATCTGTAAAATAAGAGGACTTGGCTAGAAAATCCCAGATGCTTACTAGTTCTAACATTCTAGAAATGTAGTCAGTTTTACATTTGTTTACTTTTCATTCTATGCTCATATAGCATAACTAACTGTTCATGGAGCCTATTCACCTTTTTTCAAAAACAAGGAGAGCAAGCACTCTATACTCAGGGTTTTTCCTATTTAATGGTCTTGCTCTGTTGCTGTGCTAACTGCAAGCTAACCGCTGCGTCCACTACAACTTGAACCTCACTTATGATGGAGGCAAATGGAATTGTTTAGACCAATTACTTTAGACCACCTTACTATTTTTTTTTCTTTTTAGATTTTATTTTTAAGCAATCTCTATACCCAACATGGGGCTTGAACTTACAACCCCAAGATCAAGAGTTCCTTGCTCTACCAAATAAGCCAGCCAGATGCCCCTCAACTTACAGTTTAAATGCTTCCTTTTTTGTGTTATCTCATTGGATTTTCATAGCAAACATGTGAGGCAGGTATTATTACTATGCAGTTAGACATAAGGAAAAGAAGCTCAGAATATTTAAATCTTTGCCAAAGGTCAAATAATTAGAGGCAGAATTTAAACCTAAATCTTCTAAATTTGGGTTTCATATTCTTTCCATTATTTTATACTGCCTATATAATGATTATTTTAATGTTGAAGACTCTACTAGAATTGGCTAATTATTTAGTCAAATAACCAAAACAAAGTCTCTGCTATTCAAATTATGCAAATTAAAGAAGCTCAAAGTCTTCAAATATATATGGGCTCCTCGCTCAGCAGGGATGGTGGTCTGCTTCTCCCTCTGACCTTCCCCCTCTCATGCTCACTCTCATTCTCTCTCTCTCAGATAAATAAATAACATCTTTAAAAAAATATAGAAACGTGTTCTGGAGTGAATTCTCCACCATAAGAAATCTATAATTAATTTTATTTTTTATTTTTTAAAAAGATTTTATTTATTTGATAGACAGAGATCACAAGTAGGTAGAGAGGCAGGCAGCCAGAGGGGGAAGCAGGCTCCCTGCTGCCGGATGCAGAGCTAGATCCCAGGACCCTGGGATCATGACCTGAGCCAAAGGTAGGGGCTTAACCCATTGAGCCACCCAGGCATCCCTATTTTTATTTTTTAAATTAATTTTAGTTATGAAAAGAAAAATATGAAACATTCTTAAACACAAAGATATCCATTTAAAAAAATGCAGCCATATATACAAGTCTTATGCTTAAGGTTCATCAAAATAACATAATTTCTAGTTTATGTTAATGTAGTGTTTTAGAATCTGGTTCAAAAGGAATGAACAACAATTTAAGATTATTCTTTTAAGTGAGGCTACTTTTTTTTATTTTTGCATTCTTAATTCTGTGAATGTGACAAAAAATGGCCTATTTACAGTATTTCATCTATAATACTATTCTCATTCAGAAATTTTTTATTCACCATTTGGTTTAAATTAGCAATTTAAGAAATCCTGAGGGGGACCTGGGTGGCTCAGTCAGTTGAGTCTGACTCCTGATCTCAGCTTAGTCTTAATTTCAGGGTCTTGAGTTTAAGCCCTGTGTTGGGTTCCACACTGGGCATAGAGTCTACTATTAAAAAAAAAAGAAAGAAAGAAAGACTGAAAAAAAAAGAACTATGCTACTTCCACTGTCACTAGAAATTTCAATTAATGGTCTCTAGTTAAACGTGGAGTAAAAATTTTTATTTTAATTTTAAGTTATATGCTACTTCAAGAGTTCCAGTTCACTAAGCAAAACATTTTTAAGTTTGCATAGTATATTCTCCCAATTTTCATGAACAAAATCTTCACCTAGAATCTAAACTTCAATACCAGGAGAAAAACATAAGGACAAGTTAAACAGATTTCAATGCTGTTTGCAGGTAAGATTATTTCTAATTTCTATGTGCTCTTTGGATAAAGTAACAGTACACATAAAAAGAAGGTGTTGACAATGCATCATTTCAGAGCTCTCATTCAAAGGCTTTCCCAACAGCCCACACAGAGAGAAGAATGAAGCTAATAGCTCAGAAAAAGAGACTTGACTACTGCCAGAAAATATATTAATAGGTTTTCTGAACACAATTACCAAAAACGGTAATAATCACTAGACTGTTATTATTAACACTGCTTTGATGCTAGAGAATATCCATAGACTGATGATATACCAACCATTGTAAAGATAGTTACCAAAAATGATCTAAGTATTTCACTACTAACATTTCAGTTAAATTCGATTTACGTGTTTCATCTATAAAAGCAGTATGATGTGTGTGTGTGTGTGTGTGTGTAATAAGATGTCAAAGCTGATGTGCAAGTTTCATATAAAGGATTTTTAGGCAAAGACCATAAGTCAAACTAAGTATTCATAAGTGGCTACTAGATCTTATCTAGTACTTCCATGAATGCAAAATTTAAAAGCATATGCCAATTCACCTAATCAAGAATATAATAATAGCTAGCACCTGAGTGCCTATTATGTCAAAGCGAAACAGAAACATAGGACAGTGCACTAAATCTCACTCTCCAAGTATTATTATTTCACTTTATACACAATGAAACAGTATTACAGTTCACAAAGTGCCAGAGGTGGGTCTAAACTCAGATCTGATCCTAAAGCAATAATGTTTTCCAATGTACTACCCAGATGCTCAGACAACACCTATCTATAGCAAGCAGGCTCTCTTTCCTATCAACCACATTTGCCTGAGAAGATACCCATCTTAGCTCCAACCACAAAGTGTGGAACACAGATACTTCAGCATACTTGTACTCCCCTTCCCCACTTCTATCTCCCCATACAGTAGTATGACAAAGGGTACGCAAACCCATAGGATAAATAAACATGGTGCATCTTCTTAAAGAGTTCACTTTACTCAATAGTTTAGAGGGAAGCCTTGTTAATGAAAAGAATATATATATACATAGAGGGAAGGCAAAATTTCCAAGAATTTTTAAAGATAAAACATCAGACTACAAAAAGCTTTCATGACTTTTAAGGCTTTGGACTATGTCCCCAGACCCTTTAATTAGGTATAGGTTCACTCTCTGCTACCACCATAAGAGACAGATTAGGAAGCATTGTCTGATATCCTTGACTCAGATCAAATTCTCTCTCCCTGGACCTCTCACACTACGGAAATTAACTTCAGTCCTTCAGAAGTCAGTGACAGGAAAGCAAACTTTCAGTTTGTTCTAAAAGTTAGGCCTTCCTTTCACCTTCTTGCTTTTCACATAGCAATCTATTTCACAAGTTAAAGCATGAAAGGACTTTAGACACCCATCATCCAGTCCTACACTCTCACTTTCACAGTGGAGGAAACTGAAAGAGACAGTATGATTGGCCCTGGGTCACTGGCTGAGTCTTAAACGAAATAGACTTTTCTGTGCCACAAATCTCTCTCTGAAGCATTTACTCAAAATATCCATGCTGTTGTACAGCCCTCATAGAAAATGCTATTTAACTATATAATATATATAGTCATATCTGATTTGGGGATTAGGATGTTAAAAGATAGCATATAATGCAAAAATCAAGTAAATATAAAGCGAATTTTGAAACCTTCCTAATCTCTTATTTTTCCTAACCCCTTAGGAAGATAAAGCTATATTTGAGATCACATACCTTTTCTTTTCTTTCCTTTTTTTTTTTTTTAAAGATTTTATGTATTTATCTGACAGAGAGAAAGACAGCGAGAGAGGGAATACAAACAGGAGGAGTGGGAGAGGGAGAAGCAGGCTTCCCATTGAGCTGGGAGCCCAATGCAGGCTCGATCCCTGGACCCTGGGATCATGACCTGAGCTGAAGGCAGATACTTAACGATTGAGTCACCCAGGCATCCTGAGATCACATACCTTTTCATTAACTCCAACAATGTTAAGTTTTCCTCTGGAGTAGAAGAGATTGTTTCTTCAATCAAGGACTGGATTAAGCAGCTATCTTACTATTAAGGACCATCTTGTCTGAAAATTTGGGCTCAAATTCTGCCCAAAATGCAAGGCTGAGAAATCAATAGATTTAGTGTTCCCATCTTATGCTAACACTGCGCCTCCATCACCAGGTAAAAGTAAATCACTCTTTAAATTTTTAAAATATGTTCTGGCCAGGCACAAAATCCTAAAATGGATTTTAATTAAAATATTAAACATATATCATATATCTCTACTCTGATGTTATGATAGGTTCTTGCATTCAGCTTTTGTATAACCTATATCCTGACACCCCTAAAATCATTTTTTGTGAGCTGAATTTAGACTTTTATAAAACAGCAGACAAACGTTCCAAACCAGCCCATGAAGATGAAGAATACATCAGAAGAGTTAACATGAAAAATGATGGTAACATCAAATGCTGACAAGGATGCAGAGAAAAATCGATCTTTTATATATTTCTGATAGGAAGATAAAATGGTATTTCCATTCCATTTTGGAGAAAAGGTTGGCAGTTCCTTTTAAAACTAAAAATGGACTTACCAGAAACCAGCCTTTGCACACTCAGGCATTCATCTCAGAGAAATGAAGACTTATTTTCACATTAAATAGCCCAAAACCGGAAACTACTCAGATTCCCTCCAATGGAAGGGTGATGAAATAAACCATGGTATGTCTAAGAAGTGGAATACTTCTCAGCAATAAAAAGCAACAAATCATTGATAGATGCAACCTGGGTGAAGCTCAAAGAAATTATGCTAACTGAAAAGAGCTAATCTCCAAAAGATACATACTGCATGATTTCATTCCTGTAACATTTCTGAAAAAACAATTATAAAGATGGCAAACAGATCAGTAGCTCCCAGCGGTTAGGGATGCAGGCAACAAAAAAAGTAGTCTTGTGGTGATGATACAGTTGAGTATCATCATTGTGATAATGGTGATTATACAAGGCTACACATGTGATGAAATTACATAGAGTTACTCTCATGCACACACACATACAAATATAAATGAGTACCTGTAATAATTTGGTGAAATCTAAATAACTGTATGAATGGTACCCACGTCAATTTCTTGGTTTTGAGATTGTACTATACTTATGTAAGAGGTTAACCGTGGAGGAGCCTGGGGAAGGGTGCGTGGGATTTCACTCAACATTTCTCTGCCCTACTGTGAATCCATAATTATTTTAAAATAATAAGATAAAAAAATGGGAAATTTAAGAATGCAAAGGTTCTTTTTTTTTTTTTAAGAATACAAAAATTCTAGGGGCACCTGGGTGGCTCAGTGGGTTAAAGCCTCTGTCTTCGGCTCAGGTCATGATCCCAGGGTCCTGGGATGGAGCCCCGCATCGGGCTCTCGGCACGGCAGGGAGCCTGCTTCCTCCTCTCTCTCTCTCTATTTGCCTCTCTGCCTACTTGTGATCTCGGTCTGTCAAATAAATAAATAAAAATCTTAAAAAAAAAAAAAGAACACAAAAATTCTAAAACTGTGTGAGGAGTAAGAAATGTAGGTCTCAAATGTAAGATAATATAAAGCAACCAAAAAAGATAGAAATCTTTAGGTATTTTTGAAATCACCTATTCTGTAGCTTTAATTGATCACCACTGGACTTTGGCCAGCAAGGACTGTGATCAAAAGAGTGGAGAAAGAATGATTAAAAAAAAAAAATTCTTAGATAACACCAAAGCAAGGAATAGAAATGGGGATGAGAATAACATCTTGCTTTTTTATGTGTACCCTATCCATAAAAATGTTATAGCATGCACAGTCATATATAAATTATATATCATATATAAATTATATACTTGTGACCACCTATATTAATACAGTATATACAGTGTAAAATATAAACCCAAATTTATAAATATGAAGTGATTTTTTTAAAAGAATGAAATTAAGGAACACATATGAGGCACATGGCTCGCTCAGTCAATAGAGCCTATGACTCTTCATCTCAGGGTTGTCAGTTTGGATCCTACACTGGGTGTAGAAATTACTTAAAAACAGATTCTATAAAAAATATATAAAGAACATGTATAAAATGCCATATTTATCTAAGTTTGTGTCTTTAAAAAATAGGTATAATCAGAGTTTTATATTCTTTATTTCTAATTTTATAGGAACAGAACATCTCCTTTTATAAGGTAAGTCTATTTTGCTTTCTCAAATTAGTTTTCAGGAAGACTATCAATGAAAAGTAGGAGACTGCTTTTAATTAGAGGGGTTCTATGATTCTATCATTCATAAATGTATAATAAAGGCCAGTTTAATTGGCCTCTACATAAATTTCAATAAAAGCAGAAGTGAAATTCAGAGTAAAATATATGCCAAATAAAATCAAATAATTTTTTGGCTTAGAGTATATCTTATAAATTGACTTTTCCCATCCAAATACTAACCAGGCCCAACCCTGCTTAGCTTCCGAGATCAGACGAGATTGGGCGCGTTCAGGGTGGTATGGCCGTAGACTAAATTGACTTTTCCAAACAAAAGCAATCCCACAGTTCTTTACTGGACAAAGAAAGCACATAGTATCATTTCTCCTTTGCCTTGTTTTAAAAACCAAAAAGGCTTTAAGACCTTCTTTTTTGGCGCGTGGGCTCCAGTTTTTAATATCTAATCCTTCCTGAATCTACTAGGCCTAGTATTCCTCTACTCTTCTCACTTTACTACTAGGGTCCCAACATTTGAAAATAAGTTCTAGACAAATGTGTGTCTAGAGATGTAAGATCCACCAGATTTATGAACTTGTCCCATTCAAAGCAAAATGATAGCTAAATTCAAGGATTTTATATCACATACTTTGTATGATATTTACCCAGAGATTGGCTTTTAAGGCAATGGATTAGGTTTTTTTTTTTTTTAATTTTTATAAAGACTCCTAAAATTATTATACAGTAAAACTAAATTTATTTTGATTTGCAGTTCTATGAATTTTAACACATATATAAATTTCAAATCACCACCCCATAATCAAGATACAGAACATTTCCATCACTTCCCAAAACTCCCTCATGCTATCATCCACTTAAACTCACCTTCTCCTCATCCAGTCTCTAGCAACTGCCCATCTATTATCTACCTCTATAATTTTACCTTCTGAGAATGCAGGAAAATATTTTAAGTCTAGATGTACATGCTAAAGAATATTTTACAGCCTATTTAAAAATACCTGGTCTATCTAGAAATGGGTTAGTCCTGGTCATATTCTAAACAGCATTTCTGGTCATGCAAAAAATATATTGAGTCCTGCTTCATAAAGCATGACAAAGAAATTTGTCACTAAGTAAGAATTAATAGGTCCTGCTCTCTTCTGAGTTCTAAGAATACCTTACAAATACTGTATTAGGTATATGCATTGCCAGTTTAATTGGCTTTTCTATCAACATCAGTTTTTTTCAAAATAGTTTCTTTTTTCCTGATTAACTCTTGTATGTTCATGCCTTCTTCTGTGACAAACAAATTCTTAAGGTCTAATACGTTTAGCTCTCTTCTCCAGTATCAGACTAACCTGCCCCCAACCCAAATACCCCGCTCCTTACCCCAATCACTTCTATTCATTATTGTTATCACTGCTTCTAGAAGAGTACCAGTTCACAGATTAGATCTAAAGACATATTTCATCTCAGTCTAATAATGTTTTTAAAATTACAAAAGCAACAAAAAAAGGAAGCTCCAGCTTCTCTTGAATACTGATAAGATTTGGCAATCCTAGGATCCTACCACCACAAGACACCAATTTATTGAAAACTGAAGCTCCCCACCCTTAGATAGGCATGAGCTTTTCAAGTCACCACTGGCCCCTCTAAACCCTACAGTCCTCTACCAAATCATGAGATTCCTTTACATTGTTCATCTACCTACTCTAGCATTTTGGTTTGCCAAGTCCCATTATAAATTCCTTGGAAGCCGAAAATTCTCAAATGTTAACACCTATCACATGGCTAGAACCAAACAGTCACTAAGTGAATAAATGCCACTGATCACTTAAAAAACAAAACAAAAAAATTATTGTCCTTTTTAGGCCATCGGGTATTCCAGAAGTGGGCTGATGTTTTTAGACATAAGCAGTTAAGAGTGCTACTTTTCTCTGGTAGAAAAGCCAATCAGCACAAATTATATTTAGGTTTCAAGGTTTTCCCTAGTTTCCTACCAACCGTTAGAAAGATACTAGTAGGTCTTTTGTAAACTAAAGTGTGGATACTCTTTGCTTTATGCCATTTTAGCTTACAAGTTTTCTAAGAATGCTCTACATTCAGATAGTGGAGGGGGGGGACCCTATATCTCTACCTCCAACTAGGCATTGGACCTCAGTTTCTTCACCTATAAGAATGAATTGAGATGGCTGGGGTGTTTGGGTAGCTCAGCTGGTTTGGCATCCGACTCTTGATTTAGCTTGTGTCATGATCTTGGGGTCATGGGATCAAGCCCCATGACAAGCTTCAGCCTCAGTGGGGAGTCTGCTTGAGATTCTCTCTCCCTCTCCCCCTCCCCTCAGCTTGTGTGTGCACACTCAAGATCTCTCTCTAAGTAAATAAAATCTTTGAAAAAGAAAAGAATGAATTGAGATGGTAACTAGACTTACTGTGGTGACCACTTTGTATTATATACAAAAACTGAATTATGTTGTACAACTGAAACTAATACTATTAAATACCAATGTTAACTCAATTAAAAAAAAATCAGCTCCCAAAAATACAAATCAGAATCTAAATTATTAAAAAAAAAGAAGGAATATATTATCTTTCCAAGTCATAAAACTATGTTCTAATATCTGTGTTCTTCTGGGTTACTTTCATCACCTCTTGCAGCTCAATAGGTTGTCTTTCTCTCTCTTTTTTTTAAAGATTTTATTTATTTGACAAACAGAGATCAGAAGTAGGCATAGAGGCAGGCAGAGAGAGAGGGGGAAACAGGCTCCCTGCTGAGCAGAGAGCCCAATGCGGGGCTTGATCCCAGGACCCTGAGATCACGACCTTAGCAGAAGGCAGAGGCTTAACCCACTGAGCCACCCAGGTGCCCCAAAAGGTTGTCTCTTTTTGCTCATAAGATCTCTGAAAACCAAAGGGGGCAGGATAGAAAAAGCTCCCTTCTGAGTTCAGGACTGCCTTGGATCCCTAACGTACCAAAAAGCCAATCTCAGCATAATCCAGGTTTGGTTTCTAAGGGATTTTTCTCATCTTATCCTTCATGTTCTAAATTTATTATTTAGATTACTGCTTTCTAAATGGCAAAACTGTCTTTTCTCAATATATTCCATTTCTATTTATCTGTAACTCAAAACAAACCGTTAATCAGAAAATATATATAACAGTTCTAAAATATGCCATAATTCATTTTTATAATTCATAATTAGGCTTATAATTTTCTGATTTTTCTAAACATCTGCCTCAGTGTTTGAGCTCTTCTTTTACTACCTAAGCAATTTTATTTCCTTCATGATTCCTTCTGTGCTCTTAAAATTCCTAAAAACTGCTGTTCTTTCCTTCCTTCCTTTCCTTTCCTCTCTTTTCTCTTCTTCCTTTCTTTCTTTCTTTTTTGTTATAATGCTACTAAGTTCCAGAAAGATCAAAGCTATAACTATAATATCTACAATCATAAAGAAGAGAATGAAAACTCTTCAACTCTTAATTCACTAAAATGTCTGAACTAAAAGTCTACTACACAGAAAAAATTAAATACTAAGCTATTTTTACAATTTCCTGGAAACAAAGTTCAAATTTCACAGAACAAACAGCTATTCTAAAGGACAAATCAGTGTAAATAAAAATCCAACATGGCACAATTTTGATCTTCCCATTGGGGAATAGTTGTGACTAAGAAAGGATATAATTAACATGGCTACTGAATGCATAATGGCATTCTGTGGAATGATGTTTTATCAATCATTCTTGTACTTAGAGAAAGCTCTAATTTACCTAGTCAGTAATTTAATTACCACAACCTCTTAAATCTTGACATCTGCTGTGAGGCTTTCCCATGTTAAATAATACATCATTTCATTAGTACTTCCTGGTGACATCAATAGTCACAGTACAAAATGAAAAGCTGCATAAAAAGCAGTAAGATGCTAATACAATGCATTCACAAAATATTTCCAGGCAGAGAATTATCCATAGAGCAGGAGTGGGGCCCCAGAACACTTTGAGACCAATCTGTTTAAAAGCAGTATCTCTCAACCATTTTCAGCCCCAAACCAATTAAGGAAATTATAATCATCATTTCTTCAGTAGCAGTAGCTCAACAGCAGTTTGAGGAGGTAGATAAGAGGGTCCCTTACAGGACATTTCAAGAGATGAGTAGTGCAGGTGCGAACCCTCCATCCTCCACACCACTGGAATATTATTATATAACCCTTATACTTCCCTCACCACACAGCTACCCCTGACATTTACCCTGTCTGGAATACCCAAGCTAGTACTGGGAAGATGAGAGAAAGCTGAACTGCTTAGATTTCAAGAGAATCACTTAAATACATTGTTATCAGAATAAAGAATTCTACCATATTCCTGATGTAGATTATTCCTGATATTGCTAATTTTCACTTTTGTTTCCAAATTGTTAGGAAAGCTTAAAAAAAAAAAAAAAAAACCAAATCAGAAAACCTTCCAAGGACATATATTTTACTTATTCAGAAAAAGGAGAAATTTTGCAGAACTTACACAAAATTGCTTACTGGATAAACTTCAAACTTCTTCTCATAGCAATTCAAGAAAATCTTACTAACTGGGTCACAACTTTTCTTTCATCACTGTTTTCCAAACCTGGTCCGCACAATTACTGCTTCAGGCACGCTGAACATGGTAGGTACTGTCCTGTACCTTTTTGTACTTTTCAGCTTCAGTGCACTTTCACCTGGCATTGTGCATTCTAGAATTCCACTAATTCAGTTCACAGAATTTTATAATTCAACAAGGTCAAATGTTATCTGCAGTGTGAGGCCTGACTCTCACAAGCTAGCAACCCTGAGCTCCCCAAAAATGTTCATTTCTCCTATTTCTTGAGGGTTGGACTCTGCTTTATTCATAGGAGGCCCTAAGAACTCTGTCACTCTGTCAACTCATTAATGCTGAATAAATTAACCCTATTCTATTCACCAGAAGGCTAGAAGAGGACTGTTGGTATACCAGTAGAGGCAGAAATGAACCAGAATTAGAAATATCAATTCAATAAAAGGAAAATGTAAACCACAGGAGTTGGGCTGGATACATGTCTTCACACTAGCCAGACTTCTAAAAAATGTGCACCTATGTATAAAGCAAGTGTCAACAGCTTCCTAGACTGGTGGTTTTGTTTGTCATCACACAACAGTGTTATTGGATGAGCTGTCTCTCCCTGCTCACTGTAGGATACTTCTCAATTATGACTGCTTTCCTGTACTCATTCTGGCTGAAGCTCATTTTAGCAGAAAACTTAACCTTGGATAATCTCCCACAAAAAAATCCCCAGCAAATTGAATTACGAGATTGCCTTCAACGCGTCACACACTCGGTCAACAGGATTCGTAAACGTAAAATAAACCTAACCACATAATAGCTTAAATACACTACCTGAGAGAGTAACGATTCCCCTGGGTTGAGGCTGAAATCGCAAATATTTGTTACAAAAATCGGCAGATTCAAGGGCCAAAAACAAAACATTGCCCAAAAAATAGCCCGCTGTCTGGCCCACTGAATTGCAAGTAGAAGCATAACCCACGTTTTCCCGGGATAACATCGTTAACGCCCAGCCATCCACAGCGATGTCCTGAGTGGCGGCCAGGAATTCAAACAAAAAGAATGTCACAGTGAGAGCGACCACATCGGGCGTTCTGCCATCAGTGTTGCCGAGCAAACGGTCCACTTGAGTGGATAAATAGATCATGAACAGTCCCAGTATGTACTGTGTAGGGACAAGCCAAGATTTGCGACGACCGAAGTTCCTAAAGTAAACTGCATCAACCAGCGGGGCCCAGAGCAGTTTGAGGCTGAAAGGCCAAAAGACGAAACTGAAGAAAGCTTGATCTGTATAGCTAACGTTTTTGCTCTGCAAAATGAGTGGGATGCTTCCCGCCAGGCCCAGTGGAATGCCCTGAAGCACGTAAAGAAAAAGCAGCAGCAAAATGCTGCTTAATTCGGCCCGGCAGCTCCGTGGGGGTTTTGAGAAGTCACCCGTGCCGGTATCCCGCAGAAAAGCTTCTCGGTCCCCTTCCCCGCCCACCAATTCCTGATGACTGTCATCCCAGCCGCCTGGCGGCAGAGGACCGCTCTTCATATCCAGAGAGTGGCTGAAATTCCCTGGTCGTCGTTGCCGACTGTTGTCCTTGTGGGAGATGGTGGGTGACATATCAGAGACGATGCAGAGCCCCGTCTGTGGGGTGCCGGGGCTGAGCGTCTTGGAGCGCCTAGTCCCAGGTCCAAGGCTATCGCTCTGGACCAGGGTCCCGATGGTTCAGGGAGGAGGAGGACAAGGCGAGGGGTGATAAGGGCACTTCTTACAGTGGCCCCGGGAGCTGAAGCCGGGAGTCAGTCCCCCGGCTGGAGGCCCAGGCGATGCCCAGGTAGATGCCCCTTGGACCAGCGTCAAGGAGCCTGAAGGAGCCCCCCGGGCAGCCGCGCCCGGCTCGGGGCTGGAGAAGAGGGCCGTGGTGCTACGATGGAAACGGGCCCTTGGCTGCGGCGAGACCGAACGGCCAGTCTCCCGACCCACCTCCGGTTCTCGCCGCCACCACTGCAGCAGACAAGCACTTTCTCCACAGGACTCCAGAGACCAGATAACTTCCTGCCTCGCGCCTCAGGAAGTGGTCCTAGACTCAAATGAGTCCTGTCCCCGCCTCCAGAGCGAGCCAATCAGGGCATGCTCCCGAGGCCGCCTTTGGAAACAACGCTTACTAGGAACCCGCAACTCCGGTGACCGGGACCTCAGGGGAGAATTAACGCAGAAGCACCATGCGGCCTGGGCGGGGCGCGGCGCGAGCTTTGGCTCTATGAGCGCATGCGGCCGTCTGGAAAGCGTGGGCCTCGGTGATTGGGCCACTGCGGCCACGTGAAGGCTGGTTGAGGCAGGCCTGCGCCCGTAGCCGAGTGATCGCGCGGCGCAGCTTCTGCCCGCGCTTGTGGCTACCTTGGGGAAGGGTAGTGCTCAGCCTCGGGGCCAGGAATTGTGCGATGCCACTGCTTTCGTGGGCCAGACAGAAGGGGGGAGGAGGAGGGTTGAAGTTTACGCAGTGGCTTTATCAGCAGGCAAGAGTGTCCCGAAAGGGTAGGGAGAGACCTGGCTAAATGGAGAACTGCGTGCCTCACAGTGTCTCTTTGTGGAGTAAATGGAACTGCTCAGAGGGGCTAGGTTTCTCTGTAGTGCGTTTTTTGTTTTTTCTCCAGCGTGGTTGAAGAAACGTGGAACTGGGGACTGGATAACTAATACGTAAGAATAGGTGGGTTGGAATCCTAAGATTCCTTCCATCCCTCTTACTGTTGAGCCACCTAAAATGTCTTATAAGAGCCAGATATTAAAATTTTGTTTTATGTTAACTGGATATATATGCAGCATTGAAATGATAAGAGAAAATAACGTTAGGGAACCAATAGCATTAATTGTAATGTGTAGGAAATACCTATAAATTTTTATATATAATGTTTATTTATATTGC
Source organism: Mustela nigripes (assembly GCF_022355385.1). NCBI lineage: Eukaryota > Metazoa > Chordata > Mammalia > Carnivora > Mustelidae > Mustela > Mustela nigripes. The sequence goes on along the minus strand of NC_081558.1, from coordinate 138,603,878 downwards.
ATACTGTTTTCCATTGGATAACGAATACTAAAAACAACTTATGCTTAAAAGTTAAACATACCATGGGCGCCCCGGTGGCTCAGTGGGTTAAGCCTCTGCCTTCCGCTCGGGTCATGATCCCAGAATCCTGAAATTGAGCCCCGCATGAGGCTCCTTGCTCAGTGGGGAGCCTGCTTCCTTCTTGCTCTCTGCCTGCCTCTCTGCCTACTTGTGATATCTGCCTGTCAAATAAACAAAATCTTAAAAAAAAAAAAAAAAGTTAAACATACCAAACCTCACATCATTTAGAAGATAAAACATGTTACTGCTGGCTTTTCCCAAATAGTCACAAGTTGCAATAACTTACCCATCTCAAAATTAATAAGGAAAAGGTTGGTTTCCTGAAGATGGACATTAAAATTTGAGTGCAAAAAGTTACCCATTTATGGGGCACTTGGGTAGGTCAAGTGGTTAAGCATCCACCTCTTGATCTCCCCTGTGGTCACTATATCAGGGTGAGGAGGCCAAGCCCCCTTTGGAGCTCCACACTCTGCTCAAGATTCTCTCTCTCCATTTACCGCTACTCCCCTACTGGTGCACACACTGTCTCTCTCAAATAAATAATAAAAAATTTTTTTTAAAGTTATACCTTAGTTAAATGTAGTGTAGATTTTGGACAGGAAATCAAATTAATGCAAATACTACATTTCTGAAAACTAATTTTATGCAATGCTTCAGGAAATGCTTTGCAACTCTTTAAGGACTGGTCTTGAACTTGTGTTCATTCTTTCTTCATTCTGAGCAAGAGAGAGAGAGAGAGACAAGTGGTGAGGAGGGGCAGAGGAAGAGAGAGAATTTTAAGCTGGCTCCAGGCCCAGTAGGGCTTGATCGCATGAGCCTGAGAGATCATGACCTGAGCTGAAATCAAGAGTTTGGTGCTTAACTGGTTGAACAACCCTTGAGCAAAGTTGAGCAAGGCCTTGAAACTTCATTCTTAAAAAATGTCTTCAAAGTACACAGACTTGCTGAAATGTCTTTTTAAAGTACATAGGCATGGTGAGTTTTAGCAAATACTTGTTGAATGATGTATTATGTATTAGAAAGTTTACTACTATGCTATGTAGGTGGAAATTATTTTTATTTCAAAACTCATATTACAAATTATTCATACTGTCTCCAATGACTTAAATATTGTAAAATAGCGTTTTCTGTATTCTTTATCTTTCCCCAGGATCTTCAAGGTGGTCATGATTAAATTCTATTCCATTTTTATATAATTTGAAAATTTCTTCCATTATTTTTGAAAAGAGGATATAGTGGCAGACTGAATCTTTGCTTATCCAAATGTTGTTGTTGACTTACGGCTTTCATTTTTACCATTAAGATGTTTTCATCATTTTTAAAAGCCAAGTTAACTTCTCAGGAGTCCAAGACATAGGAGTCAACACTGGCTAAAAGTTTCTAAACTAAAGCTTGTGATCATATTGCCTATGACACAAATAAGAAAATCAACAGACTGATAGAGATTTGTTATCTAGAGGTGCCTGGGTGGCTCAGTCGTTAAGCGCCTGCCTTCAGCTCAGGTCATGATCCCAGAGTCCTGGGATCCAGCCCTGCATCGGGCTCATCGAGGAGCCTTCCTCTCCATCCCCCTTTCCCCCTGTTCGTGTTCCCTGTTTTGCTGTGTCTCTCTCTGTCAAATAAATGAATAAAATCTTTTAAAAAGTTGTTACCTGAAATCTCTCAACACAATACAATTGCCCTTGACTTTTTACAGGCTAGCCAATAAAGTCCATACACTAGCTAATATATCTTGTACCAATCAAAAAAAAAGGTGAAACAATTAGTCAATTTTTTAAAGACCACTTGGTTAACTAAAGTTGATCAAACTGATCCTTAATATTTATTCTCAAGTTAGATGTAGAAGTTAGGCGTCTAAAAAATTAAATACAAAATAGTTTCTAAATGTCTAATCATATTTATGATTGTATTCATTCTTTATGCCTTTCCCCATCATCAGCCAGAGTTTTGTTTTGATTTTTTTTGTTGTTTCGTTTTTTAAGTAAGCTTTACACCCAACATGGGGCTTGAACTTAGGACCCCGAGATCAAGACTTTCATGTTCTACCAATTGAACCAGTTAGGTGCCTCATGCCAGGTGTGTAAATATTACTACATGTCTATCCAGAGCTGATACTCAGTTGATAACTCATCAAAAAGAAAGCAAATCCTGGGCGCCTGGGTGGCTCAGTGGGTTAAGCCATTGCCTTCGGCTCAGGTCATGATCTCAGGGTCCTGGGATCGAGTCCCGTATTGGGCTCTCTGCTCAGCAGGGAGCCTGCTTCCCCCTCTCTCTCTGCCTGCCTCTCTGCCTACTTGTGATCTCTCTCTATCAAATAAATAAATAAAATCTTAAAAAAAAAAAAAAAAAAGCAAATCCTTTTCAGTCAGGTGCTCTCCTCTCCTATTCCTATTTTGACCAAAAGCAGGTTGGAGATGAGGGGTGGGTCAGGAAATTCCGATATGGTGTAATCTTGGTTTAACTAATGTGTAGGTGACAATGTAATGTGATGCCAGGTGTTACACATGGTAAGTCAGCTGGTCATACATACTATATTCTCCACATTTAAACTCTCAAGGCTTCCTGGAGGATCCATGATAACTGAAATTGATTTCCTTGAATTTGATGTGGCAGTTTTAAAACATAGCTTCCAAGGTCTTTATCATTTTTCCCTTTGAGAGGTGGAATCTCTGTCCCTTCCAATCTCTTTTGGAACTGAGTATCCTCCATTAAGGGTAAAACTGTCTGGAAAGGAGCTAAGTAAGGCCCATGGCGCTCAGGTGTTGGCTGAGCTGCCAAGTCAGCATCATCAACTTGGTTGCCGTGTACAAGAGCTACACTGAAAATGAATCCTCCAGCCCCAAGTTAAGCTCTGCTTGCTGATGCCACATGGAGCAGAAATAAGTCTTCACTGCTAAGTGATGCCCAAATAGTGATTTCTTTCTCAGAAGTACTTTCTCATAGTACTCTTGTGGGACAGACTGAAACACATCCTTACAAACAGAGGCATGCTCTCCCACTAGGCTTTCAGGGTACCTCCACAAACATGGAGCAACGCTCACTGTGAAAACCAGACTGACGCTGCATGGGACCTTTAGCCATTACTCTTACAAACAGCAGTTCCTTTTGCATACTTAATGCCCCTCACTCACTTCTGGTAATACTGTTCTTTTTTCCTGGTCTTCCCTGATGGAGGTGTTCTGCTGATGCTGGTGCAACTGCCAAAGCACCCCTCCTGATGGTAGCCACAATCCCTTCTTGCTTTCAATTGCTCCACTCCATACTTTCCCATTCTCCCTTGCACATGCTCCAGTGATCAGAAGGGTGAACACAGGGTCCATCCTAGGCCTATCAGAGTCCATTGTATGAATTTGCTAAAATTCACCGACAAGTCTCATATTGATGATATGACATATCATATTGATGATACGGTCCATTTAGGTTCTTTCATGTTTGATGGTTTGTTTTCACTATCCCTCACACATACGTATATTTTACAAGTATTTTAGAAATAAAATTTCGGGGTGAAAATGTATATTTAAAGTGTGATAATAGTATCAACAGACTTGCAAAAATTTTTGTGCCAATTTACACTTTAACTGTGATTAATTACATCTGCTTGGCCACATTAACCCTTTATATATCAAATCTGTCAGTCTATACCAGTTTGATAAGTACGAATGTGATGTTATTTTAGTTTGTATTCTTTTAATGATAAAAACATATGTTTTACATTTATATGTATACATATTTTTTTAAAAAATTCATTTATTTTTCTTGCAATCTGAGCCTGAAGCTCTCAAAAGTAAGATATGAACTACATCAGAAAAGTTCTGAATGGAGAAAGAACATATGGTTTATATATACAGTGGAATATTACTCAACCATCAGAAAGGATGAATACCTACCATTTACATCGATGTGGATGGAACTAGAGGATATTAGGCTAAGTGAACTAAGTCAATCGAAACATAATTATCATATGGTTTCAGTCATATATGGATTATAAGAGATAGCTTAGAGGACCATAGGGGAAGGAGGGAAAACTGAATGAGAAGAAATCAGAGAGGGAGACAAACCATAAAAGACTCTTGACTCTGGGAAACAAACTGAGGGTTGCAGAAGGGGAGGTGGATGAGGGATGGGGCACCTGGGTGATGGGCATTAAGGAGGGCACCTGATGTGATGAACACAATGTTATACATAACTAATGAATCAATGAACACTTCATTAAAAACTTATGACATACTGTATGTTGGCTAATTGAATTTTAATAAAAGAAAAGTTCTTATCACATACTATTATATTATGGTTAGTTAATATCAACCCAGTTTTTGATCCTTTGTTGGTATCTTGTTTTTCCACCTCAAGGCTTATGAAATTTTCCTTTTCTTAGAGTTCAAACATTTTATCACAACTGGATTTCTCTCTTAAGTTTTCTCTCATAACTTTCTTTTTTCTTTTTGATCTACATTATTGGGAACTTCCAGACTAAGTCCTTCAAAGACAAATCGGAATTCTTTTTAAACACTTTTAAGTCATCTCTACACCCAACCTGGGAGTCAGACTCACAACCCCAAAATCCAGCATCACGTGTTCTACCAACTGAGCTAGCCAGGCGCCCTGATAAATTGTAATTGTACAGTTAAAATTTCTGCACTTTGGCAGGGCTTAGGGGAAGGTAGGGGTGAATAGATGGAGAACAGAGGGGGTTTAGGGGACTGAAACTGCTCTGTATACTAAAATGGTAATTACATGTCATAATGTATTTGTCGAACCTGTAGAAGGTACACCAGCAAGAGTCAGCCCCGATATAATCTATGGGCTTTGGGTGGTAATGATATGTCATTGCAGATTGTGGAGGATGTGCATGAGTGGGGACAGGAGTATATGGGAAATCTCTGTATTTTCTGCTCAATTTTGCTATGAACCTAAAACTGCTTTAAAAATAAGGCTATTTTTAACATATGTAAATTTTATCCCATTAAAAAGAAGGGCTGTAGAAAATTATTTGTATGAGGAATGGGGATGGTGGAAGCTTGCTGAATTAAGAACAGCAGATTATCAATGACTCAGAACTGATGGGTTGATTGGGGAATTATTTTACCAGTCTGTTTATTCTTTACATACTCAAAACTCTCCATATTGAAGAAAAACAAACAAAAAATAAATTGGTTAATTACTGTTATTAGTTCTTCTATTCAGTCAGTTTTAGAAAACAAAAACAGAAGCAGAGAGAGTTTTACTGGAAGGATATTGATGGTGTCCCAGAATCAGTAGAAGGCTGGGAGAACTGGCTTAGCAAAAACACAGGAACTATAGCTCAAGGCTAGACAGAAGGAGCTGTGGATTACAGGAAATCCGCCAAAAAACTGCTCCTCTGGCAGGCCTGTGATCTCTTGAGCTTCCAAGTTTTTCCTGGGCTCTGTTACAAAAACGAACACCACCATCTAGTGGCCTCTTTTTGCATCTTTGTGTGGTTGCAGATTTCTTGACTGGTTTTCCAGCTCACCGTCATCTGAATGTTACCTTCTATACATCCTTCAGAATTTTTTCATTGCTTTTTTGGGTAATGTTGTTTGTGGAGAAATCAGGTTTATTGTGGTATAATTTAGAAAAGTAAAATTTTACTTTACAGTTCTATACGCTTAGATAAATACAAGCTATTTTGACAAATAGTTAGATGTGACTACCACCACAATCAAAATATGGAAGATTTATCACTCCAAAAAGTCTCTTGCCCTGTTTTGAAGACCATCTGTCCATCTATCCTCCAGCCCCCAAAGCCCCACCGATCTGTTTTTTCTCCCTGTAGTTTTGCTTTTCTAAAATGTCACATAAATGGAATCATACAGTATGTAGCCTTTTGAGTCTGGCCTCTTTCAGTTAGCGAAGTGCATTGAGATTCATCTATGTTGTCCCTTATATTGATAGTCCTCCCCCACTCCTCACCCCCTTTCTTTGTTTTGACTGAGTAGTACTTTGCTGTATGGATGTGCCAGCATGTGTTTATTATTCATTCACTAGTCCAAGGGCATTTGAATTTTTTCCAGTTTTGGCAGTTATGAATAAAGTCACTATAAATACTGTGTACAGGTGTTTGTGTAAACATGTTTTCATTTCTTCTCTCTTTTTAAAAAGATTTTTAAATATTTATCTATTTGACAGAGAGAGACACAGTGAGAGTGGGAGAGGGAGAAGCAGGTTTCCTGCTGAGAAGGGAGCCTGCTGTGGGGCTCGATCCCAGGACCCTGGGATCATCTGAGCGGAAGGGATACGCTTAGCAACTGAGCCACCCAGGTACCCCAATGTTTTCAGTTCTCTTGGGCAATTACCTTGATTAGGGGATTGCTGAGTTCTGTCATATATGTATATTTAACTTTCTAAGAAACTGCCAGAATGCTTTCTAAAGTGGTTATGCCATTTCACACTCCAACTACCAACATTTTTTTCTGCTTGTGACCTCCTACATGATTTTCCAATATTGCCATGTTTGACTCCTAAATTTTTTCTTCTGTTATATTGTGTGATTTTTAGATAGGGAAGATGATACCAAAATATTTTAAGTAGAACATTATGTTTATTAACTATTTGTAAGGACTAATTTTTGAATTTTATCTCCCCCTTTCATGACTGGGGTCTTGATGTCGTTTGTTTTCATTTTAATATTGTTTTAGAGATTCACATATCTTTTATTTTTCTGTAAAAATTTCCCCATATCGTGCCTGGGTGGCTCAATGGGTTAAGCCTCTGCCTTCAGCTCAGGTCATGATCTCAGGATCCTGGGATCAAGCCCTGCATCGGACTCTCTGCTCAGCAGGGAGCCTGCTTTCCCCCACTCTCTCTCTGCCTGCCTCTCTGTCTACTTGTGATCTCTCTCTGTCAAGTAAATAAATAAAATCTTTAAATAAAATTTCCCCATATCTTGCCATGCTTTAATGTACACGGTTTTCAAAATAAGGACAGAGTACATAATCCTTTAGTGAATCATTTCACAATCATATGTTGTATATTTACAATGTGCTAGTTATGACACCATATTCTGAAAATAAATATTTTTATGGTGCTATCATTTAGAAAAAAATGTTTTCATATATACTATTTAATTCTCTGAAAGTTAAAATACAACCACCCAAAACCAAACATTATTTGTGTGTGTGTGTGTGTGTGTGTAAAATAGCAGGCAGTTAAAGGGCAGAGAGAAATAAGATGACAAAACATGAGTTTAATTGGCTAAGAGATGAAGAAAGTTGGAGAAAGAGGTAACAAATGTGTGAGGGGGAGGTTGGGAAGTGGAAAAAAGAAGGACATTCAGTGACTACCAGATTGTGTTACGATATTTGTCCCACCCTGAAATTCCCTTGGGTATCCTTAGGAAGTACCTTCACACTTTTTATAGACTTTTGAAATACTAATTAACTGGTTACCTACCTTTTCCAACAAGCGAGTCCAAGACAAAGAATTTTACTTTGGGCAACTAACACTACCAATAAGGAAAGACATCTTAGCTAAAATGGGAGTGGGGGGCACCTGGGTGGCTCAGTGGGTTAAGCCGCTGCCTTCGGTCAGGTCATGATCTCAGGGTCCTGGGATCGAGTCCCACATCGGGCTCTCTGCTCAGTAGGGAGCCTGCTTCCTCCTCTCTCTCTCTGCCTGCCTCTCTGCCTACTTGTGATCTCTGTCTGTCAAATAAATAAATAAAATCTTAAAAAAAAAATGGGAGTAGGTATGGAAATGAAAACTTTGTGAAGTTTCTCCTTTTAGGAAAAGCAGCTATTCTTGTAACCTGTCCTAAGAAAAGTGGGGTCATGCTGCTTTTTTCTAGTTACCTAAGATTTGTGGTATCTTGGTTGAAATGAGGCTCTGAATGTGCAGCTAATTCCTAGGAAAAGGTAAAAATAAAAACTTCAAACCAGGGGCGCCTGGGTGGCTCAGTGGGTTAAAGCCTCTGCCTTTGGCTCAGGTCATGATCTCAGGGTCCTGGGATAGAGTCCCACGTCAGACTCCCTGCTCAGCATGGAGTCTGCCTTCCTCTCCCTTTGCCCCTCTCCCCTGTTCATGTGCTTTCTCTCCGAAAAATAAATAAATAATTTAAAAAAAATTTAAAAAATAAATAAAAATTCCACAGAAAGCATTATCATTATTTGTGCAAAAACAGAAAGCATACTGCTTTTCAAAACCTGGAGGACTTCATTTTCTTCACCCTCACTGCAAGCTGTTTTATGAGTCACTGTGTTTCATTCCTATATTTTTTATTTTTAATATACAAATACTCCAAGAGCAATATTATTCACAACAGCCAAAAGGTGACAGCCACCCAAATGTCCACGGGCGGATAGATGGATAAATAAAATGTGGTATACACACACATGCACTCAGTAGAATATTATTCAGTCTTAAAAAGCAAGGAAGTCCTGTCTCATGTTATAGCATGGATGAACCCTGAGGACATTATGCTAAGTGAAATAAATCAGTTATTAAAAGATGAATACTGTATGATTTCGCTTATATGAGGTATCTAAAGCTGTCACATTCATAGAAACAGAAAATGGAATGGTGGCCACCAGGGCTGAGAGAAGAGGGAAATGGGGAATTGTTCATTGGGTAGAGTTTCAGTTTTCAAGATAAAATATGGAAATCTGCTGTACACAATATGAATATACTTAGCACTACTGAACTATTCACTTAAAAAGGGCTCAGATGGTAAATTTTCCATTCCATATTTTTACCACAATTTAAAAAAATATATATATATACCCCCAGTGAATTTATACCCATGAATTTTATAAAGGATAACCAGTTAAAAAATCCTTCAAAATTATAGCACTGCAAATAGATGGAAGAAGCAGTGGTAATAGGGCTATTAGTCTGCTTAAATATATACCCAGTGATATTTGTGGCTTTAAAGAATATTTTGCAAAGTGTATTTTGAATGCTTAATGAAGAATAAAAAGGCTAGAGTCAGTTGGCCTGTTTTGAATCTTAGTTTTCTGGTTTACTGGCTGTATAACCTTATGCTAGTTAATTTGTCTCTCAGTTTTCTCAATCACAAACTAAGATGACAAGGAGATAATGATAGTACCCATGTCATAAGATCATTGTATTAAATGTGCTCATATATGTAATAATTTATAATAGTGCCTCAGCATATGAAGTGTTCTAGCAGGTTTATTCAATGGTCTTCTGCTTTAACAAAACAGTACATTTAAAGATAGGAATGTATCATATATGTGTGGTTATTTTTATCATAATTATTCCTTTATGAAAAGATTAACTACAAGTTTTTTTTTTAAAGATTTAATTTATTAAATAGAGCACACAGAGAGAGAGGAAGAAGCAGAATCCCTACTGAGCAGGGAGTCTGACATAGGTCTCAATCCCAGGACCCTGGGATCATGACCTGAGCTGAAGGCAGACCCTTAACTGACTCACCACCCAGGCACTTCTAACTGCAAGATTTTTAAACAGTGAGAATCTATGGTGTGTGTTGTCTTTTGAAATTTTGAAGTGATTTCAAACTTATAGCAAAGTTGCAATAACAGTACAAAGAGCTCCCATATACCCTTCACTTATTGAGAGACTTTAAGTTTTGCCAATTATCCTACAATATCCTTTGTAGCAAGAAGATTCAATCCAGGAGCATATATTTACTCAGTTGTCATTTCTCTACTCTCCTTCAATCTAAAACAGTTCCTTAGCCCTCCTATGACCTTCATTTTCTAAGATGACTATGCTAATTGTATTTTTCTGAGCATTGCACCACATTTCCAGTTCCACATGCTCTTCTAGAATTCTGTCTCTTAATCTAGACAATCGCTGTGCCTCGGTCTATGAACAAAATATAGAGCAGTAGACCTAATTTATGAGGCTAGGTTAAAAAGGCCATGTAACCTTCTATCTGGCTCTCTCTTTCACACAGACACTTTACACACTCCCTGGGAGTCCTGAGCTGACATGCAGAAAATCCAGTTACCCTAAAGCTGTGATGATGAAGAGACCATAGAAAAGTAGACGTGTCAGAGGGGCTGCAACTGTTCCAACCCTCAGTTGTGTGAGTCTTCCAGATCAGGTGTCACAGGTGTGAGTGCAAAAACCTTCACATGATTCTAGCTCCCAGCCTTTAAGCCACTCTAGCCGAGGCCGAGTGGAGCCAGCTCTGGGCTGTTCCAGATGACAGCTTAGAACTGAGAAGGACTATCCCTGCTGAACCTTGTCCAAATTGTAGCAAAATAAAGAGTGTTGTTTTAAGCCACTAGGTTTTAGGGTGTTTGTTACAAACCAATAGATAACTGGAATAACTGTAGACTGATTATTTTGTGGAATGTCCCTCCAACTGTATTTGCTTGATGTTTACTCACAGTTGGGTTATGTATTATAGGCAAGACCACTGAAGTGATTCAGTGTTTGGTTCACTGCATCCATCGGATAATGTATGAAGTTTATTTGTTCCATTACTGTTGATGTTAACTTCAATCACTTGAATAAGGACGTACCTTCAGGTTACTCCACAATAAAGTTACTCTTTTTCCATGTATGATTATTTTGTAGAGAGATACTTTGAGACAACGTAAATAAAACCTGTTCTTGATCCATCTTTCATCCATAAATTTTCCATCCATTGATGTTTCTTGCCTGAATTTATTATTTCTGTGAAGGTTGCAACATGATTTTTTTTAAAGGTTTTATTTATTTATCTGTCAGAGAGAGAGAAAAAAAAAGAGAGAGAGAGCGAGAGAGCACACGAGCCCACAAGCAGGCAGAGTGGCAGACGAGGCAGAGAGAGAAGCGGGCTCCCTGCCAAGCAAGGAGCCTGATGTGGGACTCCATTCCAGGACCCTGCGATTATGACCTGAGCCGAAGGCAGCGGCTTAACCAACTATGCCACCCAGGCATCCCCAAAATGATGATTTTATAATTCAATTATTCCTTTTACTTTTATTAGTTGACGTTGTTCCTTATATTACAAGGACGGGTTTTCCGTCTATTTAATCAACCATCCAAGGAAGGGTTTTCTCTCTATTTAATCATCCATTTATTTATATCATTATACACTGATGGGCTCCTAATCTAATCAGTGGATGTAATTTGTTTACCAATCTTTTATTTTGATAGATTATCCCAGATTTGGCTAGTAAAAGTCCTTTCAAACTGACTTCTGTATCCCTCCGACATGGCCCCATTATTCTCTGAGTAGATCCTTACTTTCTGGCCCCAAAGGATGTTCCTGGTCATCCTGTCCTTCCTCTGTCCCCGAAATCAGCCTTTTCTCCAAGAAGACATGGTTCCTCTTGTTGAATAGTATTTAGAAACCAGTATCTGGTGGCTTGGTTAGCTCATTGCTACTGGGATCATACTACTTCCTGGACTTTTCTGTGCACAGAGACAAGTAAATATAGTAGAGGGTAGTGAGTACTAATGAAAGGGAAAGGAGCACAAAAAAGGAAAAGACAGAGTTTTGGGGAGGGAACAGAAATATTCTAGACAGAAGATATTTATGTGCAGAAGGCCTAAGTCAAGAGAGAATATGTCATTTTTAAGGAACTAAAGCACTATGGCTAGAGTAGAGAGAAGGGGTAGTGGTAAGAGAGAAGGAAACAAGGTAAACAGGGGATAGCCAAAGCTCAAGACAAAGACCAAATGAGCAATGCTTAAAGGTTTTAAGTTCATCCTGAGAGCAATGGAGAACTATTAAGAAGATTTCAAGCAAGGGATATATGATCAAAATAATTTTTAAAAATATTTAATTAATTTATTTATTTGAGAGAGAGAGAAAGAGAGAAAGAGAGAAACAGCATGAGCAGGAAGGGCAGAGAAAGAGGGAGAGAGAGAATCAAGCAGACTACACACAGCATAGAGCCCAATGCAGGGCTTAATCCCATGACCCTGAGATCAGGACCTGAGCAGAAACCAAGATTTAGATGCTTAACAGACTGAGCCACCCAGGTGCTCCCCAAAATCATTTTCAAACAGTTGTCTTTAATTACAAAACAAACAATTCACATATCATCCTGAAAGGATTTTGAAATACTAAATACTTTCTTCCATATTTTAAGTTGTCATCTAATATTTTTTATAAACTTTAAAGTTAATTTTTGTAATGGAAAGTTTAAAATATTTGTTTGAGAGATGAAATGACCTTGGATTATACCTGAAGTATTTTATGATATGTACTCACCAAATCTGAAAAGTCATGTGGAATTTCTATCTGTGGATTTTATCAAATGTTATCTAAAAAATGTGTTAGTTTCAGAAACTACAAAATTACATTTAGAATTATCAACATCACTAGTTTTTGTTGCCTATGTTGTTCTGAATTCCGAACAATTTTCACCCTTAACAAAACTATGTATGAGACAGGTAAAGGACTTACAGGTTCAAGATACTTCAACTACTCATTAAAAGAGGTTTCCAGACTTCCCCCTTTTGCCAAAGATGGAGTATCAGGAACTGGATATACCCTCCTGTTGAAACAACAAGAATAATAATAAAAAGTCAGACAAAATAAATGAAACAATGGTTTTGAAATACTGAATATCAAGCATTAAAGGACAGTGAACCCTGAGAGACAGGAAACAAGAGATGAGCCCTTCCATTACCCCAGCTTACTGTCTTGAGGATCTCTAAACTATAGACATAACTTAACTATTAATAATCACATTAAATGTAAATAGTCTAAATACTCCAATTAAAAGAAATTGGCAGAGACAAAAAATCAAGATCCAATTATTTGCTGCCTTTAAAAAAATGCTTTAAAACATAACATAAATACAGAAATAGGTTAAAGAGTTGCAAAAGACAGATCATACAAATAACCAGTCAAGAAAGCGGGTATGCTATTTTATTTTATTTATTTCTTTTTAAAAGTAAGTTCTAGGCCCAATGTAACACTTGAACTCCTGACCCTGAGATCAAGAGTCACATGTTCCACCAACTGAACCAGCCAGGCACCCCAGGCATGCTCTTTTAATATTGGACAAATGTCAGAATAAAGAATATACCAGGGGCACAAAATGTCATTTCATAATAATAAAGTAATCAATAACAATTCTAAACATTTGTGACCCTAATAATAGTATTTCAAAATGCATGAAGCACAAACTGATAGAAGTATAAAAAGTTGATAAAATCACAATTATAGAGATTTTAGAACCCCTCTCTCAATAACTGATAGAATAAATGAACAGAAAATCATCAAGAATAGTCTTGAACAATATTATCAACCAACTTAACCTATTTGCCATATATACAACACTCTACATAACAGCAGAATACACATTCTTTTCAAGTACACACAGAACATTCACCAAGACAGACTATATTCTAAGCCATAAAACAAACCTCAATACATTTAAAAGGATTCAGATCATGCAAAATATATTCTCTAATCACAATGGAATTAACTTAGAAGCCAATAACAGAAAGAGCTCTGAAAAATCCTCAAATATTTGGAAATGGAATAACACACTTTTAGATAACCCATGGATCGAAGAAAAAATCAAAAGAGAAATTAGACACTGTCTAGAATCAAATGGAAATGAAAATATGATATATCAGAATCTGTGGGATATCAGTAAAGTAGTTCTTAGGGGGGAAATTATAGAGCTAAATACCTATATTAACAGAGGAGAAAGATCTCAAATTGATAGCTCAGATTCCAACTTAAAAAACTAGAAAAAGAACAAACTAAATACAAAGTAAGAAGAAGAAAGGAAATAAAAGATTAAAGTGGAAATCAATGAAATAGAAAGCAGAAAACAGTAAATAGAACTAAGAGCTGTTCTTCGAATCAATAAAATTGGTAAACCTCTTTCTAGACAGACTGTTGAGGAAAAACAGAAAGCAAAATTACCAATATCAGGAATGAGGAATTTGATATCACTACAAAGTCTAGATATTCAAAGAATAATAAGAGAATATTATGAATAACACTTTGTCTATGAATTTGACAACTTAGACAAAACTGACAAATTCTTTGAAAGACACAAATTGCCAAAGCTCAGTCAAGAAAAAATAGATAACCTGAAGAGCCCTATATCTTTTAAAAATTTACTTTGAGTTAAAAACCTTATTACAAAGAAAACTTTAGGCTCAGATGGCCTCATTGCTGAATTCTACCTGACATTTAAGAAAGAAAGAACAATTCTATACTAACTCTTCTGGAAAGAATAATTCTACACAAACTTTCAACTTTATTCTCTGAGGCCAGCATTACCCTGATAAAAAATCCAGTTAAAGACATTACAACAAGACAGCAAGCTAATATTCCTCATGATCACAGAAGCAAAAATTTGAAAGCAAGATTTAGCAAATCAAATTCAGTATATAAAAAGGAAAATATATAGGGATGCCTGGGTGGCTCTGTTGATTGAGTATCTGACTCTTGGTTTTGGCTCAGGTGATGATCTCAGGACTGTGACACTGGACTGAGTCAGGCTCCACACTCAGCATGGAGTCTGCTTGAGGGTTCTCTCCTTCTGCCCTTCCCCCCCACTCACTTGTGCACCTGCACGCACTTGCCGGCAGGTGCTCTCCCCCTCTCTAAAATAAATACCTCTTAAAAAGTGAAGAGGAAAATATATCATGATTACTTGAAGCTTATTCCAAGAATGTAGGGCTAGCTTGACACTTAAAAATCAACCAATCAATATAAATTACCACATTAACAAACTGAAAAAAAGAAAAGCCATATAATAATCTCAATAGATCAGATAAAGGACTAGTGTCCAAAATCTATGAAGAACTTAGCAAACTCAACACCCAAAGAACAAATAATCCAATCAAGAAATGGGCAGAGGACATGAACAGACATTTCTGCAAAGAAGACATCCAGATGGCCAACAGACACATGAAAAAGTGCTCCATATCACTCGGCATCAGGGAAATACAAATCAAAACCACAATGAGATAGCACCTCACACCAGTCAGAATGGCTAAAATCAACAAGTCAGGAAATGACAGATGCTGGCGAGGATGCGGAGAAAGGGGAACCCTCCTACACTGTTGGTGGGAATGCAAGCTGGTGCAACCACTCTGGAAAACAGCATGGAGATTCCTCAAAATGTTGAAAATAGAACTGCCCTATGACCCAGCAATTGCACTACTGGGTATTTACCCTAAAGATACAAACATAGTGATCCAAAGGGGCACGTGCACCCGAATGTTTATAGCAGTAGTGTCCACAATAGCCAAACTATGGAAAGAACCTAGATGTCCATCAACAGATGAATGGATCAAGAAGATGTGGTCTATATACACAATGGAATACTATGCAGCCATCAAAAGAAATGAAATCTTGCCATTTGCGACAACATGGATGGAACTAGAGCGTATCATGCTTAGCGAAATAAGTCAAGCGGAGAAAGACAACGATCATATGGTCTCCCTGATATGAGGAAGTGGTGAAGCAACACGGGGGCTTAAGTGGGTAGAAGAATAAATGAAACAAGATGGGATTAGGAGGGAGACAAACCATAAGTGACTCTTAATCTCACAAAACAAACTGAGGGTTGCTGGGGGGGAGGGGGGTTGGGAGAAGGGAGGTGGGGGTATGGACATTGCGGGGGGGGGGGGTATGTGTTTTGGTGAGTGCTGTGAAGTGTGTAAACCTGGTGATTCACAGACCTGTACCCCTGGGGATAAAAATATATGTTTATAAAAAATAAAAAATAAAAAAAAATAATCTCAATAGACAAAGAAAAAGCATTTGACAACATCCATTCCTGATCAAAACTCTCAGCAGAACAGGAATAGCGGAGAACTTCCTCAACTTGATAAAGGGAATCTATGAAAAACCTACAGCTTATGGATGAAGGACTGAATGTTTTCCCTCTAATGTCATGGTTTCAGTGAAACTGGGTACAGAAATTTGAGAAATTTTGTCTTGGACTTGTTGAATTTAGGGCCCAACATGCCATTGATGATTTGACTGGGGATTTGCAGAGTAATATGTATCTGGAACTCAGAGGAGAGAGCTATCATAGAGCCTATTAAAGGATATTTTAAAAGTGGTTTTTATTTTTATTTTATTTTTTAAAGATTTTATTTATTTATTTGAGAGAAAGAGAGAGCACAGAGGGCAAAGCATACTCCCTACCAAGCAGGGAGCCAGATGTAGGAGTCCATCCCAGGACCCAGAGATCATGACCTGAGCCAAAGGCAGATTCTCAAGCAACTGAGCCACCCAGACGCCCCTAGTTTTGATTTTTAAACAAGTACCCCAAAGAAACACAGCTGAAGAGTAAGATGAAAAGAGGGTAGTAAATGGAAATATTGAGGAAAAGCGACACATAAGCTTCCTCCTGTAGGACAGATACAGAAAGAGGGGCAAGACAAGGTGACCGAAACAATATCAATTATCATTAAAAACAAAACAAAAAACAAAACAAAACAAAAAAAGACCAAGAACAATCTTACAGGTGAAAAGACACTTCTATGATATCTAAGAGAAATCCAGTTTCAAGAACAAGGGAGGGGTCAAAAGAGTCAAAAGCTGCTGAAGAACTTTAGATATAAGGATCCTGGTACCTTAGCAACAAACACAGGTGACCACTAGAATATATTTAAAATAGGTATTATCTAGTATAGATGGGCTTTAGCCAATCCTTAACGCTGGCACATCACATTCCATTCCATTCCATTCTGCGTGGATATTGATGTAAGCTGAGTCTCTCCTATTGGTTACTACCCTGGTCTCTTGACGCTCATGCAGACCTACCAAGAGAGCACAGTATCCATGGCGTTAGAAACTTCAAGTATCCCCTTTTCAGCCCAAAAAAGGGTAAGTGAAATACATTGACTCAGGGGTCAATGGATTTTGGAACTTTTGTTCCCGATGGTAATAAATTGTCTATCCTTTTCCAGATCAAGTACCCCCTACCTCCTATTCAGAGAGGCAGAGAGGCATATTACCTCACTAAGCCACAATTTCTTTATTAGTTAAAAGCAGAGGGGCGCCTGGGTGGGTTAGTAGGTTAAGCCTCTGCCGTCAGCTCAGGTCATGATCTCAGGGTCCTGGGATCGAGCCCCGCATCGGGCTCTCTGCTCAGCTGGGAGTCTGCTTCCTCCTCTCTCTCTGCCTGCCTCTCTGCGTACTTGTGATCTAAATAACTAAATAAAATCTTAAAAAAAAAAAAGTGGGCAAGAACGTAAATCCTACCTCGCTACCTTCATGAAATAGCTTAGAATAAAAAGAGTTCTTATAAGTCAGGGTTGTTTTACTCTAGCTCCTTGGTACTTGAACCCTGACCCATAGCATGAGCTCAGCAAATGGCTGTATCGTAGAATTGAATATTTGTTAAAAAGGCCTTGTGAATCTGGAAGCTGTTCCAAGTGTTATTTATTTTCCAACCCCGATTTAGTTTCCCAGGTGACCAAATTTAAAGTAATACCTGATCTTGCCGGTAGCCAAGGAGTGGCTGGAAGGACTGTAGCCTCTTTCCCACAAACCATCTGGATAAAAACACGGGGCGCTGTGCAGAGTTTCGTGGCTGGTCCCCTGGCTCAGCGTCCCACCAGATTGCTGCTCGCAAACCTCTTCCTTTTGGAAATTCTGCACCCCCTGTAGAACTTTTGCGGACCCGCGTGATCAAATTTCACTTTGACATCCCTTGAGAGGTCACGACGAAACCCTTCCCAGTAGCCTTGGCTGCCCCATGCCCCACAGCCTGAGATGGGGCCGCGACAATGGCTAAGGGTTCCCCCAGGGGCCCAGCTCTCGGGAGGCTTCCCACTCCGCTCCCCCAGCCTCTAACCGAGGTCCAAGGCTGCCAGCCCGCAAGCTTTCTGAGGCTCGGGTTTTCCTCAGAGGCGGGCCTTCGCGGCGGAGGAGGGGCCGACGGTCTCGGGCTCCTCCTCCTCCTCGCCAGGCCCCTTGCCCGGTGCGGGGGCGGGACGCGAGCAGGGCTGTTGGGTGGGGGCTCCTCCCCGCCAAGGGCGGACTAGAGGAGGCGGAGGCGGGTGGGGTTCCTACTGGGGGCGGACTTTGGCGGCGGAGGCGGGGCCGGGCGCCGAAGGCCCTTCTTCCCAGGGGCGGGCGGGCTGGAGAAGCAGCGGGTTTATTTTCCCGGAGGCTGACCTCGGCGGCGGGAAAGGACTTGGGGGGCGGGGCCGGACCCCGAAAGCCCCTCCTCCCGAGGCGGGCTTATCTGGCCTCGGCGGCCGCTGCCGGGTGTCCGCGGTTTGGCTACTTAACCGAACGGGCTCTGGCTCCTCCCAGTGGCCGGCCGGGGCGGAAGCAGGAGGCGGGGGCAGCGTGCGCGCTGCTGGTCTTCTCTCCCGCGGCGCTGGGGCCCGCGCTCGGCGGCTGCTGCTAGATTCGGCGCCTCGCTGTCGGCTAGCTCCTCTCCGCGCCCTCCCGCTTCTAAAACCAGGCCTCCTCCTCAAGCCCCAGCCCGCGGCGTCGACCCCGCCGGCCCTCTCCCGCCCCGTCTCAGACTGTGGCCACCGCTGCCGCGGCCCCGGCCCCGGCCCCGATGGCTCTGTGCAACGGAGACTCCAAGGTCAGTTCTTCGGCGCGGGGCTCCCTGCCCCACCGCCTCCGGGCGTAGGCGAGGCTTCGGGGCCAGGGAACCACCACTCGACCCCCTCCCCCCAGCCGTCTGCGCAGCCCTGCGGCCCGGGCAGCTGCGCGTCGGAGAGTCCCCGGTCGGGGCCTGTGGCATGTTTTCTCCTCGGCAGCGGCAGGTGCTTTGTTGATTTTTGTCTGCGTGTCGGGGTTCCTGCGCCCGCTCGTCTCCGGGCGTCGGGGAGGGCGTCAGCTGCGGCGGCCGCGCCGCTGGCCCTCGCCTCCCCCGCTCCGCTGTGAGGCTGGGAGCCCGAAGAGCGTGGCCGGAGGGCGGAGGTTGGGAGGCAAGCGGGTGTGTGTGTTTGCTTCCTCAGCCCTCACCCCGTCCCTTCGGAGGCTGGGGGCCTTCTGTGGACCACCTGGGGTCCGCGGAAGGCAAGGCAGGGTCGGGGCCTCGCGTGCGGCGTTTAAGCTGTGCTGGCCTCCAGTCTTCCCGCCTCCCCATTTCCCGCCTGCCCTCGGTGAGGCCCTCCGCGTTTCCCAACGCCGGCCTTGGGGTCCGCGGCGGCGAGGCCGGCCCTCGGTGAGGCTGCGTGATTGGAGCCCTCCCTCCTCTCCCCCGCTCCCTGGTCCTTCGGTCAGTCCCCGGTCAGGGCCGGTGACCCGAGGGTCGCTCCCTCCGCTGCACCCCCCACCTCCATCCTTCTCCGAGGGCAGCAGCGTGGGTCTAACCCCGCCCCTAGCTGCTGGCTGCTGCTTTGGCACGTTTGTTTGCGGTGGATCCGCTCCCCGCGGTGGCGAGCCCTCTCCCGGACGTGAGCCGCGGCCACCACGTTGCGAGGGCTGGGGCAGTGGGGAGTCCCGGGGTGTTGGAAAAGTTGCCAACTTGATGCGGGGAGAGCACGTTTGGGTCGCCGCTGCGCTTCTCGTCGCTTCCAACTCACTTTTTTCTATAGACCCTCCTCTTTGGTCTCGCTTCTGAATGGAGCACCTTCGCTTTCACTTCTGTATGGAAATTTTCGTTGGTTTGGAGTTTTCAGACCCTCACAAAGTCGATTTTGTCTGCGATAAAGTGCATAGTTTTGAACTGGAGATTAACTTTAGCAAGATGTATCTCCTGCACACTGTTTAGAGCCTGGCTTTAAGAAATTACTTAAATTTTATTCATGTATGTGGGATCTTAAAAGTCAGGTGGAAATTGGTGTTCCAAGTCAGATAGTTACCTTATTTAGGTGGTGGTCTCTTTAAATGGTGGTGTCTAAGTGTTCCATATTAGTAGGTTCTCTCCTACTAAGATTGCTTAGTACTTTCCAAACATTAAAAAACTATTTGTTGAACAAATGAGAAAAGATAAGGTACTGATATGTTCTTTTATTTATTTTTTTTAATTTTTAAAGATTTTGTTTATTTGAGAGAGAGAGATCACAAGTAGGCAGAGAGGCAGAGAGGGGGGGAAGCAGCCTCCCTGCCGAGCAGAGAGCCTGATGCGGGGCTCAATCCCAGGACCCTGAGATCATGACCTTAGCGGAAGGCAGAGGCTTAACCCACTGAGCCACCCAGGCGCCCCTAATATGTTTTTTCAAATCGAGAAAATTAATGCGTAGACTACGTGAAGCTCTTTTCTTAGGATTATAAAGGGAAATGAAGATAGTCAAACTTGGCGTTTTGGACCCCAGAAGCTAATGTAAACCTCATTGTACAACTTTTTCCTGTACATTAGCTCACTTGCAAAGCATTTTTCTATTTTGAGACTTAAAACTTACCTTTGTGCTAGTGGAGGAAATGACTGTACTAATAGGAGGAGTCAAACCTAATTTATAGACTTTGAAAGATATATCGTGATTTGAGAAGGGTATTTTCACAAAATTAAGTTCAGGACTCAGTTTCCAAATTTATTTGTCCCAGGAGTATAGAACATCATTTTTTTTTCCTAGTTGATATTTTTGTTTTAACTTGCTTTTTAAGGAGAGTCTTGACAAATTTGAGCCTCAAGTGAATTGCTGATTAATTTTATTTCAAGGTCCTTTATGTTTTATAGCATACTCAAGCATGTGTTGTTTTTTTGTTGTTTAGTTTTTGTGTTTTGGAGTAACGATTAGATAAGAACTGAATTGGAAGCACTTTGAGGAGGAGCCGTCAGGGAAATAACTTATTTCATCAAATGTATTATTATTTCATGTACTCTTAAGGAGGAAAAAACTCCGTACAGTTAAACCACGATATGTCATTGATCATAAGAAACATTTCAAGTAAAGAGATGTGTAAACATGAGATAATATGCATAATAAATTAGGTGAAATAAGATATTTTTAAGAGATCCACCTGGAAATCTGAGTAGGCATCTCTCTTCCATAGTTTACCGCTGAACCACCCTTCCCTCTGGAGTGAAATATAAGTACTGTGCCCAAGCTTACTTTGTACATCAATTTGACTCTGAAAGTTCTGTGTAAATCCTGGTTCATAAAGTGGGAAGAAAGAGCTGATTTTGATTCCTATTCTGGTGCATTTCAATTTGTATCAGGATTTTCTAAAATGACATTTTTGCCCGATAGAAATTAGGGAGAGACCTAAAATCTATAAAAACATTTGGGCTGATTAATTATCCAAATCAGAGGTTATAGTTTTCTTACTTAAGGAGTTGAGATAATGTAATTAAGAAGTTAAGATTTTATGTAATGGTTTATTTAAAACTTTTTTTTTATAGCTACTCTGTGTTATATATGAATAATATATAGGTCAAGTATCAGACATAGTAACTATTTTCTGTTTTATTAAGGCAGGATTATCAGAATATTGTTCTGGGCTAGTTGGACTACTTGTCAAGTTTCCCACTTTTTGGCCTTATCTAAGCCTCAGACTCTGGAGTAGAAGTGGGACCTGCTTTATCACCTTTACTGAGATGTTGACTAGGGTAAATCATACTTGAATTAAAGGTGTTTTATAAATTGCGTGTGATATAGGATCTTTAACAACATCTGTTAAACTTTTAAAATTGGCATTTAAAAATTTTTTTTTTAAATAAGACAAACCAAATTTTATTTTTTGTTAAGATTTTATTTATTTAAGAAAGTGAGACAGAGGGGCGCCTGGGTGGCTCAGTGGGTTAAAGCCTCTGCTTTTGGCTCAGGTCATGATCCCAGGATCTGGGATCCAGCCCCTTATCAGGCTCTCTGCTCAGCGGGGAGCCTGCTTCCTTCTCTCTGTCTCTGCTTGCCTCTCTGCTTACTTGTGATCTCAGTCAAGTAAATAAATAAATAAATCTTGGTTGGGGGGGGAGAAAAGAAAGAAAAAGAAAGAAGTGAGACAGAGAGAGAGTATGAGCCAGGCGAGGGGTAAGGCTGGATCCCAGGACTCTGGGATCATGACCTGAGCCGAAGGCAGCCGCTTAAATGAGTGAGCCACCCAGGCGCCCCTTTAAATTAAAGTTTTTGAATTGAATTGAGAGATAACATTTTTTACCTGGGATGCATGAGTATTAAATAACTGTCCTTTTATGATAACTTTATAGAACTTTTTTCAAAGGTCAAGTTTTTTTTTTTTTTTTACCTGCTTCAGATTTTGTTCAGATATTAAGATATTTATCTAGGTGCTCAGTTGGTTAAGTGTCTGGCTCTTGATTTTGGTTCAGGTCATGGTCTCAGTGTTGTGAGATTGAGCCCCTCATCGGGCTCTGCGCTGGGGATGGCGCCTGCTTAAGAGAGTCTGCCCCTTTCCCCTTAACACTTACCTCCCTGTCTTTTTTCCCTTCCTTGACCTTAAAAAAACAAAACAAAACAAACAACAAAAAAAACTTTGACCCATTCATCTAGAATGTAAGAGCTGTTACAGACAGAAGAAATATATATATTTTTTGTTTCCTGTTAGACTTGGAAGGTTTTGAAATTCCTCCAGGAACCTCAGATAGCCTTGTCTTTATCTGGGCCAACTTGTTACTTAGGGAAGATAATTGTCTTTTAAGTATTTTTTTTAAATGTAGACTTGTTCAAATGTATTTGATACTTTTAAAAGGCTGTTTAATGATTCCTATTTCAAAAGATGCTATTTAATGTAATGAATACTTATTTGCTGTACAGAAGAATATAATTTACCTCTGTCATGGTGCTTACAGTGTGTCTTCATGTTTCCTACTAACCTAGACTGTTTATATGCTCAAAATGAATAAAGTCCTTAGGGATAAAACAATTCTGAAGCTCTTTGTTAATCAACAGAAAAGTAATCATTTCATAGAAATTTGAATCTTTGTATAGCATGTATAATTCTGGGTTGTGTAGAATACCTTTTTCATTATTATTGTGAAATAGAAAAGTTTCTGTATTTTCTTAAGAATCACAGTGATTCAAAAAAAATAGCTCTACTATAGAAGTAATGTGGTGTTAGTTGGTTTTCTAGTGGTGGACCCTTGCCACGGCTTCACGGTCATTGTTTTGAGGACCAAGGAGATGGTTTATATAGTTGGTGTGTGCATTCCCTAATATGGTACATTATAATGTCATAGGGAGCAAGGTGTTTGGTTATAGTAGTGTGACCTTATAATTCTTTGTCTAAACTGGGGAATTGCTAAAAATTAATGATAATTGATGTAAAATAAAATATTACCAAAGAAAAATACTTGTGGTTTTATACAATATAGTAAATAAATGGCAAAACTCTTGTAGCAAGAATGCTCAAATTACTCTCACTCTCTCTGGACATCATGAATGAACATATATATATATCTCTTTCCTGCATATACTTTACAGATGCCTTATTCATATTTCTCAGTGACCAGATGATGCTGGCCAGAGGTTTGGTGCATCTTGCAAGCTGAGCAATGGCTGTGGCACTCAAGGCTGGATAGAGTTATCTACCCTTAGATGTCCCTGTCCAAGTGTACTTCCATTTTATTAGGAAAGGATCTGGAAAAAGAAATGGGATATCAGTGGTTGGCTTTTCAGATTGAACCTGAAGTTAGAAGTGAGAACTCTGTGTTCATTATACCTGTACTCCGCAGAACTAGAAGGTGGGGAGTATAAAGTGAAAGTGTAACAAACCCCATCCTATGTTACTTTAATGCAGTTATTCATAGGTTAAAAATTAACAGGTTAAGAAATTAAGACTCTGAGATAAATGGATAGGTGTGGGAATAACTTGTAAATTAGGACAGTCCTGGCAAACTGGGCCACATGGTCACTCCAGTTATAGAGCACATATTGCCCTGAGTTTGGATCTTGATTTCAATAGTGACATCTATTTAAAATTTGGCTAAAATTTAATCCTAATGTATATATTAGAATATTTCTGAATTAGTAACTATACTAAGAGTTTATGAAATTCTTAAAAATTGTGTGTCAAGTTACTTGTTTTCTAAAAGGTAAGAACCAGCACTGTTGAAATTGACCAGGTAAAATAGTCTGCTCTAAGCTACCATAACATTTGCAGGGGATGTTTCCCCAAACTTCTAAAGCTGCTTGGACCTGCAAAATTCTGTTATTCTTGTTTGTCACAGGAGGACAGAATTCTTTTTGTCTCTTAAAACTTAACTGAGGTCTAAGTAAATTTAAATCACTTTCACCTTGTCTGTAATTGGGAGAACTAGTTTTCGTAATATTTATCCTCTAAGTGTCATTATGAATATGAATCTAAGACTCCAGTATTGTAAAATGCAGCTTTGAACAAATTTTGGATGAAGAATCCCTAACTAATTTGGGAAAATTTAGATGAATATAAAAATACTTACAGATAAATAATTGTTTTTGTATGTTTATTGGTAATAGTGAAACTTTTTAATGCTATAATTTTCCCCTCTTTAACATTTTCTGAAAAATTTCAAACTGACAAGTTAAAAGAAATTTTAGTCAGCATTTAGGTATACCACCTAGATTCTACTCTTTACTTTTCTTAAAAAAATTTTTTTATAACTGCTTTATTGAGATACTCATATATCATAAAATTGTGCTGTATAAAAGGCACTGTTCACAGTTGTTTTTAATGTACTCACATATTTGTACAGCCATCAAACACAGTTAATTTTGGAACATTCTCATCACCCCCAAAATAAATCCTGTACCTTTTAGCAATCAGTCCTCCTGTTTCCTGGCCTGCCTTTCTCTCCCAGCCCTAGGCAACTACTAATATGTTTGTCTCTACAGATTTGCCTATTCTGAACATTTTATATGACTAGACTCTTGCAGTATGTAGTCTTTTGTGACTGGCTTCTTTTATGTAGTGCAGTGCTTTCAAAGTTCACCTTTCTTTTGCATGTGTTATTTATTACCAAATTTATTACCTTATTTATTACCAAATAATATTCTGTTGTATGGATATACCACCTTTTACTTATTCATTCATCATTTGATGGACACTGGGTTTTTATACTTTTTGGGTATTATGGATAATGCTGCTATGAATATTCTTTTTTTTTTTTTTTTTAAAGATTTTATTTACTTATTTGACAGAGATCACAAATAGGCCGAGAGGCAGGCAGAGAGAGAGAGAGGGAGGCAGACTCCCACTGAGCAGAGAGCCCAATGCAGGGCTTGATCCCAGGACCCTGGGATCATGACCTGAGCCAAAGGCAGAGGCTTTAACCCACTGAGCCACCCAGGCGCCCCTGCTATGAATATTCTTGTACAAGTTTTTGTGTAGACATAAGTTTTCATTTCGTTTTGGTATATACATAGGGATATAATTGCTGGGTCATGTAGTAATTCTGTGTTTAACCTTTTGGTGAATAGTCAGACTGTTTTCCAAAGCAGCTGCAGTATTTTACATTTCTGTCAGGAGTGCATGAGGTTCTAATTTCTCCACATTTTTGCAACACTTGTCTTTTGGATTATAGCCATCATAGTGGGTATTAAGTGGTATCTCATTGTGATTTTGATTTGCATTTCCCTAATGACCAATGATGTTGAACATCTTTTCTGAAGATTTTTATTTATTTATTTGACAGAGAGATCACAAGTAGGCAGAGATTCAGGCAGAGAGAGAAGGGGAAGCAGGCTCTCTGCCGAGCAGAGAGCCCGACTCAGGGCTCCATCCGAGGACCCTGAGATCATGACCTGAGTCTAAGGCAGAGGCTTAACCCACTGAGCCTCCCAGGCACCCTGTACATCTTTTCATGTGCTTATTGTCCATTTGTATATTTTCTTGGGGGAAATGTCTATTCAAATCTTTGCTGATTTTTGAAAGTAGATTACTTGTCTTATTGAGTTATAAGAGTTCTTTATTTTAATGATTTTTCTTTTTATTATTTTTTTAAGATTTTATTTATTTATTTGACAGAGTTCACAAGTAGGCAGAGAGGCAGGCAGAGAGAGGAGGAAGCAGACTCCCTGCTGAGCAGAGAGCCGTTTGTGGGGCTCGATTCCAGGACTCTGGGATCATGACCTGAGCTGAAGGCAGAGGCTTTAACCCACTGAGCCACCCAGGTGCCCTAAGTTTCTTTTTTTTTTATAGCCTTTTTTTTTTTTTTTAAAGATTCCATTTATTTATTTGACAGACAGTGATCCCAAGTAGGCAGAGAAGCAGGCAGAGAGAGAGGAAGGGAAGCAGACTCCCCGCTGAGCAGAGAGCCTGATGTGGGGCTCTATCCCAGGACCCGGGGCTTGTGACCTGAGCTGAAGGCAGAAGATTTAACCCACTGAGCCACCCAGGCGCCCCTAGTGACAAGTTTCTTAACAGAAATATGCCTTGCAGATACTTTCTGCCATTCTCTGGGTTTTTACTTTCTTAATGGTGTCTTCTAATACACAAAAGCTTATAATTTTGATGTTCAACTTATTTTCGTCACTTGTCTTTCAGTATCTCATTTAAAGAGCGTTTCCTTTTTTCCCCCCCCGAAGTTCTTTTTTTTTTTTTTTTAAATTCCAGCTAACATATAACCTAATCTTAGTTTCAGGAGTAGAATTTAGTGTTTTATCATTTACGTATAATTCTCAGTGCTCATCACAAGTGCCCTCTTTAATACCCATCACCCATTTAGCTCATCCTTCACCCTCCCATCTAGCAATCCTTTTTGTTCTCTATAGGTAAGAGTCTGTTTTATAGTTTGCCTCCTAGGAGCATTTACTGATGACCTTAAATCTTGTATAATTGCCTATGTTTTCTTCTAAAAGCTTTGTAGCTTTAGCTCTTATGTATAAGTCTTTGATCCATTTTTGTTGTGAGATCCTAAGTTATAATATATATAAATTATAATTTATGTAAGTTACAGCATTTTCATGTTGTTGCATTATTGTCATGAACTGTGAGATATGGTCCTCCCAACTCCCAACATCTGATTGGGTGAAATAAGGCACCAGACTTACAGGTTAGTCTGAGGAGATAACCTTTTAAAAGGAAATTAAAGGTAATTAGGAATAAAAGTATAAACTTTTAATGGACAGTTAGTTGGATGCTTAATCCACTTAAGTGGATTTCACCTGATAGATTTTGGTTTTGTAATGGAGTGGCTCTTAGATTTGAAGTTTGGCCTTGTTTTTGACACCATGGCTGAGCTCGACCATCTGGTGCTCCTGAAGGCTGAGGGTAAACAATTACTTATTGTAACATTGTTTTTCAGTTTGTGGAGACACATGATTTGAAAAAGGTCACTAGTAAGTATTTTGTTTTGCTTGTTTTTATTGAGGTAAAATGTTCATATGCAAATTGTATAGATCTTTAAGTGTACAATTTGAATTTTGACAAAAGTGTATACCTGTGTAACCACTACCCCAGTCAAGATAAAAACCATTTCTGTTACTCCCAAGTTCTTACATGTCCCTTGGTTCCTTCAGCAGTAACCACTGTTCCAATTTCTATAGTCAGACATTAGTTCTGTCTGCTTTGAACTTTATATAAGTGGAACCATATAGTGATTTTTGGCTTCTTTCACTCAGCATAATGTTTTTGAGATTGTTCTATGTTACTGTATCAGTAGTTCATTTTTATTGTTGTGTAGTATTCCACTGTAGGATATGCTAGAATTATTCCATTCACATGTTGATGGCCATGTGGACTGTTTCCAGATTTTGTGGACATAGATGTTCATTACTTTTGGATAAACCTAGAAGTGGAATTACTGGGTCAGAGGATAGACCCTAATAGGTTTTGGTATTTTTATTTTGTACAGTTTAAAATATTTAGGTTATAATAATCTTGATGCCCAGAAGAAATAACCATTGGTAGAGTAAAATAAACTTAAAAAAATTGCATCATAATATTTTGTTCTTAAGGGTATTTTCAAATGTACCTTGTTCAGCTGTATTTAAATGGAAGTAGGATGTGGTTTGTGGGCAGACAGGCTACTTTTAGATTGGCTTTATAAACATGTATCAGTAGGAATGAACAACTTCTTTATTTAATAATAGCAAAAAACTGGATTTTAATTTCTTTCTTTCTTTCTTTCTTAATGCAGCCTTGGCATTAGTGCAGTATTTGCATATAAAAACTATTTTCAGGTGTTTTATAAGAACTTTTCTGTCTGTTCGTGGTATGGTAAATCTTGGGTTCACCAGGCCTACCTCTCCAGAGGTTAATTAATAGTGGTTCCTTTTCCCTGATGTCTTTCCTTCATTAGTTACCCTCTTAAAAAAAGATAAGTATGCATTTATGTTTTAAATTTCTAAAGCTAGAGAGTCAGTATAATCTGTATCTTAAGGACAAGGTCAGAGAGAGCTAAGCATGATTATAGCCATTTTGAATAATTTTGCCCTGCATTCTTAGGTATTTCTACTATATATGGTTGGGGAAAGCATTCTTAGGTATTTCTACTATATATGGTTGGGGAAAGCAGAATCATAGTATGTTACAGATTGAGAACCTGCCATGGATGCTTTGGTGTTAAACACTTTTTGTAAAATTTCACTTTAGGTGGTATTAAAAATTTTCAGAAGGACATGTGAGTTAATTTAGTACTGACAAGTTTGTGGGTCAGCTCAGCATTGCTGAGCTCCACTACTGTCACCTGTCTATTGGGACTACTAGGTTGATGGTGTTTTCATAATGGCAGACGCACAGGATGCAAGTAGAATCACCATTTCAGCCCTTATAGTGGTCAAAACAAATCTCATGGTTGAGCCCAATGTCAAGAGTGAGGAAATACATTCTGCCTAAAACAAGATAAACTGCAAAGTCATATGAGGAATGGCATAGATATAGGGAATAGTGAAGAATTAGGGCCAATGATACAATGTTACATATAGAATATAAAAACATGCATAAGTTGGGGTGCCTGCTTGGCTTAGTGGGTTAAAGCCTCTGCCTTTGGCTCCAGTCATGATCCCAGGGTCCTGGGATCAAGCCCTGCATCGGGCTTTCTGCTCAGCAGGGAACTTGCTTCCCTTCCTCTCTCTCTGCCTGCCTCTCTGTCTACTTGTGATCTCTGTCTGTCAAATAAATAAAAATAAAATCTTAAAAAAAGTTGTTTAAAAAACATGCCTAAGTAGAGGCTTTAAATATAGTAAAAAATAAATAAAGTAAAGGCTTTAAATATAAAGCGCCTAACCAGCTAAACAGATGTAAGCAAGTGGTCAAACTTCTTTCCTATACATATACATAAAATGAACTGCTGCATGACTGTTACCTGTATTCAATAGTTGCACCTCGAGTTTTTTATATATATCATAAAAGATTTAGACTTTTTTGAGAATTATATACCATTTACAATTAAAAAGGTATGAACTAAATTAGTTTTTGGTATTTTTTTAAGCTTTCTGCATGTTTAGTCTGACACTTTTAAGTTAGTTTTTGATCTGAGTTGTCTAAGAACTGTTTTTCCACATATCATCTATGCCGTCAAGAGTTTTGATGATTCACCATTTCTTGAGAGTGCTCAGTTACTTCTGGAGTTTTTTTCCAGGCCATTGATGACTCATTCTGCAAGTTTTGATGCTAGTACTTCCTTGATCTTACCAGAAGATATCAATGGAAGTTTTTTAGGTAGTAACCAGAATTCGGTCCTTCTTCAGGTGGTTTTTTAAATGTTAAAGGGGTGCACTTGTCCAGCGATACTACTAGGGTAAGAGGCCACTGTACTCTCCAGGGGTCTTGCTCAGTGTTTATAGAATACATAGAGAAATGACATACTTGGTGAGTTATATAAAGCTTCAGAATGTCTATTCTAGATGAATTTCAGCCAAGCTCAGCTATATTTCTTTTGCTCAATCCTTGGGGCATCTTTCTGCTTTAAGGGAAGTTTTCTGAGACTCCAGGGAATCTCTTTCCCTTGAGGGATTTTATGTCAAATTGTACGTAACGATGGCCATGGCAGTGACAGCTGTGTCATTGATCTAATGGAAAATTTAAGATACAGTGTGATTTTAGAGATGTCTGGCTTCTTTCAGTTGGCATGTCTGAGATTGATTTGTCCATGTTGGGATTTTTCAGCTAAAGAGGACATTACCCTCTGTGGGATCATGGGGGTGTTTAAATAGCGGTTTAAGTTAAAGATTAGATCAAGGCCTTATAGGGCTTGCAAGGTATTTTGGACTTAATTGAACTTTATTCTGAGGGGAAATCGTTGTAGGATTTTTAAGCAGGGGGGAGGACTTAAAATCAGATTTTTTTTTTTTAAACTTTTAAGCACGTAGACTTGTTAACGAACTGATCAAAGTCTGGATTATCAATAGTGGAACAAAATGACATTGTGTCCTTGCCATTGTGTTTTATTAGGAAGAGGCATAGTTACATCACCAGTGTAAGATTGTTGCCAAAAGTTTATCTGGAATCTAATCATAAGGCAACAGATAGATCCTGGTTGAGGCATATTCTACAAAAAGCTGATTTGAATTTTTAAAAAAATGTCCATGTCCTAAAAGACTGTAAAAAAGTGAATTGAATAGATAGTTCTAGATTAAAGGAGACAATGACATGACAGTGTGAGTATAGAGTCTGTGGTTTTTGATAGGGTTCTGGAATTAAAAACAAAACAAAACAAAACAAAAAAGCCAGGGGCACCTGGGTGGCTCAGTTGGTTGAGTAGCAGACTTTGATTTGGGCTCAGGTCATGATCTCAAGGTCCTAGGATTAGGCTCCAACCTCAGTGGATGGGGATGTCTGCTTCCGGATTTTCTCTCTCTGTGTGCCCCTTCCCACACTCTCTTGTGTGCTCTCGCTCTACAGTCTGAAAAATGAAACAAAACAAAACCATAAAGGACATTAGTCGTGACATTTAAGGAAATTCGTGTGTAGATACCATTAGTGTTAAATTTATTGGGTGTGATTGTGTATAGTAGTAATATAAGGGAATGTCCTGTTGGTAGGAAGTAAGTACATGCTGCGAAATTTTTTTGGAAGAGAGGTATCTATAATTTATTTTCCAGTAATTCAGAGGAAGAAGTATATATAGATAGAAATAATGCAACATTATACTGAACGTTACTACTGTTGAATTTAGGTGGACAGGGGGGTTTATTGTGGCATAGCTTTTTTAAAAAGTTTATTTAAATCTAAAATTTTTTGAGTTTATTTTATTTTATTTTATTTTATTATTATTATTATTGTTTTGTAATCTCTACAACTAGGGTGGGGCTTGAACTCACAACCCCAAGATCAGGAGTTAATATGCTCTTCTGACTGAGCCAGCCAGGCACCCTATACCATATTTTCAACCTTTCTGTAGGTTTCTGTAGGTTTAAAATTTCTCAAAAATAAAAAAGGCGGGTAAAACACAAGCATATGATAAGGTCAAGAGCTGGAGAGTCTAACTCTTTGACTTAGTCCTTTAATTGAAGGCTCAAACTTCATTCAGCATTGTATGTAAGATGATAGTTTCTTAAGAAAAACCTTCAGTGGAGGGTATTATGCTAAGTAAAATAAGTCAATCAGAGCAAGACAATTATATGATCTCACTGATGCCAGGAATTTGAGAAACAAGATAGAGGGTCATAGGGAAAGGGAGGGAAAAATGAAACAAGATGAAACCAGAGAGGGAGAGAAACCATAAAAAAGACTCTTAATCTCAGGAAACAAACTGAGGGTTGCTGGAGGGAAAGGGGGTGGGAGGGAATGAGGTGGCTGGGTGATGGACATTGGTGAGGGTATGTGCTGTGGTGAGTGCTGTGAGTTGTGTAAGACTAATGATTTGCAGACCTGTACCCCTGAAGCAAATAATACATTATATGTTAATTAAAAAAAAAAAAAAAAACCTCCAGTGAAGTTTGTTGACATTTCTAAAGTACCTAAGGTGTTAGATAATTCTGTGAAGAAAATGTAATTTTTCCTGAGTTATAGGTGTGGTGAGATTATATAAGTAAATATGCTACTTCTAGTCGCCTTCTGGAAATGAAAGGATTATTCTGGGTAGTTGAGTATTTCAAATGACTAAAATGTCTCTGTGTGTGTGGTGGTGGTGGTGGTGGGGAGGGGGTCTTAAAATCTCTTTTAATCCTAAAACTTATTTTGGCAACTGAAGTTTACTAAAGTGTCTTTTTGAAGAGCAAATACCTGAATAAGTTTAGTACTGATGAAATTCAACTTCCAAAATCATTTATATAGTGTAATGCTACTTTTCTCAGACATCTGCTGAATGTTATTTCATTAATGTAAGCAAACTTTCTAAATTATTAAAGCTTACTTCTTTTGAGTACCAAAATATTAAAAATTAAGATAACTTTGAAGGTAGTCTTCCAATATAGTGAATATTTACCCACTTTAATTTTATAGTGTTAATTGTTTTGGGGTTTGAAAGGCCTACATTTACCTTTTACTTCTGCCATTGTGTCCTTAGGCAAGGGATACAGTGAATCTCATTTTCTTCATCTGTAAAATAGAAATACATATCATTATGAATAAGATAATATGTAAAGCACATGAAATACTAGGTGTGAAGTAAATGTTAGTTCCTTTTTGTTTTATTTTAAAAATTTATTATAAAATAAAACATGGATACAGAAAAGTACACACAACAAATGTATAGTTGAGTGAATTATGAGTCGTGTGTGCTTTTTATCCAAAATATTGTAAGGTTTGTTTTCTTTAAAGCCCAGTAATTTGTTAAGGATATATGTTGGTACAGGGAAGATTAGCATGGTCCCTGTGCAAGGATGACCTGCAAATTTGTGAAGCAATCCATATTTTTCCGTTTGCAGCTGTGTGGATGATGCTAGAGAGTGTTACGCTAAGCAAAATAAGTCAGAGAAGACAAAGATATATGATTTCACTCTTATGTGGAATTTAAGAAACAAACGAGTAAAAGGGGAAAAAAGAAAGGCAAACCAAGAAACAGACTCTTAGACTCTTGAGATTGGTCATTCTGGGTTCATAGTCTAATTTTGATTCATAATTTTTTATGCCTCATATAATTTTCTTAATATCTTTTAGTTCATTTAGAAATTATGCTTTCCAGTTTTGATCTGTTTCCCTTTTTGGCTTGCTCTTGTAGAGATGTTTTTATTCCTTATTCTCTCTTTTTTATTTTGAGTAACTTTGTATGGGATTTGACTTCTAAAATTTGTTTCTCTTGTATGTGAATATAATTTTCCTGAGTTTTTAGAAGGAATTTCAATTCAGATAACTTTTATGGCTTTATAGAGCCCCCTCTTCCGTTAAAATTAAGGCAGCTTGTTTTCTTAGGATTCCTTGCTCTGATTCTTCCCCCTATTTTAGTTAATTAATTAAGTAATTAATTTAAAATATTTTATTTATTTATTTGATTGAGAGCTAACCAGGGAGAGCGGGAACACAAGCAGCGGGAGTAGGAGAGGGAGAAGCAGGCCTCTCATTGATCAGGGAGCCCCATGCAGGCCTCAATCCCAGGACCCTGGGATCATGACCTGAGCTGAAGGCAGATGCTTAGTGACTGGGCCACCCAAGCGCCCCTCTTCCAGCTATTTTAGTTTGACCCTTCTATTTCCTTCTTCCTTGCCCTTGTCCTGCTTAATTTTGATTCTGCTCCCAGCATTTGGTCTTCATTTGTGAGCCTTGTTCTAGAGGGGAAACTGGCCCATTAGTTGAGGAGGTTCATGGGGATTAAACTTCCATCCCTTTAAGCCTTACCTTGGGTCTCCTACTACCCATTGTACTATTGGGTATGCACACCTTCTCCCAGTGCGACTGCTGTAGTCGAATGGGCCCCTGTGCTTTCTTTTCTTTTCTTTTTTAAAAATAAAGATTTATTTATTTGAGAGAGTGTGCATGTGTAGGGGGAGGGGCAGAGCGAGAAAATCTTTGAGCAGACTCCCCACTTGAGTCTGTATCCCAAATTGGGACTTAATCCTAGGGCCCTGAGATCATGACCTGAGCTGAAAACAAAAGTCAAGGGCTTAACTGACTGAGCCACCTGCCGCCCCTGACCCCTGTGCTTTCTACTGAGTCCCTGTTAGACCATCTTGGAATTCTTTTCTCAGAGTTAATTTAGTGTAACTGGGTGGTTTCCCAGCCAAATGCTGTCACACTGCAGTTTGTGACAATGGTAGTTTATTCCTACCAGATTGTATTTGGGGAGATAAATTGTCATTTAGTTTTTGGTTTTGCTGTCTAGTTGTTCAGTGATACCTGGAAATTCAGGAAGATCCAAAAATGATTCCATCTCCATTTTAGGATAATCTGTCAGATTCTTTTGCTTTATTTGTTAAATTAGGGTTTGTTTTCTTAATATTGTTTATTGATGTCTTAAAAGATAAGTTTATGAACATTTTTTACTTTTTAAAATTAAAAATTATCTATTTATTTAAGATTTTATTTATTTTTTTGTCAGAGAGACAGTGAGGGAACACAAGCAGGGGGAGTGGGAGAGGGAGAAGCAGGCTCTTGGCTGAGCAGGGAGACAGATGCAAGGCTCATCCCAGGACCCTGGGCAGACGCCTAACGACTAAGCCACCCAGGCACCCCCATTATTTACTTTATTATTATGACTTGAGTCAGTTGAGGGGGGTGTGAACCTTTTAGGCTTTTGTGTTTCTTTTTCTTTTAAGGATTTTATTTGTAGGTAACCTCTACAACCTAAGACCAAGAGTTGTATACCCTACAGATTGAGCCAGCCAATTACCCCTGTGTTTACTTTTTAATTGTATACATAGATAATAGATTTTTCTGCTGTATAGTGTTGAATTTTGTTTATCTCTACTATTGAAGTGGCTAACAACTTATTTTCTCATTATGGTCCTTTTTCTAATCTGTTAAGGTTTGGAAGTCTATCAAACTTTTTAACTTTGAAGTAGGAGTAAATGGAGTTCAGGTTTTGAAGGAAAGGAACTTTTGCTTACGTTATAGGTGACCCTTTTGCTTTTTCTCCCTGAGTTGTTGAAGTTTGTGCCATATAGGCAAGTTGATGGCTGAGGTAGAAAGAATGTGCCAGGGATTTAGTATTTCCTCAATGACCTCTGATGTCATATGATTGAACATTTTCAAAAACTGGTGAGAAAACAGTATGTTTTTCTTTAAAAATTTAATTAGGTAAAAATAAGTTGATTCAAAGAAATACAGATGACAGTCTTCACTATATAATAGTAGAATGACCATAACAATGATTGTGCAAGCTGAAACCAGGAGAAGTGATTTCTTTCTTTCTTTTTAGAGAGAAAGAGAGAGCATGTGCATGCGCGCACGTGCGTTTGCACACATGCAGAAGAGTTGGGGGAGGGGCAGAGGGAGAATCTTCAAGCAGAACCTTGCTGAGTGTGCAGCCTGATGCAGGCTTGATCTCACGACCTATGAGATCATGACGTGGAGTCATGATCTGACACTAGGAGTCCGACATGTAACTGACTGAGCCACCCAGGCACCCTGAAAATCTTAAGCAGGCTCCTGGCCCAGCACAGAGCATGTTGCAGGATTCAGTCTCACCACCTTGACATCATGACATCATGAGGTGAAATCAAGATTTGGATGCTTAGAGGCACCTGGGTGGCTCAGTCGGTTGAACATCTGCCTTTGGCTCAGATCTGGGATCAAGTTCCACATTGGGCTGCCTGCTCCACGGGGAGCCTGCTTCTCCCTCTCCCTCTGCCTGCTGCTCCCCCTGCTTTTGTGCACTCTGTCTCTCAAATAAATAAATAAAATCTTAAAAAAAAGTCTCTGATGACTAACTGACTGAGCCACCCAGATGCTCACCATGCAAAGCAATTTTAATCAGTGGAAGGATTACGATGTTTGGGACCTTTCAAATATTTCATTAAAACATTAAATCTTCTTGTTAATTATACAAGTATAGAGAAATAAAATACAGTGTTTAGTATAAGTTAAAACACAGTGAGAATTGTTTACTTTGTGAAATATGAATCAAGAGTATTTTGAACGGTGCTTTCCTTTGCATCTTTTCTATGCCTTGTTGGCTTTTGACTTTTTATCCTTTACGATTGAAATGTCATGAAATATGTCCAAGAGTTTTTTTTTTTTTTAAGGTTTTATTTATTTACTTTTGATAGAGAGAGAGCATGAGTAGGGTCAGTGGCAGAGGGAGAAGCAGGCTCCCAACCGTGGGAACTGTTCCCAGGACCCTGAGATCATGAAACAGACACTTAACCAACTGTGAGTCACCCAGGCACCCTTCCAAGAGTTTCTTTAATGTGAAGGATTTTCCTGGAGTTACTTTCTCTGGGACATTGTCATCCTTTTCATCACGGTTGCTTTGCTCATTGATAATTGATGAATTAACCAAGTTCCTCTGGCTGCACATTTAGAGGCACTCAAACCACAGCAGTGTCAGCACTACCATGGCCAGCAATTTCTTCTGTAACTTCATTCACAGTGGATTCATAGTTCACTTCCAGTGTCGAAGTTTTCATTTCTTTGCTGTACTTTCATTTTTGTTGGTCTTCCCCCGCCTTTGGATTATCCATAGGTGTAAAATGTCATGTGGATTTATCACTGGGCAACAAGTAGGTAATATAACTGTTCTCTTGCTATTTGTTTTATAGTATCCAATTGCAATAAACTCTAAAAGAAAGGACACATTAATCATTGACCATCATATTTGTTATTTATGTGATGATTTATGGATTGAAGAGCTGGATTGAATATGGATTGAATAGCGAAATTTGTACTTAGTGTAATTACAGCTAATATATGGTAACTGAAATTTGAGCCTTGTTGCAGACTGATGTTAGTTAACTAACCTTGATATAAACTGTGATAACTGAAATTTATTCATGTCAGAATCATGCAAAGTGAGAACTCTGCCTACAATGTAAAAAACAAAAACAAACAGGTTGTACTAATTTGGCAAAAACTTTGACAGTGATAAAGGGACTGAAATCTGCGAAATTTACATACTAACAAAGTGGTCCTTCAAAAACACTCTTTAAAAATTTTTATTTTTAAGTCTCTATAGCCAACATGGGGCTCAAACAACAACTATGAAATCAAGAGTCATGTGCTTCATTGACCAAGCCAACCAGGCTCCCCAAAACTTTCCTTTCTTTTCTTTGTTTCCTCTGCTCCCCACTTCTCCTCCTGCCTTCTTTTCCCCCACTAGACATGGAGCTCCTTGTAGGACTTGAACTTCCTATCCCGAGATCAAG
Source organism: Mustela nigripes (assembly GCF_022355385.1). Taxonomy (NCBI): domain Eukaryota; kingdom Metazoa; phylum Chordata; class Mammalia; order Carnivora; family Mustelidae; genus Mustela; species Mustela nigripes. The sequence goes on along the minus strand of NC_081558.1, from coordinate 138,566,921 downwards.
ACCTGAGCTGAGATTAAGAGTTGGACACTTAACTGACTGAGCCATCCGGGCACTCCAACACTTTCTATTCTTTATAAAAAAGTAGATTAAGGAATTTTAGATAAATTCTTTAAAGAGTAGTATGTGCGTTTGTGTGTTGACTAAGGACAGAGGTCTGAAAGGAAAAAGTTTTAGCATTTCTTGCACTCTAATTTATTTAATGAACTTCTTTCTGTGATCTGATTTTTCTATACTGTTCAGTATTCATATGATTAAAATCTTCATTTTTGTGATCAGAGTAGTTCTTTCTGGCCTGTGGTTTTGTTCCTCTCACAAATCGTCCTCTATAAGATAGCTGTGATTGTTGCTTTTTTCATTACTGTAGCAGAAATGTCAGTGATGTGAGGTCTGCATTTATTTTTTCTTATAAATGGAAAAGGAAGAGACATGGATACAGATACATAATTTCAGATTTAATAATACATAATTTCAGATTTCAGATATGTAAGTGTCTGAAAGACAGGTTTATGCTTTTTTATGTGCAAATTTTATAGCTGAAGGGGGGGAAACCCCAAAAATGTTTATTGTAAACATTTAAAACATACTGAAGAGTATGAGAAGGAAAAATTGTAGGTTTACCTGTAACTCATTGCTTAGACACAACCGCTGTTAATATTTTTGTGTGTATCTGTTTGTATGTTTCTTCTTCATGTATGTATATACATTGTTGATGAAATATTTTCAAATGGGATTAGATTATATGCTTCCTGCAAGTGTTTTTTCAGAGTACATACATGTTTTTAAAGTTTTGTCTTATGTAAAATGTACAAAAACAGAGTAGAAGCTAGCTGAAATAAGAAGACTGTGTATCTATCATCAGCTTTGGTGATTTCAGTGCATAGGCAAATAGTCTTGTTTCATCCACATCCACCTACTCTTAGAATAATTTGAAGCTAGTTCCAGGTAACTATTCCAGCACATATAGTTAAAAATTTTACATTTTGCCAAATTGCTTTCCAGAAAAAGCCTTATTGATGTATAGGTGACAGAGATAAGATTAAAAAACCTTTTTAAAATTCTAATGCTATGGGTTCGATGCATATATACATATAGATATAGATATAGATATAGATATATACACATATACAGATATGTGTATATATATACACACACACATATACACACATACATGTATATGTGTGTGTACATGTATCTATATATAGATATAGCCTTTTCTTCTGGTAAAGCAAAAAAATCCTAATGAAGTGAATTTGAGCATGCTTATATTCTGGCAGCAAACTTCAGTTCCTCATCAGTATATCCCTCATAGGAATGCTGTGACTGTTAGATAGGATGACCATATATAATTCATGGTTCAAGCTAGGATGCTTTTGAGATTCAAAGGAGGCCCTGTTAGTAATAATGCCAGTATAGCAGGCATAAACTAGGACTATATTTTGGCATAGCTGGGTTGTATGCCTATCACGTTAGATAATATATCTAAGATGCTTTTATATATAAAGTGACTATATTACATAGTCAGTAAACGCTGGCTTTCGTTAAAGTGTTTGTGTATGCCCACGAACGGATATGTATAAGTTAATAGTTTTTTGGTTCTGTATGTTTTTGGAGCTGACAGTGACCACTTTTTTTTAAAAAGGGGCTCTAATTGTTATAACTAAGAGGACATTTTCTTTAATATTTGCAGCTGGAGAATGCTGGAGGAGACCTTAAGGATGGCTGCCACCACTATGAAGGAGCTGTTGTCATTCTGGATGCTGGTGCCCAGTATGGGAAAGTCATAGATCGAAGAGTGAGAGAACTGTTTGTGCAGTCAGAAATCTTTCCCTTGGAAACCCCAGCATTTGCCATAAAAGAGCAAGGATTCCGGTAGCCCTTTCACTTCTATTTTCTATGAGATTGAGCTTAGATTGTGGAATTTTTTATTAATTTGCTTGAGCACTGAATTTTTTTTTTTTTTTAAAGGTAAATTTTGAGAGAGAGAGTGCGTTTGAGGTAGGAGTGGGGAGAGTTGTTGGGGCAGAGAGGGAGAGAGAATCTTAAGCCAACTCCATGCTGAGTGTGGAGCCTGACCTGAGGTTTTGTTTCAGGACCATTAGATCACACTACCTGAGCTGAAACCAAGAGTCAGACACTTAAATAACTGTACCACTAAGGTGCCCTGGGCACTGAATTTTTTTAAATGAAAACAGGACATGAAATGGTTTTACAAAAAATTTTCTTCTATAGTTCTGATTAAAACAAAATTAGGGGAAAATTTTTTTAGTTAAAAAGATTGCCTTAGATGGAATTGGGAGGGAGACAAACCATAAGTGACCCTTAATCTCACAAAACAAACTGAGGGGTGCTGGGGGGAGGGGGGTTGGGAGAAGGGGGTGGGATTATGGACATTGGGGAGGGTATGTGCTTTGGTGAGTGCTGTGAAGTGTGTAAACCTGGTGATTCACAGACCTGTACCACTGGGGATAAAAATATATGTTTATAAAAAAATAAAAAATTAAAAAAAAAGATTGCCTTAGTTTTAATTGCATAGTTATAAGAACTTCTCATTTGAATATTTTATATTTTTGGGGATTTTGGGGTTAGACTTGAATTTGGTTATTATGGTCATTCATTCATCCCAGAACATTTGATCAAAGGAATATATACAGTGGCTAGAATACCTAAATGAGAAGAATTCTATGTTCACTGTGTTCTTTTGCCTCTATCCCAAGAGACTAAGTTTCTTATTTTCTTCTTTTGAAAGATTGTATTTATTTATTTGACAGTGACACAGCAAGAGAAGGAACACAAGCAGAGGGAGAGGGAGAAGCAGGCTCCCCGCTGAGCAGGGTGCCCAGTGATGCAGGGCTCAATCTCAGGACCCTGGGATCATGACCTGAACTGAAGGCAGAGGCTTAAGGACTGAGCCACCCAAGCACCCCGCAGGAGACTAAGTTTCTAAAATTATGAAGGTTTCTCAAGTCTAATATAAGGTCTAATTCAATAACTTACATGCTCAGAACTAGTCAAAATGACAGCCAACTTATATTAGTTTCTTCCTTTAACAGTTTCTGGTTAACGCTATGCATTTTCTCATGGAATAGATGCTCTTTATTTATTAGAGTGTTATCAAAAGCAAACAACTGCAGTTGTAACTTTAATTGGTTCTTAAACATTAATGCTCTATTTCTTCCCAAATATAGTATATTTAATTTTTCTCAAAAACATAATTTTTTTCCATTAGAGAATGGTTAACATTTAAAGACTTCATAGACCTGTTTATTCTGTGATTCTTGTTCTGACTTCTAAAATAGAGTGAATTGGAAAGCAGAAAAGAAATTTAACTGTGTCGTAGTCTTAAGATACAGTTAAAAACAGTCATCTCTTTTAAACTGTAGACTCTTTAGAGTAAGAAGGGACCCTTGAGCTTCTCTAAGGGAAGCTGTCTCATGTTTGCCAGTGAGAACCAGTTTTAGGGAATCGAAAAACTGAGAATTCTGAATGGCTTTGTCATATCTAAGCTCCTTCATTCCTTTCACTAAAAAAAAAAAAAAAAAAAAATCTTCAGCAGACTACGCCATGCTAAATGTTTAAGAATAAGGTAGCCAAAAAGTGCCTGCATGGCTCAGATGGTTAAGCCTCTGCTTTTGGCTCAGGTCATGATCCCAGGGGCCTGGGATTGAGTCCTGAATCGGGTTCCTTGCTCAGCGGGGAACCTGCTTCTCCCTCTCCCTCTGCTGCTTGTGCTCTCTCTCTCTCTGTCAAATAAACAAATAAAATCTTAAAAAAAAGGTAGCCAAATACTTGGTAATAGAATGCTAATTGCTTTTCCTACCACCTGATTATAAACAATTCCTAGGTCCTGCTTGTGTCTTTTTGTGTCCGGCTTGGGTTCTTTCTATGTAGGAGTGTAGGAGCTATAGCCCTGTGGCTTTGCTTACTATACTCCTGCCTGCTAAGATACCTAGTTGATCATCCTTTTCCTAGAATATTGGTATTATGAGAGGAGAGACCTCTTAACCTACTTGTTTTTAGAAGTTTGACCTGCTTCAAATTCCTACCTGGAATGCCTTGTGGCTTTATTGGCTTTGTAATTGAAGTTAGTTTCAAAATAATTGCAGGGTAGAACTAGAAGACTCAGAACGAGTCATTAGCTCTTCTTGAGAGTTATTGAGATAAGAATTTTCATAATTGGCTTAAGTACTGCTTGAGTTTCATCCTTCACTAAGCCCATTCCCTTTTCTTTTTAATAGTCTTAAGAACCTTACAGTCCTGAGTTGTTTAGCAGGTTAATGAGGGATGCTGGGCAGTCCCATGGTGGTTATCTTTTATAAAACTTAGTATAATATACTGAAATTCAGAGGTCTTGTTTATTAGGTATGTTTTATGGAATTTAGGTTATGCATTTTTTTTTAAAGATTTTATTTATTTATTTGACAGAAATCACAAGTAGACGGAGAGGCAGGCAGAGAGAGAGAGAGGGAAGCAGGCTCCCTGCTGAGCAGAGAGCCCGATGCGGGACTGGATCCCAGGACCCTGAGATCATGACCTGAGCCGAAGGCAAGGGCTTAACCCACTGAGCCACCCAGGCTCCCTAGGTTATGCATTTTTAAAGACCTAAGTTGCATATCTACCCTTAAGGCTAACTACACCCTTTTAGGATTGTTATCTTTAAAGATATTACATTTATCATCTGAGTTAGTCTATCTCCTGCAAAAGAAACTAAAGACAACCAACAAACATGATGAATAGCATAATTCAAGTTAGCAATACAAAGCTCAAAGAGTAGGGCCTTTGAGCTCACTTGAATTGTTATATTTTTTTAAAAATGTCCAATCTTGCTGAATAATTTTTATGAATTTGACTAGTACATCATTCTTCTGGATGTATTATAAGCCTATAGTTTGTGCATGTGTGTGTGCTTTTTAAAAGATTTTATTTATTTATTTGACAGAGAAAGACAGTAAGAGAGAGAACACAAGCAGGGGGAGTAGGAGAGGAAGAAGCAGGCTTTCCGCTAACAGAGAGCCCGATGCTGGGCTTGATTCCAGCACCCTGGGATCATGACCTGAGCCGAAGGCAGCCACTTAACAACTGGGCTACCTAGGCGCCCCTAGATTGTGTGTTTTTATATGGCAAGCAGCTGCTAATTATAAAGTGAGTTGACTAAATTTGTAAGATTTTGGTTAGATATTAAAATGCATTGTCCTTTAGGAATGTAGATAAATCAGGATTCCTGCAAAACTGAAATCTCAAATGAGTTCGAGGATACTTTAGATTAAGTGATGAGCGTAGGTATGCCTCTATTGTATAAGAGGGCATGTGTGGCAGACTGGTGAGCAGTAGTCAAAGGTTCAGGTCTCTCTCTGTGATTCCTGTTGTTTGTAGCCATGAGTGAAGGTCAAGTGCTCCTATATTTTTTCCCCCCCTTCCTAAAGAAAACCCAGAAATCTGGATTTTTAAATATATTTTTTTAAGATTTTATTTATTTATTTGGCAGACAGAGTAGGCAGAGAGGCAGGCAGAGAGAGAGAGAGGAGGAAGCAGGCTCCCTGCTAAGCAGAGAGCCTGATGCGGGGCTTGATCCCAGGACCCTGGGATCATGACCTGAGCTGAAGGCAGGGGCTTCAACCCACTGAGCCACCCAGGCGTCCCGAAATCTGGATTTTTATGTAAAATCCTTTGAGTGTATGCTGAGGACCAGATTAGATCTGTCAGTGGCCATGTGAAGAGCATAGTAGGCCTCAGTTTGGAGACTTTTCCGTAATAACAGTTCGACTCCGAAGTTAACCCATAGAATGCTCTATAAATTATAATCTTGTGAAGTTAGAATACTGATCTGGTTTCTGAGAGAATGCCATATGGGCAAAATTCATTTATTAGCTCCTTTTCCTGGGTCTCAGGTACAACTGTTGGGAGTGCTTGATAGGTTTTCAACGACAAAGTTAGGTTATTCATCTTCTGTGTCATCCAGGGTCTTCCTGTGACTTGCTCTACTCCTTGCTTCCTGGAAGACCTATGTTTTCTCTGTCTCCGTTTAGAATTCTCATTTCTCCTTCGTTAATGCAGAGGACAAAACAAATTCATGCTAAACCTTTACAGCTAGAACCATTAGTGTTTATGTATTTGAAGTTTGTACTTACTAACAAGTGAATGTTGAATTGATGGACTTTCACACATTGCAGTGAAGCAGAGTACAGGTGATTGAGTTGTGTAGGGGACTAGATCTGCTACAGTATACTGAAAACATAACAGAATCTTTGCATCTGTACTGAGTTTCCTTCAGTGCTTCAAGGGACAGAGGGCATGGACTTTGGGATAAAAATGAGCAGTTAGAGGATTCTTCACTGACTCTCTTCCTTAAATCCACAGTGCAATTATCATCTCTGGAGGACCTAATTCTGTGTATGCAGAAGATGCTCCCTGGTTTGACCCAGCGATATTCACTATTGGCAAGCCTGTCCTTGGGATTTGCTATGGCATGCAGGTACATCTGTGAATTTGCCTTAAGAGTTGACCTAATTTATTCTGTTTGTGATTCTTATTGTATTAATATTTTGTCTTTAGAGTACTTAGGATAATGGATGAGCTAATTTGTGCATGTTGCAATTGTTTACAAATTGTTATAGCAGTATGGCATAACTGACCTGGGTGGAAATCTGTTTTTAGAGAATTAACTATATTTTGCATATAACATAACACAGTCCTTTAAAAAAACTTAGACATTCAAATTTACATGTTACAGAAATAGTGCACAGAGCTCCTCTATATTTTTACTCAACTCCCTTACTGTTGACATTTTTAGAAAGATTTATTTACTTTAGAGACAGCACGCCTGCATGTGTGCATGAGCCAGGGGAGGGGCAGAGGGGATAGTGAGAGAATCTCAAGCTGACTCTGTGCTGAGGGCAGAGTCCCAAGGTTGGGGGTTGGGGGGCTTGATTCCATGACCCCGAGCCCCGAGATATCACCTGAGGCAAAATCAAGAGTTGGATGCTTAACCGACTGAGCCACCCAGGTGCCCTCCTTGCTGTTGACATTTTTAACTATTTGAAGATAAGTTGCACACATGATGTCCTGTCACTTGTTGTATTTCCCAAGAACTAGGGCTCTCTCCCATGTAACCACAGTCCAGATATCAAAATCAGGAAGTTAACATTGATTTAGTTTTGCATCTAATCCACAGGCCGCATTTACATTTCACTGTTTGTCTCCTTAGTGTCCCTTGTAGATACTGTGTCCTGTCTAGGATCCTGTGTTATATTTAGTTGTCATGTCTCTTTATTAGACTTCTTTATTTTTATTTTATTTTATTCCTATTTTATTTTCTTCTTTCATGATCTTGACATTAAAAAAAAAGACAATCCAGTTACTTTATAGATTATCCTTCAGTTTTGATTTATTTGATGTTTCCTCTTTGTTAGGTTCAGGTTATGTATTTTTGGCAGGGGGTAGCTCAGAAGTGAGGTTGTGCTCTTCTCAGAGTAGCTCATTAGGAGGCACGTGATGTCAGTGTGTGCCATGACAGGTGATGTTAGTTTTGATTAGTTGGGTAAGATGTTGTCTGCCAGATGTCTCCACTGTATTGTTAATGAGTATGGATACCTTAGAATTGTATCAAAAACAAGAATAAATAGGGACTGAGATCTAGGTATAAAACTATTCTCTAAGTTAGGTGTTTAGAAATCTGTTTTGGCTGCTTTGTTAACTTTTTAGAGGAGTATAGGTTTATTTGACAAGTAGAATGTGATTACTGAGTAAGATGATAGAAAGATAATACTGAGCCAGTAATATGCTAAATTCTTGCTTAGAATGATTTGTTCAGTAAGATCTGTTTCCTAAGGAGGTGGGAATAGAAATAAGTACATTTAAGAAAAGTTATCCCTAGTGATTGTTAAAAGTTATCTCAACTAGAAAATCATTTTGCTTATAATACATCTTACTTAACCATATCATCTGAAAATTGAGCTAGTTGGGATAGTATTCCCTGAATAATATAATTATTGATTGACATGTTATAGTATTTTGCCTTTTCTAGTGTCAGAAGCAAGGTAGTTGTTTTTTTTTTTTTTTTTAAACTCAGAATTCTCTGCTGTGATAAGAATAGCCAAATAAATGTAGTGACTGGATTCATTTGTTTGTGAATGATCTTGATCTCTTTCCTTTTGCCTACCTTTTTGCTTTAGCCTGTACTAAATCAGAAGGGAAGACAAGGTCAGAATACAAGTGGGATATCTAATTGTAAGATCCTAACTGACCAAATGGAATTGGTGTTAATTAAAATACCACCTTTTTAATTTCATCATGATACTCTGGTCCTCCCTAATTGATTATAGAGAATTGTTTATTAACTTTTGATTTCAAATATATGTGACTTAAGATGATGTGTTCTTTTTCCCATTGACTAAGTTGTTTCAAGTCCTCGGATTGAAGATAATCTGAAATTTTAGTAAGCGAGCAAAACAGAGTCTTTTTTTTTTTTTTTTTTAACAATATGGTTGAAATTGCTGAGCTTTAATATGAATATTGTACAGAAGGAGTCTGTTTAAAAGGTAGAAAGTGAGCAGACTGGTATATTTTCTTTTATCTGGCTCTGGAGCATTCAGCGAAGAAAAAAAATAAAGATCAGTGTTTGCTTAGGAATGAATATTTTTATTGTTCTTATACATGATACAAAAGCAGAATATTAGGAATCACTCCTCTATAAAGTAGCTTTACCAGATTTCATTTCTTGCTAATTGTTCATTATAGTTTTCCACTTTGATTTAGAGGAAATAGTGATCATATGTGATGTATGAAGTACAAAATCTACAACAATGGATATTTTCTTCTCTAGGCAGCAAGCGTTTTCTAGTAAAAGACTCTTTTTCTCCTGGTAAAGTTCTCTGAAAAGTGAAGTGGTGGGATTATGAATTTGACTTGGATAATAACTTACTTTTGGATATTCTTATATAGTATTCTAATGAATACATTTTTTTGGAAGAGCCTACATCTTGATTGAGTTTAACATTGAAAACTGGTTGGCTTTTTTTTTTCCTTAAATATACCTTCACCCTAGGAGGTAATGTTTTTAGATAATTTATTGATCTCCCATGCCAGAGTAGTCAGTATTAATCATGTAGTACAACTTAAGTTAAATGATGTTTAGTGTACTGAAAGGTATTACAACATTCTGTAAGGAAGAGTCTCACATATCTTTTTTTATGACCCCTTACGGTGAAATATGTCTGGAAAATTATGCTTAATTTAAGTGCTATTGACTGACTGTTTCTCCCTTTTTCCAGTCCCCTATGTAATTTTAAGGCCTCCCTCTTCTGTCATTCAGTAGAGATCTTATGGTAGCCCCAGGTCGGCCTACTCATGTTAAATACGTAAAAGTAAAACCGTTTGCCTTCTGACCTCTGAATTTACATATATTAGGACAATAAAATAGGCCGATCTTGGTCCTTTAGATAATAATTGTCTTTCCATGAAATACTGGTGTAGAGGACACCCTCTAGCTAATATGCTGTTTTTAAAGGCCATTTCTTAGTGACTGTTAGTTGGGTAAGTTTAGCACCAAAGGTTTCATTCTAGTGTTTGCTTTTACTTCCAGTAGCATCCTGAAATTTTAGTATATTTCAGTTTCTTATGTATCATCTTTCCCATTCACTGGACTCTCTTGTGAGAGCCTTTTTAATAGCTTTCTGGTAATTCTTTTCTTTAGAAGAAAAAAGTCTGTCTTGCCCATTGCTCCTTTTATCTCTATATCCCCTCACACAGAGTAAGAAATAGAGTATAAGTAGAACTTTTGAAACTCTTTATATTTTTCTGCATTCATGTTGTTCTTCTCTTTTCTTACCAGAGGCAGTATTGAATTTTGTTATTCATTCCTTTTTTTTTCCTTTACAGCTTTATACATAAGTTTTTATCTCTAAGTAATGTATTTAGTTTTGCCCATTGATCTTTTTATAAATAAAATCCTGCATGTATTATTACGAGCTTTGGGTTTTTTTTTTTTTTTTAAGATTTTATTTATTTATTTGACACAAAGAGAGAGAAAAAGCAGGGAGAGTGGAAGAGGGAGAAGCAGGCACCCTGCTAAGCAGGGATACTGATTTTGGTCTTGATACCAGGGCCCCAAGATCATGACCTGAGCTAAAGGTAATTGCTTAACCAACTGAGCCACTTAGGCGCCCCATGAGCTTTGGTTTTAAGATTTATTCATGTTAATACATTTAATTTTAAGTTACTCATTTACACTATTGAATTTATTCGGCCTATTTATTGTTTAAATAGCACAGATTAATTATATATTTCACTGTTAGTATTGCTGATCTTTTTCATTTTTTGCTATCACAGACAATATTGCCATGAATATTTTTGTATTTGTCTTCTGGTGTTATACATACTCAAACTTTTCTCCAGGGTAACCTTGAGTTAAAATGCTGAATCTTGGCTTCACTAGGTTATATTTCCTCTAATTTACATTGCCACAATTGTCTATAAAAATTACTTGTGCTTTGTATCCCTGTCAAATCTTAACATTGTCAGATTTCCTTTTGTGTTTGCCTCTCTGAAGAGGTGTTAAATGGGATCACATTGTACTCTTAATGTTCGTTTTCCTTCTTATTGTAAAATTTGTATGTTTATTTGCCAGTAATACTGCTTTACTGTAAAGGCATGTTTAAGAGTTTTGCTCATTTTTCTGTTACACTGTCTTATTGTGTTTGTATATGCTAGATGCCAGTCGTTAGCCAATTATATATAGCAGATAACCTTTTAGATTGTGACTTGTCTCTTCATTGTTGTAATTTGTTTTTTTTTGTTTTTGTTTTTGTTTTTTGCTTTCTACAAAACATCTTTATCATAAGTGTTTGGTTTCTTTTCACACTATCTTACGAGATTTTTGTCAATTTACTTTTATTTAAAAGGGAATTTTTTTCCATTCTTCCTTCCGAAATCTAAACCTTATTGTAAAACTGACAAGACAGAGGAGCTGATCTGATTGAGATGGTGGATCTGGAATACTACATGAGTTTCTTTTGAGGCATTTAGGACATTGGGTTTATGAGGAATCCATACTGAGAACCTTTCCTTAGGTTAAAGTAGAATATTACAACAAAAATTTAAGAAGACACATTGTTTCATTATACATAAAGTTATCCCTTCCTCCCACAAACACAAGCTTAGCTGGTTGTTCAGCTCTTTGCATTTCAACCACAAGTAGCATAGTTAAGAACAGGAAACACACAGCAAAGCCTTCTTCTTTTTTTTTTTTTTTTTTGGTTGTTATTTATATATTTATTTATTTACTTATTTATTTTAAATTAACATGTATTATTTGTTTCAAGGGTATAGGTCTGTGATTCATTAGTCTTCTACACTTCACAGCACTCCCAGTAGCACATACCCTCCCCACTGTCCATCACCCAGCCACCCTATCCCTCCCATCCCCTTCTCCTCCAGCAACCTCAGTTTGTTTCCTGAGACTAAGAGTCTCTTATGGTTCTGAACAGGTGAGATAGCTTTAAATTTTATTGCAAGCCCTTGGCTTTGTGAAAGCATTTAGTTTAGATTTTGTGGAGTTTTAAATTGTATTGAGTTCAAACAGTTTTACTTATCTTGATCATTCAGCTGTCTTCTAATTAAGAACAGCAAATTAAGGGAGGTTGAGGTACATAGGGTTCACTGAGTATATAGGAGAAAGCACTTAATTTTTCATTTAGCAACTTTTAGTAACTACTTTGGGCCACATTCTTTGTTAGGCCTCTGGAACTGTGAAGAGACCTGAAGACAAGGCGGAGAGAACATGGTCTGTTTTGGCAATTACACTAGCTTGAATGGCTGGAGTACAGAATAAGGGGGAAGAAGAGAAGTGACTAGAGGCAGGGGGACTGGTTAGCCTGTAGCAGTGTTCCTAAAATGTGCTTCAGAAAGTATTTGATAACCTGAGTTTGGGTTTTTTGTTTGGGAATTACTGGGCTAAATGGCTTAACAGGTTTTTTTCCCTGCTGAACTTAACCCACCCTTTATTGCAGTAAGCTTTATTACCAATGTCTTAAGAGGAGAACGTAGAGGGCAGCATTTGCTGATGATTTTGAAGGATATTCCACTGTGCATTATAAGAATGGACACTTATTTAGCCCTGTGCCTGCCTTTTTGTTGGAAGCTTGGTCATCCTGTATCCTGCACGGTTATGGCAGGTATCTTATGTTGTGGAACAGATATACCAAGATGAGTCGTGGCGATTATATCAAGGCAGAATTAATGACTAGAAATTTTGTGTGTGTTTATTGGGTGTTGGATGGGGCGTGTCAGGCACATGGGAATGATAAATAAGAAGGTTGATTGGCACAAGGAGGGGCAGAATGAAGAGATAATTTGATGTAAGTGTCCATAGGTATATGAAATTTGTACACATGAGTTTAATTGAAAGATCAGATTTTCTTGCCAATGCTCTCTGCATAGCATAGCCTCTGCAGGCTTTCAGGCTGTTCTTTTGTGGCCAAAGGTTGGATTACTTGGAGAAATGTGTACCTGTCTAGTTTTAATACTACAGCTCTTCCTATCACCTGCTCTAGCTTTTTCTAAGCTCAGAGTACCTTTTAAAAGGTTTTTAAATTAAACCCAGGTGTACGTATTAAATACCTGTTTTTCACAGATGAATTAAAGTACACTAAATGGAAAAATCTGCCAGTGTTTAATAGAAATTAACCTCAGGTCAGATTTCTGATCTAGTTTTGTTTTAAAACTATTCCTCTTAATAACTGTATAATTACATTTAATAATACCAAGCTATCTACATTTACCTAACTCTTTATTTTGGGGGCATGAACATAGCAGATATCCTGCAAACAGGAATATAAGTTATTAAATTAGCATAGTAAAATGACTGGGTAATTCTTTTTGGTTCATATTAAAGTCAATTTATTTTCTCTTTGAACAGATGATGAACAAGGTATTTGGAGGTACTGTGCACAAAAAAAGTGTTAGAGAAGATGGTGTCTTCAGTATTAGTGTGGACAACACATGCTCATTGTTCAGGTATTATAAATATTTTTAGATGTATAAGAACAGTTAGTAGAGTGACTGACTTAAAGTTGGGATTGTTATTCTTAAGAATTAGAGAGGCTTTAACCCACTGAGCCACCGAGGTGCCCCTTAAATTTCATTTTTAATATTTTTTTTAAAAGATTTTATTTATCCATTTGACAGGCAGAGATCATATAAAGTAGGCAGACAGGCAGGCAGAGAGAGTGGGGGAAGCAGGCTCCCCGCCGAGCAGAGAGCCTAATGTCGGGCTCGATCCCAGGACCTCAGGATCATGACCCGAGCTGGAGGCAGAGGCTTTAACCCACTGAGCCACCCAGGCGTCCCATAATTTTTGTTTTTTAAAAGATTTCAAGTAATCTTGTACCTAAGGTTGGCTCAGGCTTAGAACCCTGAGATCAAGAGTTGCATGTTCTACTGGCAGACCTATCCAGGCACCCCTTAAATTTCTTTTTTACTTTAAAGTTACATTTCCCTCTAACTGCATTAAATGCAGGTGATGTCAGTTAGTGAGCCAGTTACCCCTTTCTTTGTGTGTGTTAATCCAAGAAATTTACTTTTATCTATTTATAATTGAAGTATAGTTGACACAATGTTAGCATTAGTTTCAAGTGTACAACATAGTGATTCCTAAAGTCTATCTATTATACAGTCACTTATTGTTATCATTTCTTTTAATTGGGCTAATTATTTTTAGTTACAGGTATGTTTTGTTTATTAACATACTTGTGCCTAAATTAATTCTTAATGAATAGTTTCCTCCAAGTTGGACAGATAAGAAATTTTAAAAGCCAAGTTATAAACTTAATATCTGAAATGGAGATATCCCAGTTTATACACAAAACTGGCTGTGACTGGCTTCTCTTTAATTTTGAGGTAGAGCAAAAATAAGTATATCTGTTCAAAGATTCTTGTTTTTCAAGATTAATAAAGATGAATAAAAAAGCCATAGTGGCTCAAAATAATCTTATGAACTGAAGCTACTCATTACCAAAATGAACTTGAAATCCAGTGCTTCTTCCATTTCATAATGGAAAGGTTCTGCTTACATTCTTCTGTATCTAAAGTGACTAGTCTTGAGAACCATTTTAGGAATCATGCTGGTATGATACTGTAGAAGCTTTATATCTAAAGATCTGGTTAAAATTTAAAATTTTTCTGTCTGTCTTCCTAGTTGTAAAATTCTGGAACTTATTCACAACCTGCATTAATCCTAAGCAACAACGATGACAACACTAGTAAACATGAAACATCCATTTGGCTTTAATGTAGTTTATTTTCTTGCTTTATTTTTAACTTTTTTTTTTTTACTTCTCAATATTTAATATTCAGTCCTCTGTCAGATTTTCTCATAATGTAAGAAATATCTTTTTATAGTTGATTTGTTTGAATCAGGATCGAGAGAAAGTCCACATGTTGCATTTGATAAATGTTACTTTTATCATCTTTAAACCATGCCTTTAACTCGTTTGGCATGAGAAGTAGAGGTCCACATTGCTACTGGGTTGTCTTTGTTTCTAGGCCTTTTCAGTGAGTAAAGTTATATATTCTCACAGAGAAAACAAAATCCGTGTATACTCTTAATTCCATTTAAAATGAAAGTTTATGGGTTTTTATCTTATAACTTTGATTTTTGTATCTCCTTACTCTAAGGCTGAAAAAAATCTCAATTCCTAATTATTTAATATTTGTTTTAACCTATAACATGCATATATTTATCCTATATATAGGTGTAAAATAACAATATCAGTGTGTTGGTACTCTCACTTTCTGATATAAAACTACCAAATGTTTAGATCTCTGAAATGCCTTCTGTTCTTAAGATAAATCCTAGTAGAGATAAAATGTTGAAATTATTATTTTGTAGCTTCTTGAAATAATTTTTTATGCATGTGGTTATACCACCAACTTTTAAATATATATTTTTTCAGTTTTCAGTTTTTACAGATTGCCTTTTTTGAGATTTAGTACTCCTATTGGTTTTATTTATAATTCATAGAATAAATTTAAATTCTAGCAGTGTTGCACTCCTACATTTTTTCTATTTTTTTGATTTACACATATGGTGAGTTAGTATTTTAAGGGAAAAGAACAAATTTTAGTTATAAGATGAATAAATTCTGGGGATCTAATAATCAGGCATGGTGACTACAGTTAACAGCACTCTCTTGTATACTTAAAAGTTGCTGAGAGTAGGTCTTAAATGTTCTTTCTATAAACATAAAAAAATAGTAACTATGTGATGTGTAAGGTATGTGTTAACTAACTTTATTGTGGTAATAATTTCATTATCTATAGCAAATTATCGTATTGTACATCTTTAACTTACATGTGGTACATATCAATTATATTTCAATAAAGTTGGAAAAAATAAAGCTTAAGATCCCATTGACCATGTTTTTAAGATATTTCTGTGTTGTGTTTTATTTTTTGTATGTTTAGGGGTCTTCAGAAGGAAGAAATTGTTTTGCTTACCCATGGAGATAGTGTAGACAAAGTGGCTGATGGATTCAAGGTTGTGGCACGTTCTGGGAACATTGTGGCAGGTAAAAATTTTAACACTTTTGCAGATTTCATTTTAAAAAACTTACCTGAAGAGTCTAAGAATGTTTCTCTTTGAGGTACTGTTTCCTACTTTTTTACTTCTAAAAGTTATTGTTCATGTCATAGGATCAAATATTAATTTATGAAGAGAATTTAATATTAGATTATTTAGAAGTCACTGGTTTGCTCCGAAATACTTTAAAAAATGTTCATTCTAATAAAAGTTCTCCAGATGTAAAACACCACTTTTATGGCCCAGGAAAAACTTGAGAATTGTCTATTTTTCTAGTGTGCTTTATTCATAATTGGGTTTTTAAATGCCTTTCTTAGGTATACATAGGCATATATCTTAGACATCTGTGAAACACCAGACTAAGCACTCAGGATGTTTCTCTGATGCAGGGTTGGCAAACTGTGAGCGGTGGTTCAAATCTAGCTTATAGACTGTTATGTTATTAAAGGGTTATGATAAAAGACAGGAACTGTATGCATGTGTCCCACAGAGCCTAAAATTTGTACGATTTAGTCCTTTGTAGAAATTTTGCCAGTCTGTACTTAATTTTTTTTATTTTTATTTTTTTAAAAGATTTTATTTATTTATTCAACAGAGATCACAAGTAGGCAGAGAGGCAGGCAGAGAGAGAGAGGAGGAAGCAGGCTCCCCACCAAGGACAGAGCCCGATGCGGGGCTCGATCCCAGGATGCTGGGATCATGACTTGAGCCGAAGGCAGAGGCTTTAACCCTCTGAGCCACCCAGGCGCCCTGCCAATCTGTACTTTAAAGCCATTTTTATTTTCTTCTTTTTTGAGGAAGAAGAATTAATTTTCTGGCAGTTTGTGATTTTTTGACTTGCTTATTTGTATAGTTGTTATGTAAATAATAACCAATAATCCTGGGAGTCAGTAAAAAAAATGGATTTATCAATAAAGTTCTTTTTGTTTGAAACACCACACCTAAACAGTAAATCGAAATGTTTTTATTTAAGATTAACAGTGGTAGAGGGCTTATGTATTTGTATTCATTCAGCCAGTATTTGTGTGTCTACTTTGTGCCAGTAACATTTTCAAGTGCCAAGGGTAAAGAAGTGAACAAAGTGGACAGAAATCTCTGTTCAGCATTCTAGTTGGGAGAGTGATGGGACAGCTAATACACAAATACAGAATATGTCATGTGTCAGATAGCATTTAAGTGCATTGAAAAGAAATACAGGAAGAGAAGAGTGTTGCAGACAGAGTATGTATGATAAAGGTTGTTACTGTTTTATATAGGATATTCAGGGAAGGTATTTCTATATAATGATACTGAACATGAAGGAAGTAAGTGCTGACCCTTCTAGGTATTTGGGGGAAGAAGAAATAGCAGTACAAAGCTCCTGGGATGGGACCGTGTTTGAGGAACAGCAGGGAAGTCTACACGGTTGGAGGAGCGTAGTATAAGATGAGGTTAGAGAGGTTATCACGGGGGCCGGGACACAGGCCATTTGAGGCCACTATAAAATTGTTGGCTTTACTCATCATCTGATTTAAGGATTACCTTAGCCATAGTAAGGAGAAAAGAGAAAGGGTCAAATGTAGAAGTAGGGAGATCAGCTAGGAATCTCCTGCAGCAATCAGGAGAGGAGACAGTAGTGTAAGGAATAGTGTGGTAGAGGTGGAAGTGGTCAAGAGTGATTGTTTTCTCATATAGATCTTGTACATATTTTGTCAGATTTATGCCTTAATATTTCATTTATTTGAAATTGTTTTTAATTTCAAATCCCACTTGTTCTTTGCTGGTATGTAGGAAAGTTGTGAACTTTTGTGTATTAACCTTACATCCTACAACCCTACTGTAATCACATACTAGTTGCTGGAGTTTTTCTGTTGATTTTTTTCTTCCCTTCAGATTTTCTATACAGATGATTATGTCATCTGTGAACAAAGACAGCTTTATTTCTTCTTTCTCAGCCTGCATACCTTTTATTTCCTTTTCTTATTGCGTCAGTTAGGACTTTAATTTGGTGTTGAAAAGCAGTGGGGTGAGGGAACATCCTTGCCTTGTTCCTGATTTTAGTGGGAAAATTTTCAGTTTCTGTTTGGTATGATTTTAGCTGTAGGATTTTAGAAGATACTCTTTATCCCATTAAGGAAGTTCCCCTATAGTCCTAGTTTACAGGGAGTTTTTATCGTGAATGGGTGTTGGAATTTTTTTCAGATGCCTTTCTGCATCTATTGAATCAGATCACGTAACTTTTAAAATTGTTAGAGGCTTATTGAAATTATCTATTTCTTATGTGAGTTTTGGTAATTTGTGTCTTTTCAAAGAATTGGTCCATTTCATCTGTGTTATAAAATTTGTGGACATGGAGTTATTCATAGTATTCCTTTATTATTTTAATGTTCATGGGACCTGTAGTGATGTTTCCTCTTTCATTTCTGACATTCGCAATTTGTGTCCTCTCCCTCTTTTTTAGTTAACCTGGCTAGAGGCTTGTCCATTTTATTGATCTTTTCAAAGAACCAGCTTGTGCTGCTGGTGGTTGTGGTTGCTGTTGATTTCCTGTTTTCAGTTTCATTGATTTCTGTTTAATTTTTATTATTTCTTTTGGTTACCTTAGATTTAATTTGCCCCTCTTCTCTCATTTCTTAAGGTGGAAGTTTAGGCTATTGTGTTTGAATCTCTTTTTTCCTAATATATGTATTTAGTGCTGAAAATTTCCCTCTAAGTACTGTTTTTTGTTGGTCTTTTGGTGTTCTGAGAGCAATTTTCAGAGTGTGGGGAGGGTTGGTGTGGGTTTCCTCACCAACAAGCAGTTCTTACACACCAGTATGGTATTTGAGCAGTCACTTCAGCTCATCTCAGTTTTGACATTCTGTACCCAAAGGTAGCATTAGATTACACGGGTTGAGGGCTACATTCCACAAGATCATCCCCCCTTCCCTACCCACACACTTTACAGACACTAGTTGCGAGCCCAGGCTATCACCTGTGCTTCTGACTGAGCAGCTGTTGATTGAAGTTCTAGTGACCCCGTACTTGGATTTCAGACACCAGTCAGAGGTCCAAGTTACTTATATTCTTACTGACTGGCTGTAAATCAGAGGTTTGCATGACCTCTTTCTCGGTTCAATTAACTTTCTAGAGTGGCTCACAGAACTCAGAGAAACATTTATCACTAGATCCCTGGTTTATCATAGAAGGATACAACTCAGGAACAGCCAGATGGAAGAGAATGGAGAAAGACGTGGAGCTTCCATCCCCTCTCCAGGTGCACCATTCTCCCCAAACTCCACGTGTTCACTAACCTGGAAGCTCTCCAAACATCATCCTTTTGTGTTTTTATGAAGGCTTTATTACATAGGCATGATTGATAAAATCATTGCTTCCTGGTAATTGATTCATCCTCCAGCCCCTCTCCCCTTCATGGGAGGCCAGGAGGTTGAGACTGAAAATTCCAAGCCTCTAATCACATGGTTATCTCCCCTGGCAACCAGCCCCTATTCCTAAGTGCTTTCCAAAAGTCACCTTACTAATATGAGAGATACTGTTACACTCTCATCTCTTAGAAATTCAAAGGTTTTGGGATCTGTGAGCCAGGAACTTTGAGTGATGTTCTTTATGGTAGACTAAAGTTTCTGACCCTTATAATTTTCCTTCTCTCTAAAGAAATTCTTTTGTCATTTCTTGAAAGTCCAGTGTGCTGACTGCAAATAGCTTCAATATTTGCTTGTCTGAGAAAGTCTTTATTTTTCTTCACTTTTGAAGGATAATTTCTCAGGGTACAGAATCCTAGGTTGCTAGTTTTATTTTTCCCCCCTCTCTCAACCTTTTAAAAGCTTTTTAGCTTTATTAAGGTTAATTGACAACATTGTAAGGTATTAAGTATATAGTGTGGTGATTTGATACAGGTACACATAAGGAAAGGATTCCCTCATGGAATTAATTGACACATCCATCTCCTCACATATTTGCCTTTTTTTGTGTGTGATAACATTTAAGTTCTGTTTTCTTAGCAAATTTAGATTACCTGATACAGTGTTATCAATTACAGTCACCATATTATTAATTAGGTCCTCAGACTTCATTCTTACTCATCTTATAACTGAAAGTTTGTACCCTTTTACACCTCTCCCTATATATAAGATTCCACATATAAGCAGTACCATACAATATTTGGCTAATTTGGCTAATTTCACTTAGCCTAATACTTTCCAGGTTCTTCTGTGTTGTTGCAAAGGACAGAGTTTCCTTCTTTTTAAAAGCTGAATAATACTCCATTTTGTGTATGTATGTTATATGTGTGTTTATAGATACAAATTTTCTTTATCCATTCATCCATTGATATACACTTAGCTTGTTTCCATGTCCTGTCTGTTGTGAGTAATGCTGCAGTGAACATACAGACATCTATTTGAGATAACGGGTTCATATCCTTTGGGTGTATACATAGAAGTAGAATTGCTGGATCACATGGTAATTCTAGTTTTAATTTTTTGTGGGACCTCCATACTCTTTTCTTTGTGACTATACCAGTTTATATATATCCCACCAGCAGTTTACAAGGAGTTCATTTCTCTGTCTCTTTGCCAGCATCGATCATCTTTTTTTTTTTTAGTAGACATCGTAACAGGTGGGAGAGGACATCATTGTAGATTTAATTTACATTTCCTGATGCCTAGTGATATTGAGCATTTTTACCTAGTGTTGGCCATTTGTAGGTCTTCCAAGTTTTGGTAGATCTATTCAAGTCTTTTGCCCATTTTTAAATTGGGCCATGGGTGGTGGAGGTTTTTTTTTTTTTTTTAAATTTTTATGAGTTCCTTATTTATTTTGTATATTGACCTTTTAGTGGCTTGCAAAAATTTTTTTTTCCATCCCATAGGTTGCCTTTTCATTTTGTTGATGGTTTCCTTTCCTATACAGAAGCTTTTTAGTTCGATACAGTCCCACTTATTTTTGCTTCTGTTGCCTTTGCTTTTGGTGTCAAATCCAAAAATCATTGCTAAGACATGCTAAGTCAAGGAGCTTTTCCCCTGTGATTTCTTCTAGGAGTTTTGTGAGTTCAGGTTTTGTGTTTAAGTCTTTAATCATTTTAAGTTGATTTTTGTATATGGTATAAGGTAGGGATCCAGTTTCATTCTTTAGTATGTGGCTGTCTGGTTTGCACCATTGTTGAAGAATTACCCTTTCTTCATTATGTATACTTGGCTTCTTGGTTGTAAATTGCTCATACATACAAGGGTTTATTTCTGGGCTCTTGATTCTGTTTCTTTGGCTTCTGTGTCTGTATTTATGCCGATATTGTACTGTTTTGATTACTATTTTGTAATGTTTGAAATCAGGACATGTGATGCCTCTTGCTTTTTTTTCTCAAGATCGCTTTGGCTCTTTGAGGTCTTTTGTGGTTTGATATAAGTTTTAGGATTCCTTATTTTCTATTTCTATGAAAAAGGCATTGGAATTTTGATAGAGATTGAATTGAATCTGTATATAGCTTTGGGTAGAATGGACATTTTAGCAGTTTCTTCTAATCTATGAACATAGAATATTACTTCATTTATTTGTACGTTCAGTTTCTTTCATCACTGTCTTAGAGTTTTGAGTATCTTTCACCTACTTGGTTAAGTTTGTTCCTAAATATTCTATTGTTTTGGTGCTATTGAAAATGGGAAGGTTTTCTTAATTTCTCTGGTAGTTTAACTTAGAGAAACACAATTGACTTTGGTATGTTGATTTTCTATTCCACAACCTTACTGAAATTGTTTATTTGTTGTAACACTTCTTTTGGTGAAGTCAAGGTTTATTTGAGATGTTTTGTTCTTGGTGTAGTTATTAATTGCCATAAGCTTCCTTCCTAGAATTGTTTTTGCTGCATCCCGTAAGTTTTGGGTGTTATGTTTCCATTTTTATTTGCCTTTTTTTTCCTCTTTTGATTTATCCTTTCACCCATTCCTTTGTCAGGAGCGTGTTTTTTAATCTCTGTGAGTTTGTGAATTTTCTAGTTTTGTTCTTGTAATTTCTAGTTTTTTACCATTGTGGTTGGAAAAGATGTTGGATAGGATTTTAATCTCCCTCCCCCTTTTTTTTTTAAAGATTTTATTTATTTATTTGAGGGAGAGAGAAAGAGAGAGCATGAGAGCAGGGAGGGTCAAAGGGAGAAATATTCTGACTCCCCTCTGAGTGGGGAGCCCAGTGAGGGAATTGATCCCGGGACTCCAGGATCATGACTTGAGCTGAAGGCAGTTGCTTAACCAACTGAGCCACCCAGGTTCCTGGATTTTAGTCTTAGATGAGATTGGATTCTCTATCTTTTGAAAGGAGAGACAAAGAAATTGCTTTTGGATTGCATTTGGAGTGGGGACAGAAGGGTATAATTGAGTTTTAGCTCCCAGGTTTTTTGTACAACCATCCAGAAAGTTTAAATTTCTGTTTACCTGAAGGGAAAGAATGCAGTCACGAAAGTTTGTAGATTAAATTCAAGATGCCTTATTACACAATGAAAAAAAGGCATGCGTAAGCAGTTGTATATAGGAGTCTAGACTGTAGAGTAGAAAATTGGGCTGGAGGTATAAATTTGGGGGTGTACCATCATATGGGTAGAATGTAAAGTTATGAGAGTTGCAGATACTCAATGTATAGAGAAGAGATTTAAGGGCTGAGTGAGCACTGGGCAACTTTCATGAGATGAGTAAGATGAGAAGGAAACAACAAAGATTAAGAAGGAGCAGACAGTGAAATAAATGAACCAAGAAAGGTATCCTAGAACCCAAGTAAAGAAAATGTGAGGGCGTATAGGTGGCTCAGTGGGTTAAAGCCTCTGCCTTCGGCTCAGGTCATGGTCCTAGGGTCCTGGGATCGAGCCCTGCATCGGGCTCTCTACTTACTGGGGAGTCTGCTTCCCCCTCTGCCTCTCTGCCTACTTGTGATCTCTCTCTGTCGGGTAAATAAATAAAATCTTTAAAAAAGAAAAAAGAAAATATGAGATTCCTTTGTATAGTAGAATGAGTATGAATTTGGGAGCTTGCCCGGCCTGGTTTAACTACTTAACCAGTTATAAGTTTCTTGACATCTCAGAGCCATAAACAGGGGTAATGCATATATAGGTAAAACATCTAGTCTATCATTTTTGCTTAGTAAATAGTCCATAATTTGTCAGAAACACATTTGTCAAATCCATGAAGTTACTTTTGTGGTTAATAGTATCTAAGAAAGGAATATGTAGAATATTCTGACAGGCCTAATACACGAGGATTTTCTAATACATAAAATTGATAGTTGCATATTGCATATGAAAGCCCTGTGAGACTGAGAGCCAAAATTGAGTTATCATTATATTAAATAGACAAAGTAATCATGGTGGAGAAGTGAAAGGACTATGAGGTAATCTCTGTAGAACCTAGTTCACTGTCCTGTATAGTTCACTAATCGGTACCCAAAGACCTTTAAAGAAAAATTGTGGCCATGTAGTTTTATTTTATTTTTTTCCTCCTGTAGCTAAAAATGCACTAAGTTGTATCAGTTTTTACATTTATAGAGGAAGAAATTGTGAGGAATTAATATGGGTACTTAGCTGAGTCTTCCACATGAAAACATTTTTAATTTGTGATTTTTTTCTCTATAAAGGTATAGCAAATGAATCTAAAAAATTATATGGAGCACAGTTCCACCCTGAAGTTGGCCTTACAGAAAATGGGAAAGTAATCCTGAAGAATTTCCTGTATGATATAGCGGGGTGCAGTGGGACCTTCACTGTGCAGAACAGAGAACTCGAGTGCATTCGAGAGATCAAAGAAAGAGTAGGCACATCAAAAGTTTTGGTAAGGAATTTACATCTGAAAGTCTACAAATTTATGTCAATAATGTTAGAACTCAGAGCTGGGTTCATCACCATAACCCTTAAATGCTGGTGGGGTGATCGGATGTTTTGTGAGTTGCACTGTTTCAGAGCGCTTTTTCAATTACTGCATCTACTTTCGATAAAAATGATGTTTTTAAAGGTACTGATTTAAGCTGATAGTTTTTATTTTATTTTACTTTCTTGTTTATTGTATTCAACATGATTTTTCTTTTAATTTCACCTTACAAGGTTTTACTCAGTGGTGGAGTAGACTCAACAGTTTGTACAGCTTTGCTGAATCGTGCTTTGAACCAAGATCAAGTCATTGCTGTGCATATTGATAATGGCTTTATGAGGAAACGAGAAAGCCAATCTGTAGAAGAGGCTCTCAAAAAGCTTGGAATTCACGTCAAAGGTATTGATGATCCCCCAGAAAAGTCTATATGTGAAGACTTACTTAACAAATCATATCTAGCCTATGGTTTGAGCTCGTTGTCTTAACCAAGTACAGGTTTCAAAGGGTGCCTGGGTGCCCCAGTTAGCTCTTGATTTTGGCTCAGGTCATGATCTCAGGGGTGTGGGAACAAGCCTTGTCTCCTCTTCCACACTCAGTGGGGAGTCTGCTTGGGATTCTCTCTCTCTCACTCTGCCCTCCATTCCTCCACCCCAACCCCTGCCCTTGTGTGCACTCACATAGGCACACACACTCTCTCAGATCTTAAAAACAACAACAACAACAACAAAAAACACCCAGTGAAGCACAGGTTTTCCAATAAACTTATAATTATTTTTTTACTTTTACATTTTAATTATCTGTTTCAAGACGGGTCCCAGTATAAATTTTAAAACTGAAATCAGTGGAAATTCCAAAAAATCAAATCAATAAAAAAATCAATAAAATTACATCTATCATTCTGTTCTCTTCTCTGCATTCATTCTTTTTGAGTACTCTTTTCCTATCCAT
The DNA here is from genome assembly GCF_022355385.1 of Mustela nigripes. NCBI lineage: Eukaryota > Metazoa > Chordata > Mammalia > Carnivora > Mustelidae > Mustela > Mustela nigripes. The sequence goes on along the minus strand of NC_081558.1, from coordinate 138,542,582 downwards.
AATATTATTTATGTATGAGAATTTCCAAGTCTTCCTATAACAGTTGTGGATGTATAGATTACTTTACAATCTGAAAGGCTTATACAGAGAAGAGGAGTGAAGAGCTAGTCACTTTTTTTTTCTAGTTTTATTGAGAAATAATTGACATACATCACCATATAAGTTTAAGGGTGCAGCATGATGATTAGCTTTTGCATATATTTTGAAAGGATTATCCCAACAGTGTCAGTTAACATCCATCTTATAAAAAAGAACATTTTCTTTTTATGATGAACTCTTAGGATTCACTCTTAACTTTTCTGTGAATCAACCAGCAGTATTAGCTGTAATTGTTATGTTGTACAATACAGCCTTAGTACTTATTTATCTTGTAACTGGAAGTTTGTACCTTTTAACCACCTTCTTCTAGTTCTCCTCCTCCTCACCCTCCACTTCTAATAAGTCAGATCTCTTTCTGTGAGTTTGATTTTTTAGATTCTATATATAAGTGAGATCATACAGTATTTGTCTAACTTACTTCATTTGACATAATGCCTTTAAGATCCATGCATTTTATCACAAAGAGTAGGTTTCCTTGTTTTTTAGGGGAAAATAATTTTCCAGTGTGTGTGTGTGTGTGTGTGTGTGTGTATCATCTTTATTCATACGTGGATGGACACTTAGGTTGTTTCCATATCTTAGATATTGCAAATAATGCCACTAAGAATATGGGAGTGCAGTTATCTTTTTGTGTGTTTTCATTTTCTTTGGATATATCTCCAGAAGTGGAATTGTTGGATCACATGGAAGTTTTATTTGTAATTTTTTGAGGATCCTCCAAAACTCCTTTTTTTTTTTTTAAAATTAAAGATAGAGTGAGTGAGTGTGAGCTGGGGTGGAGGGGTTGGTGGGGACACAGAGGGAGTGAGAGAATCTCAGGCAAACTCCAAACTCCACGCTGAGCATGGAGACCAATGCAGGACTCTATCTCATAACACTGAGATCATGACCTAAGCTGAAATCAAGTTGGACACTTAACTGACTGAGCCCCCCAGGAGGCCTCCAGAACTCTTCTGAGTGGCTATATCAGTTGACAATCTTACTAACATTGCACATGGATTCCCTTTTTTCCACATCCTCGTCTGTGTTTATTATCTCATCATTTTGGTGATGGCCATTCTAACAGGTATGAGGTGTTATCTCATTGCAGTTTTAATTTGCATTTCCCTAATAAGTAGTGATATTGAGCATCTTTTCTATGTGCCTGTTGGCCTTTTGTATATCTTCTTTGGAGATAAGTGTATTCAGGTACTCTCTCCATTTTTTGATTGGGTTATTTGTGTTTTTGCTGTTGAGTTGCATAAGTTCTTTATATATTTTGGATATTAATCCCTTGTCAGATACGTCCTTTGCAATATCCTCCCATTCAGTCGATTGCCTTTTCATTTTGTTGATGGGTTCCTTTGTTGTGCAAAAGCTTTTTATTTTGTTGTAGTCCCAATAGTTTATTTTTGCTTTCCTTTCCCTTGTCTGAGGAGACATATCTAGTAATATGTTGCTAAGGGGAGGAAACTAACAAAAGCAGGACTTGTGGGGAGGCTCAAGATTTGGAAACATTGGCTTCCCTGTGTGATGTGGTCCTCAGGGTGAGCCTAAAACAGATTGGTTGAAAATCTGAGGGGATTCTTTTCCTTAACAGGGGACTGAATTGCTGCTATCCCTCCCTATTGGAAGACTGTGGATTTATTCTTTAAAGAGGCTACATAAAAGAAACTTTGGACTTGGGCATAGCAATACCAGGCATAGTTGAGGATAGGAATAAGATTCTACATTAAAAACAGTAGGAGTAAGCAAAAATCTGTATAATGAATGATTACTCTCTCCCTGCCACTTCCGGTGTTTCCTTATCAGATGCTGATAGGCAGGAGATTGGAGGTGTCTTTTCTGGGGTAATTGATCAGTTTAAGAGAAACTACAAATTCACTGGTGTCCCCCAGTGAAATATAGCCATCTGTATTTCAGTGAAGTTCATCAGTTGTTCAGCCTTACTACCAAGTAGAGATCTTAGTAAGTTTTTAAGTACCTTGCTTTTAAAAAATAAAAGGATAGCCAGTGATTGCTAGTGCAGTTTGGAGAACTTCGATCCCACTGTATGTACCACTACTTTCATTTCCTTTGGGGCTACGGTTCTTCCTTTGGCTTTTGCTTGTTGTTCTTGTGGGGCACTGAATAAGGGAAAGCAATGGCATAATGTATGATATCATGGCCTTAGATTACCAAATGCTACAGGATTCTCAAAAAACCCCACAAAATTAGTGAGTTTCTGTGTCTGGACTCTATTAATCGTGGTTTATTGGTAGTTCTCAAATAGTAGCCAAGGTAAGGGGTGATCAAAACATCCATCTAGGTTTTCTTTCTTTAGCTTAACCCATTATTTATGTTATTTAAAATCTTCTATTAGTTTTAAAATGTGCTTCTCTTCCTCAGTGATAAATGCTGCTCATTCTTTCTACAACGGAACAACAACTCTACCAATATCAGATGAAGATAGAACTCCACGAAAAAGAATTAGCAAAACATTAAATATGACAACAAGTCCTGAAGAGAAAAGAAAAATTATCGGGGATACTTTTGTTAAGGTGCCTTTATAATATCCACAATTTGTACTGTTTTTGATGTGAATTTTAGTATGTGTTTTTTCTTGTCCTTATATCAAATAATCATTTGCTGACCAATTTTGATTTTTTTTTTTTTTTTTTTTTATTAAGAACTTCAGTGCATGTTACTGTTACACTGACTGGTTTTAAAAAACACGTATACTTATGTTGTCAGGCTTTTATTTTAACTATTTAAGAATAGATATTTCTGTTGATACTAGACTTTTTAATTCTTTGGGGATTTCAGTGGCTAGTTTTCAGGCTCTTGAATGTTTGCTTATCTTTATGAATCTTTCTAAAGTATATATTCTTGAAAGAGTTTACTTTGGGAGTTGGTATGGATTTTATCTCTTGGTCAGTATTGCAAAAGGATTCTGAGAGATCTTGTTGAAAGTATAAAAAAGACTATGCTTTTTTAAAGATTCACCTCTTAAAAGACTGTTTTACTCCTCTTGGTTATAGATTGCTAATGAAGTAATTGGAGAAATGAACCTGAAACCAGAGGAGGTTTTCCTTGCCCAAGGTACTTTACGGCCTGATTTAATTGAAAGTGCATCCCTTATTGCAAGTGGCAAAGCTGAACTCATCAAAACCCATCACAATGACACAGAGCTTATCAGAAAGTTGAGAGAAGAGGTAAAAGCTTATGAGAACTTTGCCATAAAGTCTTTCTTCCCCACCCCCCTGCCCTGAACCATTTTTAAATGTATAGTTCAGTAATGTTAAGTATATTTGTACTGTTGTGAGACCGATCTCCATAACTTATTCATCTTATAAAACTTGAAACTTTATATCCCTTGAACAACAGGTACTCTCTCTTTTCCTTCTTCCCAACCCCTGGTCACCACCGTTCTACTTTCTGTCTCCATGAATATGACTACTTTAGATACCCTATAAAAGTGAAATCATTTGTCTTTTTGTGACTGGCTTATTTCATTTAGCATAGGTCCTCAAGGTTCATCCATGTCGTAACATGTGACAGGATTTTCTTCTTCTTAAGGCTAAATAATATTTTATTATATGTGTATACACATTCTGTTTATCCATTTATCTGTTAGTGGACATTTGGGTTGCTTCTACTTTTTGGCTATTGTGAATTGTGCTGCTGTGGACATGAGTTGACAAATATCTCTTGAAGACCTTGCTTTCTCAGGTTTTGTTTGTTATATACAAGAAGCAGTATTGCTGGATCATATGATAGTTTTTGTAAGATTTTAAGTAATCTCTCTGCTCATTATGGGGCTTGAGAACTTACAACCCCAAGATTAAGAGTTGTATGCTCTACTGACTGAATCAGCTAGGCACCCCATGGTCGTTCTATTTTTAATTTTTAAAAGGGACTTCTTAATGTTTCCATAGCAGTTCTATCATATTACAATCCACCAGCAATATACTATACCTTAAGAACAACTGTTATTTTCTGTCTTTTTTTTTTTTTTTTTTTTTAATTTACATTCATGAAGATGGCTACATCTGTCTTTATTTTAGGCACGTTAGTGGATGGGAAGTGGTATCTCATTGTGATTTTGATTTGCATTTCCTTAATAACTAATGATGTTGAACATCTTTTCATGTGCTTATTGGCCATTTGTATATTTTCTTAGAAATATCTGTTCATATTTTTTGCACATTTTTAATTTATTTATCTTTATTACTGAATTGTGTTCTTTATATACTATAGATCCTTTATCAAATAGGAATAGGTGACTTTTCTCTTAATGGTGTCATTTGGAGAGCTTTAATTTTGAGACTAGTATGATTTCTAATGATTTCTAATTGCCTTGTATTCTAATGAGAACTAGATCAGAGATGGTGGGTAGGACTGCTCTGATTTACTTACATTTGAAAGGTTTATGTTTAAAATGTGTTTCGGAGAGAAGTACAAAGGTCAGTAAAATGTTCATCTAATTCCTTATGAACACGTAGGAGAACATACTTTAAGATATGAAATTAAAAAAATATCTTTCACCTTAGATTAAAAAATCAACAGGAAAGATCAATAATATGTTATTCTTTATTTACCATGTCTTTTTCATTACCCATTTGATTAATTGGCTTCTCCCTCTGTAGGGAAAAGTAATAGAACCTCTGAAAGATTTTCATAAGGATGAAGTAAGAATTTTAGGCAGAGAACTTGGACTTCCGGAAGAGTTAGTTTCCAGGCATCCATTTCCAGGTAAAAAAAGAAAAAGAATTGAATTGCTCGATTTGTCATTAGACTTCCATGTTGAAGAAAAATCAATTCAGACAGTTTTGAAGCAATTACCTCAGGGAATATGTAACTTTAGAAAAAGGAAAGGGTGGGCAGGGAACAAAATTCGTAGTACCTATTGTGTATACTTCATTTTCTTACATAATTATTTTCCATTGTATTTGTATTGTATCAGTGAGTCTGGCCTATAATGTTGCCATCAAATGAGAAAAACAAAACATAGAGAAATTTTAATAACAGAGCCACACAAGTCTTTTTTTTTTTTTTAAGCTTTTATTTATTTATTTTAGAGTGAGCAGGGGGAGGGGTAGGGGGATAGGGAGAGGAGAATTTTAAGCAAGCTCCACACCCAGTGCGGATCCCAACATGGGGCTTGATATGACAACCCTGAGATCATGACCTGAGCTGAAATCAGTCAGATGCTTAACAAACGGAGCCACCCAGGTGCCCCGCATTGCCATACAATTCTTAGTGTTAGAGCTGCAATTTATATGTTCTTTCTACTATACCATGATGCCTTTCATGGAAGACAAGGTTAAAGACAAGGTGGTTCTCTGAAATCCTAATCTATGGTTGATTTATCTGAATGGAGGAATTACTTCTTTGCATAGGGCTGTATGTAACTTGTTCATGAACAAATAAAAAATACTCAATTAAAATAGTCATTTGCTGCTATCATATAGAAAAATAACCTATTAGAGGTGGTATTTATTTAAAGTTAGGACTGAGAGTCTTAAATTGTTTTTGTTGTAAGTTCTTGAGCTTGGGTTTGTCTTGTACCTCAGTTTCTGACTCTTTATAATAGTCCTTAAGGTGATGAGTTGAGTGAATGGTCTAATTAAGCATAGTAAAAGTTAACAATTTTTAAGTATTAGTATGTGCTAGACATTCTGCTAAATATTTTACACATACTGTCTTATTTGATCCTCAAAATAAAGCTAGGATGATTCTGCTTTATAGATACGGAAATTTGGGGACAAAGCCCAGTTCGCCAAAAGTTAATGCAGATTAGGTTTGGAACTGGGATTCTAGCCCTGAGAGTCTCATCTCAGAGCTTGTACTCTTAAATACCATATTGGTCCTATAAGCAGTGTTACAAAGGTGATTAGTGCTGTTTGTATGAATAAACCTCAAATCTGGGAATTCAAGATGTTCAGTCTCTAATCTGTGTGTCGGCAAAAGATTGTGTATGAATATAATGGAGGGATCCAAGTGGTCCTTTGGTCATCATTACACTAAGGTTACTTGACTTTTTTTTTGAAGATTTATTTATTTATTTGACAGACAGAGATCACAAGTAGGCAGAGAGGCAGACAGAGAGAGAGGAGGAAGCAGGCTCCCTGCTGAGCAGAGAGCCCGATGCGGGGCTCAATCCCAGGACCCTGGGATCATGACCCGAGCCGAAAGCAGAGGCTTTAACCCACTGAGCCACCCAGGCGCCCCAAGGTTACTTGACTTTTAAAAGTCTTTTTACCTATTGGATTTTTTTTTTTTTTTAATGTAAGATTTCTTTGGTAAAAATTTTGGCGCTTTTTTTTTTAAATTTTCATTTTTTAAAAGTATTTATTTGTTATTTGAGAGAGAGGCAGTGACAGAGAGCATGAGCGAGGAGAAGGTCAGAGGGAGAAGCAGACTCCCAATGGAGCTGGGAGCCCGATGCAGGACTTGATCCTGGGACTCCAGGATCATGACCTGAGCCGAAGGCAGTTGTCCAACCAACTGAGCCACCCAGGCGTCCCAAAAAAATAGGCATACTACTTACCTTTATTAAGCAGTTTATCCTACAGATAAAGAATGAAACTGAGGAATTAATGGAACATGGCTAAGGTTTTATCTGTAACTAGGTATCTCACAGGATACCTTTATTATAGTAAAGAAGTAGAGTCCACTTTTTTTAGACCCATGCATACCTTACGTTTTCATCCTTTTAAGTATTTGGTAAAATAGAAATAGCAGTTCACATTTTTGGAATTAGACACTCTGTTGTAATTTTTTTTTTAAAATAAAACCACAGTCTTCTAAAATTAGGTTGGTAGTTGAATGTGGGTGATGAATAATAAGGTGATTCATTTACACTGTCCTCTTTAGTTTTCTATATATTTAAAAATTCCTTTAATAAGTTTAAAAAGAAAGAAAATAAGTTTTAAAAAGATGGGTGCATATATTGTGAATTAATATTTATTGGAGAATTTTGTGACACTTAATACATGGACTACCAGAAATAGGACATAGAAATTATTGTTGTAAAAAGAGCTAAAGCATTGTAAGAAATGGTGAGTTGGATGGAAAACTATTTGAAGTAAAACACTTAAAAAAAAAAAAAAGCAAAGTGGAGGGGCTCAGTTGGTTGGACCTCCCATTTTTGGTTTTAGCTCAGGTCATAGTCTCAGGATGGTAGAATCAGCCCCCCAGTTGGATTCTGCTCTTGGTAGGGGGTCTGCTTGTGGTCTTCTTTCTCTGCTCCTCCCCCTCTCTCAAACAGATAAATAAATCTTTTTTTTTTAATAGTTTTTTTTTTAAAGATTTTATTTATTTATTTGACAGAGAGATCGCAAGTAGGCAGAGAGAGAGAGAGGAGGAAGCAGGCTCCCCGCTGAGCGGAGAGCCCGACGCGGGACTCGATCTCAGGACCCTGAGATCATGACCTGAGCCGAAGGCAGCGGCTTAACCCACTGAGCCACCCTTATAGTTTTTTTTTTTTTTTTAAAGATTTTATTTATTTATTTGACAGAGAGATCACAAGTAGGCAGAGAGGCAGGCAGAGAGAGAGAGGGGAGGAAGCAGCAGATAAATAAATCTTAAAAAAAAAAAACTTACAATGGTTATGTGTCAATTATATCTTAGTAAAACTAGAAATAACTTAAAATGGCCAATGGATTTTAATTTTGAAAGGTTCATATTTGGAAACTGATATTTTTATATTAAATATGTAATTTATTTATATTAAATATCATTGTTATTGTTCTCTTTAGGTCCTGGCCTGGCAATCAGAGTAATATGTGCTGAAGAACCTTATATTTGTAAGGACTTTCCTGAAACCAACAATATTTTGAAAATAGTAGCTGATTTTTCTGCAAGTGTTAAGAAGGTAATAATTTGCATTGAATTTATATATTATAAGAGCTTTAAATGGTCACAGTTCATCAGTATAAGGAATTGAGTAAATAAGGATTCTTGTAGCACTCTAGTATTTACAATGAATTTTATTAGAGTTTCATTTTTTGAAAATTCAGGGTAATTTTACATGTTAAATGAGTATAAAGAAAATATTCTACAGAGACTTGGAAATATAGACTTAATTTTTTTATCCTTATAACAGATAAGCCTTGAATCCCTAAAAATTCTAGATATGAAGGGGAGTTTAAAAGTATTTTAGGGGTCCCTGGTTGGCTCAGTTGGTAGAGCTTGTGACACTTATCTTGGGGTCATGAGTTTGAGCCCCATGTTGGGTGTGGAAATTACTTAAAATCATTAAAAAATGTATTTTATATATATTGCAAGAAAATAAGGGGTAGCATTTTTACTCCAAACCAAGGATGAATGTAAAAGTCTCCTAGTCCTTTAGATTTGGTGCTGAAATTCATCTGTGGTCTGAAAAACTTCAGACTAAGAATCGAAAGTGGACCTTGGTTGGTAGTGCTTCCAGGTATCAGGCTTAGGAATGTAGCAAGATCCGCACATATAGAGTTCCAATAAGTATATATGAACTTAAAAAATTGCAAAATATATATAGAAATAAGGTAAATGAATGAGAGCTAGTGGAAGAAAAAACTGGCAGAACAAGATCCACAAACACTTCAGATACTGGAGTTAATCTAAGGTATGTAGAATTAAGAGAAGCAGTTGATAGTAAGAATGAGATACATGGTAAAAGACTATCAAAATGACTTGGGCAGCTTCAAAAAAAATTAAGTTCTAGTAATGAAAATAACTGAAATTAAAAACAGCTAAAGAGGGGCATCTGGGTGGCCCAGTGGGTTAAGCCTCTGCCTTCGGCTCAGGTCATGATCTCAGAGTCCTGGGATTGAACCCCTCGTTGGGCTCTCTGCTCAGCGGAGAGCCTGCTTCCCCCTCTCTTTCTCTGCCTGCCTCTCTGGGCTACTTGTGATCTCTGCCTGTCAAATAAATAAATAAAATCTTAAAAAAAAAATAAAAAAATAAAAACAGCTAAAGAAAGAAGTAATGAACTCAAAGACAGGTGTTAGGAAATTATCCAGAAATCGGAACAAAGCATCAAAGAGAAAATATATAGAGAAGTAAAATAGAATGCAAAGGTCAATAATAACATACGTCCAGGAGGAGATAATAGACAGTTGTCCACACTGGTGAAGACACAATGCCTCAGATTCAGGAAATGTAACACATCTCCCTAGCTGGTATACCTAGCAAAACGGCTGACTGCCAAAGACAAAACAGCTGCAGGAGAAGGGTTGTTTATCCTTTGAAGGAAAGACGATTATACTGAAAGCACAGTAAAAACATGAAGATTTCAGAGTGCCATGAGAAAATAATTCTGAATAATGAACAGATGAACCGACTTCTAAGAACTAGGGCAAATGAAGACATTTATAGATAAACAATTTACTATCAATAGTCCATTACTTAAGGAACTAAGGGCAGTGGTTCTCAGCCTGAAACAAACACGGGCTGTATAATATAATCTCAAATTTTGTGTGTTTAAAAATATTAGAACAGTATACAGCTAAAATAACATGTAAGCCACAGGAAATTGATTGGAGTTAAAGTATTCAAAATGCTTGTGTTGTTTGCTGGGAGGACAGAGGTTGATTCTCTTCTGTTAAGTATCCATGTTAACACTTAGAGGGAACTACTAAAAAAAGAAAAATACAGGGTTTAACTTCAAAACCAGTAGAAGGAAAATAAATGAACTGGGAGAAATAGTTTAGAAAAATGTGGGGGAAAAAAGCCCTAAAAACTGCAACAAATAGAAACTACTGAATAAAATAGTAGAATGAAGTCCAACCATATTATTAACCTACAGTTAGTTAAACGGTTTAACATCTCTAGTTATGACATAGATTGTCAAACTGGTTTGAGAAGTAAAATCTAATTATAGTCTGTTTACCTAAGGATAGATGGAAAGTAAAAGAATGGGAGAGCATATACCAGGTTAATACACCAGAAAAAAGGAAGTTGGTGGAGATATATTAATTTTTTTTATTTAAAAAAATTTTTTTTTTAAAGATTTTACTTATTAATTTGACAGAGAGTGATCAGGCAGAGAGAGACGGGGAAGCAGGTTCCCCGCTGAGTAGAGCGCCTGATGTGGAGCTTGATCCCAGGACCCTGAGATCATGTCCTGAGCCGAAGGCAGCAGCTTAACCCACTGAGCCACCTAGGCACCCCATATATTAATTTTTTGACAGAGTGATTTTATGGTAAGAAGTTTTATTATAAGGAAAAGGTTTAACTCATGTGAGGTATGTCCCTTTGCCACTGACAGGATTAAATCCCTGAAGTATACACATATAATCTGTGTTTCTTATCCTGATACTTGACTTCTCATAGCCCTGGCTCTCAGGAGTGAAATTCTGATGTACTGCATAGCACACACAAGTCAGAGAAAATATCAGATAGGATCTACTGCTGTAAACCAGTAAGTGTGGATACATAAGACAGTAACAGATACCTAAAGAATACCTTATCTTTTGAAACCTTAAGTGTCTGTTTGGTTTTCTCAGCCGCATACACTGTTACAAAGAGTCAAAGCTTGTACAACGGAAGAGGATCAGGAGAAGCTGATGCAAATTACAAGTTTGCATTCATTGAATGCCTTCCTTCTGCCGATTAAAACTGTAGGTGTGCAGGTGAGTTGGGTGAATTCATTGATCTGTGACATAACTTTTTGCAATTTTTTCTTTCGACTAATATTGAAATAAGAGTGACTTAGGAAAATGAAATATAAAAGTATATACACCAAATTTAGAAATGTTTGAAAAGGTGGTACTTTATAGAGTGTTTATGGAGTGAATAGGGTTGTAGAAACTACATATTGAGGCTGAGATTTTGTAGTTGGGGAACATCTGTCATCTCTAACCAAAAGCAGATACTAAAATAGTGGTTTACTATGGGTTTGACTTGCTTGCTTCTGCCTCGAAGGGCAGGTACCAAGAAGTCATGCCCTCATGTATGCTTCTTGGTGTGAAAATATACTGTGACTTTAGAAGTCTTAAGTGCAAGAACGCCCCCAGTTGAACATGTTACACTATTTAGGTTTTACTCTCAGCTTGTGTATTCCTTAAACCAGTGCTCTCTGCCTCTTCAACATGTTCTCTTAGCTGTGATCATGTACAATTAACATTTTTGTATTTATGGTTCTGTCTTTCTTAATTGTAAAAGCATATGTGCATAATATAGTTTTTACTTTTAAAATGTTATCTATAAATAGATTATATTAAATTCTCCTTTATATGATCCTCAGGTGAGTTTCTGGGGAGAGGTTTGGGTGGGTAGGGAAAAGGAAAGTTTCTATTCCCTTAGGGTTTTTAGTTAAATGAAAACTAGTAAAGGTTTCAGTAATTTAACTTAAAATGGTATGAATGCTAGTTACAGGGCCTTCCTTATGTATTTAAAATTGTTAGATCTGCTTGTTGGACAGATCCTTTGAGTATGATACAGTGTCCTTCCTCATCTCTTATTATAGTCTTTGGCTTAAAATCTAATTGATCTGATATAAGGATTGCCACTCCTGCTTTCTTCTGATGTCCATTAGCATGGGAGATTCTTTCCACCCCCTCCCTTTGAATCTGGAGGGGTCTTCGGGTTTAAAATGAGTTTCTTGTAGGCAACATATAGATGGGTTTTGTTTTTTTATCCATTCTGATATCCTCTGTCTTTTGATTGGGGCATTTAGCCCATTAACATTCAGGGTAACTATTGAGAGAGATGAATTTAGTGCCATTGTATTGCCTGTAAGGTGACTGTTACTGTATATTGTCTCTGTTCCTTTCTGATCTACTACTTTTAGGCTCTCTCTTTACTTAGAGGACCCCTTTCAATATTTCCTGTGGAGCTGGGTTGGTTTTTGCAAATTCTTTCAGTTTTTGTTTGTCCTGGAAGCTTTTAATCTCTCCTTCTATTTTCAGTGATAGCCTAGCTGGATATAGTATTCTTGGCTGCATGTTTTTCTCGTTTAGTGCTCTGAATATATCATGCCAGCTCTTTCTGGCCTGCCACGTCTCTCTGGATAAGTCTGCTGCCAATCTAATACTTTTACCATTGTATGTTACAGACTTCTTTATCTGGGCTGCTTTCAGGATTTTCTCTGTCACTAAGACTTGTAAATTTTACTATTAGGTGACGGGGTGTGGACCTATTCTTACTGATTTTGATAGGGTTCTCTGCACCTCCTGGATTTTGATGCTTGTTCCCTTTGCCATATTGGGGAAATTCTCTCCAATAATTCTCTCCAGTATACCTTCTGCTCCCCTCTCTCTTTCTTCTTCTTCTGGAATCCCAATTATTCTAATGTTGTTTCATCTTATGGTGTCACTTATCTCTCGAATTCTCCCCTTGTGGTCCAGTAGCTGTTTGTCCCTCTTTTGCTCAGCTTCTTTATTCTCTGTCATTTGGTCTTTTATATCGCTAATTCTTTCTTCTGCCTCATTTATCCTAGCAGTGAGAGCCTCCATTTTTGATTGTACCTCATTAATAGCTTTTTTTATTTTAAGTTGGTTAGATTTTAGTTCTTTTATTTCTCCAGAAAGGGCTTTTTTATCTCCTGAGAGGGTTTCTCTAATATCTTCCATGCCTTTTTCGAGCCCAGCTAGAACCTTGAGAATTATCATTCTGAACTCTAGATCTGACATATTACCAATGTCTGTATTGATTAGGTCCCTAGCCTTCGGTACTGCCTCTTGTTCTTTTTTTTGTGGTGAATTTTTCCGCCTTGTCATTTTGTCCAGATAAGAGTATATGAAGGAGTAAGTAAAATACTAAAAGGGTGGCAGCAACCCCAGGAATATATGCTTTAACCAAATCAGAAGTGATCCCAGATCGTGAGTGGGGAGAAAGGGGATAAAGAGAGGTTCAGAAAGAAAAAAAAAAAAAAGAAGAAGAAAAGAAACAATTAAAAAAAGAAAACGAATAAAGAAAAAGTATAAAAAATATATATATTAGATAAATTTAGTTAAAAAATGTTAAAAAAGGGTAAAAGTTAAAAATTTAGCAGAAGAAGAGAAAAAAATTGAAAAAGAAAAAAAATTAAGTTAATTGTGAGACTAAGGAATCATGTGGAGAAAGCCATGAGTTCCGTGCTTTGCTTTTTCCTTCTCTGGAATTCCACTGCTCTCCTTGGTATTGAAACCACACTCCTTGGTAGGTGAACTTGGTCCTGGCTGGATTTCTTGTTGATCTTCTGGGGGAGGGGCCTGTTGTAGTGATACTCAAGTGTCTTTGCCCTAGGCGGAATTGCACCGCCCTTACCAGGGGCTGTGCTGAGTAATCCGCTCGGGTTTGCTTTTGGCAGCTTTTGTTCCCTGAGTGCTTTCCTTTCCGTATAGAGTTCCGGAGGACGGGAATACAAATGGCGGCCTCCTGGTCTCCGGACTTGAGGAGCCGAGAGCCCAGGGCCCCACTCCTCAGTGCGCCCTCAGAGAACAGAGTCCAATTACTCCTGTCTCCCTGGCCTCTGGCTGCGCTCTGAGACCACCAAGCCTGCAACCGGTTCAAGGTAATTAGGAGCTGTGAGCTCACTCCTCGGCTCTGTCTCTGTAGCCGGCTTCCCCCTTCTAAACCTGTAAGCTCTGCGACACTCAGACACCCCAGATCCTTCTGTGACCCTGTGGGACCTGAGCACGCTGACCCCGAGTGGGCTTTGCCCCGGTTTAGCCTCTGGAGCGATGTCCCTCTGTGGAGCAGACTTTTAAAAGTCCTGATTTTGTGCTCCGTTGCTCCGCCGCTTACCGGGAGCCGACCCCTCCCCCAGCGATCTATCTTCCCGTCGCTTTGGATTCACTTCTCTGCCAGTCCTACCTTTCAGAAAGTGGTTGATTTTCTGTTTCTAGAATTCCTGTTCTTCTTTTCTTTGATCTGCCATTGGATTTGGACATGTTTGCAATCTTTAGATAAGCTATCTAGCTGATCTCCTGCTACCTGAAGTAGTCTCAGCCTGCTACTTCTCCACCATCTTGACTCCTAAAATCGCTTAGTCATCTTTTAATTGGAAAACTGCATCTCTTCCTCTTCACCCATTTTGCCTGTCCTCCCACCCCCACCTTGGTTGTGATAATCATCAGTTTATTCCTGTGTTCATAGGTCTGATTTAGCTGTTTATTTGATTTTTAGGTTTCATATATGACTGAAATCATATGGTATTTGTCTTTTTCAGTCAGACTTACCTCACATAGCATAATATCCTCTAGCTCCATCCGTGTTTTGCAAATGGCAAGACAAACAAAACAAAACAAAACAAAACAAAAACAAAAAAACCCGTCATCCTTTTTAATGGGTGCATAATATTCTCTCTGTATGTGTGTACCTACCACATCTTTCTTATTCATTCATTTATTAATGAACATTTAAATTTCTTCCATATCTTAGTTATTGTAAATAATGCTGCAGTAAACATAGAGGTGCATATATCTTTTCAACTTAATGTTTTTACTTTCATTTTCTTTGGGTATATACCCATTAGTAGAATTGTAGAATTATGGGATCATACAGCATTTCTATTTTTAATTTTTTTGAGAAACTGTTTTCCACAGTGGCTGTACATTCCCACCAACAGTACACAAGGGTTCCTTTTTCTCCACGTCCTTGCCAACACTTAATTTCTTGTCTTTTTGATACTAGCCATTCTAACAGGTATAGGCGGATATCTCATTGTGATTTTGATTTGCATTTCCCTGATGATTAGTGATACAGAGCATCTTTTCATGAGTCTTTTGGCCATCTGTAGGTCTTTGAAAAAATGTCTATTGAGATCCTCTGTCCATTTTTTTAATTTAATTGTTTGGTTTTTTTGGTGTTGTGTGAGTTCTTTACATATTGTAGATATTACCCCTTATTGGATTTATCATTTTGCAAATACTTTTTTCACTAGGTTCCCTTTTGATTTTGTTGATGGTTTCCTTCACTGTGCAAAAACTTTATTTTGATGTAGTTTCAATAGTTTAATTTTGCTTTTGTTTCCCTTGCCTCAGAAATATCTAGAAAAATGTTTACTATGGCAAATATCAGAGAAATTACTGTCTGTGTTCTCTTCTAGAGTTTTTGTGGTTTCAGGTCTCACATTTAGATCTTTAATCCATTTTGAGTTTATTTTTGTATATGGTGTTAGAAAGTCGTCCACTTCTATTCTTCTACATGTAGCTGTCTACCTTCCCTAGTACCATTTATTGAAAAGACTGTTTTGGGACGCCTGCGTGGCTCAGTTGGTTAAGCAGCTGCCTTCGGCTCAGGTCATGATCCCAGCATCCTGGGATCGAATCCCGCATCGGGCTCCTTGCTCCACAGGGAGCCTGCTTCTCCCTCTGCCTCTGCCTGCCATTCTGTCTGCCTGTGCTTGCTCTCTCGCCCTCTCTCTGTAAAATCTTAAAAAAAAAAAAGAAAAGAAAAGACTGTTTTTTTCCCCATTGCATATTCTTGCCTCCTTAGTCATAGATTAATTAATCATATAAGTGTGGGTTTATTTCTGGCTTCTCTGTTCTTTTCCACTGATGTATGTGCCTGTTTTTGTGCCAGCATCATACTGTTTTGATTACTGTGGTCTTGCAGTTTATCTTGAATTCTGGAATTGTAATACCATAGCTTTGTTGTTCTTTCTCAAGGTTGTTTTGGCTATCCAGGATCTTTTGTGGTTTCATACAGATTTTAGTATTATTTGTTCTAGTTCTGTGAAAAATGCCGGTGGTATTTTGGTAAGGATTTCATTGAATGTGTAGATTGCTTTGGGTAGTATGGACATTTTAACAGTTGTAATTCCTCTAATCCATAAGCATGGAGTATCTTCCCATTTGTGTCCTCTTCAATTTCTTTCATCAGTGTTCTATAGTTCTCATAGTTACAGTTCTTTTACTTCTTTGTTAATTTTATCCTTAGGTGTAATTCTTTCTGGTATAGTTGTAAATGGTATTATTTTCTTAATTTCTCTTTCTGCTTTTTCATTTAAGTGTATAGAAATGCTATTGATATCTGGGTATTAATTTTGTATCCTGCAACTTTACTGAATTTATTTATTACTGCTAGTAGTTTTGATGGAGTCCTTAGGATTTCCTCTGTGTAACATCATGTTGTCTTCAAATAGTGACAGCTTAACTTCTTCTTTACCACTATTGATACCTCTTATTTTTTTTCCTTCTCCGATTGCTGTAGTCAGGACTTCCAGTACAACATTGAATAAAAGTGGCAGGGGTGGACATCATTGTCTTGTTCCTGCTCTCAGAGGAAAAGCTGTCAGTTTTCACTGTTGAGCATGATGTTAGCTGTGGTGTTTTTCATATATAACCTTTATTATGTTGAGGTAGAACATGGGCAGATCTTATCTGCCAAATTAAGTGTGCTGGCTATATACATTTGGGCAGATACTTGGAATGAAATCCCAGTGCACCTTTGGCATGTTTGAATAAAGTTTTAATATTACCACGACACTTTCTTTGTCTCTGAACTGATTTAGGTAGAATTTAATATGGGATTTTAATTTAGGGTTTATATCATTAGAGACATATTCATATATACTTATATATTCAAACAGGTTTTCATTTAAAAAAGAAACCAAAAAAATTGTCAGTGGTGTTACCATGCATGAAACATTTTCCAGTCCATCTTTTGGCTTTAGAAAACCATTAAAAATTATTGACTGTATTTTTATTTTCAGGGTGACTGTCGTTCCTACAGTTACGTGTGTGGAATCTCCAGTAAAGACGAGCCTGACTGGGAATCTCTTATTTTCCTGGCTAGACTTATACCTCGCATGTGTCACAACATTAACAGGTATGTTCTACAGGGCAAAAGGTGAGGTGAAACAGAAGGGTGTATTTTTTAAGATGTTCCCATTATGGAGAGACCAGAAGACTCAAAGTATAGATACAGGTATGCACGTAAGTAACAATTGAGCTGATACTTAATAATACCTTCTGTTCTGTTCCTTTATCACCAGTCATCTGCTTAATAAAAAACTTTGCTTTTCTTTAAACAAAAAATAGGAAGGATTTTTAAAAAATTAAGTATTAAATATTAAAGACACTTTAAAAACCTATCTTCCAAATTAGGTGCTTATGCTAGCTATTGGTTTTATGGTAATCTGTTTTCTTCCACTGGAAGGAATATGTATGGGTGATAGAATTACCAATAGAGACTTGGTTAATTTAATAATAACCCCAGGGGAAATCAAAGAAAAGAAAAAGGTATATGACTCTAAATTCTAAATGTAGAATTTATTTTTTCTGATCCAGGTTTTCTTTCACTTGCGTGGTAATTTCTATTGTTGGATGTGTCTATAGCTGATTTATAATCTATGTGTAATGCTCCATTGCACTGTCCCATGTAGAATTCAAAAAATCTCACACCAGATCGCTGATTAGATGTTCTTATTTCACCATTGTCTTTTTTATTTTCCTCATGAATATTAAACAATTAACTAAAAATAGTTACTTGAGTTTTCAGTTTACTCAAGTTTGCTACAGGAATTAGGAATCTACTTATTTGTGTTCCCCAGCAGGGTGTGTATAGTTTGTCCTTTGAGACAAGGAGTCAGAGGGAAGTCAGTTTTTTACTGGTATTAACATGCCCACTGAAAGGCTTATTACTGTGATGAATCTAAGGTTTACAGAAGCACCATCAATACACTGAGAAGAGTGAATTATTAATAAATAATGGTAAATTTGTAATTGCCTATTTTGATTGGAATTCATTGCCTTGGTTAAAATAATGGTTTATTATTGATCTTCTAGAGAATGTGTGATATCTAAATAAACTTTTCAGGTTATACAGAACATTCCCTTTCCCTCAGTTTGACTCAACTGCTTCTGTTTTTCATTTCACAACATTTTTACATTTTCATCTCTCTATTTTTCTTTTGCCACAGGTCCTTCACCCTTGTTTAAACTTTCTCTGTCCTTTTATATGCAGATTTTTCTGCCTGTTTTCTTTTTCCCACATTTGTTCCTCCCTACTTTCCCAAATATCCCTCCCCCCTGCAAAAAATTAAAGTCTAACAACCAGCAAACAAAAAAAAAAGATTTACGAACCTAGCAAGCCTTAAGAGTCTTTAGATTTCTTTGCTAGGGTCTGTTTTGGGAATTGGAATTTAAACGATTAAAAACATTTTTTTCTATTTTTGCCAAGTTTTGTCCTAATTTGCATTGTGGAATCTTTGTGTAGAGAAGGTCTGCTGCAGTTTTATTGTCCTGTACAATGTGAAAGATGACTTATTCCTGTGCATTCTATGAACACTCTTGTTTGTAAGAAATAAGACAGAAAGAGCAAGTTCGTGGCATTCTTTTTCCAAGTTGCTTTTTCCTTGAAGGATCATTTATGAACTCCAGGGACTGTATCGTTTAGTAGAAGTATAGCATTTGGTACATGGGACAAAAACTTGCTATATAGTATGTTTGGGAGGAGGCAATGAATTATTTGGTGATAGTGTGGTTTTTATCTGATGCTGTTTTCTTTATGATTTTATTCCAAGTACATATTAAGAAAAAAGAAAAAAAATTAAACTTCACTATGGAACTTGCCAAGAGACATGTATTTTCTTTGGTTAAGACAGAAGGGACTAGAGAAAGGGGACGATTGTGTGCTGGCTGGAGTCCCAAGTCGGGAGCGCGAGGATGCATTCATATCTATATCCTGACTGCCCCTTGTTTTCTGGGGGAAAGTGGTTGGAACAGATCCTCCCTACCAGCGGTAGGATTCCTCTTGAGTTGTAATTATCTGATCATAATTTCCTCAAGTTGTGTTCTTTTAAACGTTACTTTTATTAACACCTGCAGTATATCTTCCTACCTTTCAAACAGATGTTAGTTAAAGAAGTAGTGAGTTACTCCTTTTAGAAGCAAATAGTAGGATGCCAGGTTCTGTTTTGGTAACATTTTAAATAATGGGGGAAAGAAAATCTTTCTTTGAGATCAGTGTTTCACAAAGCAAAACAAAAAAATTAGTCAAATTGGGAAATGCATTGTAGCCTTATCTTGGAGGTTTCTAGTACATATAGTATCTGAAGTTCTGGCATAAAACAACCTACTTATTTGTTCAATTCAGTGTTTCCCCAGGCTTATGTATGTTTATTTCTTAGGGCTACTATATCAAATTGTCACAAAGCAGGAGGCTTAAGACAAATTTATTTTCCCATGGTTCTAGAGGCTAGAAGTCTGAAGTCATAGTGTTAGCAGGGCCATGCTCTCTAGGGCATAAAGCTCTGGGGAAGGATCCTTCCTTCACTCTTCCTAGTTTCTGGCATTTACTGGCAATCTTTGGCTTGTGGCAGTGTAACTCCAGTCTCCGTTTTCACCTTCACATGGCCCTCCCTATTTTGTCTGTTTCCAAATTTTTCTTCTTAGAAGGACACCTTCATAGATTTATGCCTCCCTGATCCATTATGACCTTATCTTAACTTGACTACATCTGCAAAGACCCTATTTTTAATCTGTAGATTCCAGATGGACATGAAGTTTGGGGGATACACATCAGCCCAGGACATCATATGAAAAGAGAATTGTGATAATCCCCTATATCTTTGTATATTCTGAGATACTGTTATTCCAAAGAATACACTTTCAGGAAGGTACATAGAACATAGAACCTTCTATAATCTTATATCCCGGGGCAGCTGGGTGGCTTAGTCAGTTCAGTGTCTGACTCTTGATTTTGGTCCAGATCATTATCTCAGGGTTGTGGGATCGAGCTCTGTGTTGGACTTTTTGCTGGGTGTGGAGCCTGCTTAAGATTCTCTCCCTCTGCACCGCCCCCACCAAGTGTGCATGCTCTCTTTAAAAAAAAAAAGTATATCATCTTTTTTTTTATTTTTGAGAGAGAGACCGAGTATGAGTGGGGGGTGGGGTAGAGGGACAAGCAGACTCTCCTCCTGAGCATGGAGCCTGATGCAGGACTCGATGCCAGGACCCTGAGATCATAAGCTGAGCCAAAGTCAGATGCCAGAGCCACTCAGGTACCCCTGTATATGTAATCTTCTATCCTATCCTACCCATGTGGTGATTTGAAGTGGGTGAGAGAGGGGCCGCAGAATTAACGGAAAGAATGATACATTTTTTCAAAAGATTATTTATTTATTTATTTGACAGACGGAGATCACAAGTAGGCAGAGAGGCAGGCAGAGAGAGAGAGGAGGAAGCAGGCTGCCTGCTGAGCAGAGACCCCAATGCGGGGCTCGATCCCAGAACCCTGGGATCATGACCTGAGCCGAAGGCAGAGGTTTTAACCCACTGAGCCACCTAGGTACCCCAAGAATGATATTCTATGTTCTTTGTTTTTTCTACTAAAATGTCATTTCTCTATAATTTTTACCTCCTTCCCTTCTAGAGTTGTCTATATATTTGGCCCACCAGTTAAAGAACCTCCTACAGATGTTACTCCCACTTTCTTGACAACAGGGGTGCTCAGTACTTTACGCCAAGCTGACTTTGAGGCCCATACTATTCTCCGGGAGTCTGGTAAGTTGTTCATTTTGTTTATTACTACATGCTCTAACTAGAATTTGGAAATGTGGCATTATGATTTCTAGTTAGGAGGATGCATGTTTGAATTCTGGATGCTTTTATTTTTATTATTCATTTCTATGGATTGGTCTCATGTACATTTTATAATATGGTGATATTGTCTGCTGTTATAAAAATTTTCACCTTTATGGTCATTTGTGGATATGTACATATAAGCAAAAAATTTGAGTCACCTGACTCCCATTGTTCCCAGCTGAGGTTATAAATATATTCTCTTTGTTCACTAGTACTATAAACAGGTGTCCTTTTTGTAGTCTATTTAGTACCATATATTTTTTTGCATTTCTGTGCTTTTTGTTTCTGATTTTACTGTTTGAAATGTCCCCCAGGCGTAGTGCTGAGATGCTGTCTAGTTTTCTTGGCACAGGAGGGCTGTCATGTACCTTATAGAGAAAATATGTGGGTTAGATAAGCTTTATTCATGTATGAATTATAGTGCTGTTAGCTGTGAGTTCAATGTTAATGAATCCAGAATAAATAATAGGGTGTCTTTAAATAGAAATACACATAAAACAAGGTTATGTATTGATTGGTTGATGAAAATGTGACCAGAGGCTTGGCAGGAATCTCTATATTTCTCGTAGGGACAGTGGTTTACAATGTGCTAATTCAGTATTTGCATTGTAGGCCATAACTTCCTTGAGTAACAAGAAAGGACTTACATATATATCTCAGCACTGTAACATCACTGCAATTATCAAATTCTGTTGTTTATATTTGTGGTTGAGTTTACTTACAAATATGACAGTAGTTGAAAACATGCATGATGACAGTCTTAACTGGTATGTTTATGTATGTGATTTTAGATATTATCTGGGAGGATTTAATGGAACTGTGTTAGAGTGCTTTTCCATGGTGTGATCATTGGTTCTACACGTTTACTTCCTTTTTCTAGGGTATGCTGGAAAAATTAGCCAGATGCCAGTGATTTTGACACCATTGCATTTTGATCGGGACCCACTTCAGAAGCAGCCTTCATGCCAGAGATCTGTGGTTATTCGAACCTTTATTACTAGTGATTTTATGACTGGTATACCTGCAACACCTGGCAATGAAATCCCTGTAGAGGTAACTTACATATTTTTCTCATGTACATTTTATAATATGGTGAATGGAATAGGCTGTGATAGAATTGTTATTTCCGGGGTTGGTTTTCTGTTTATAAGATAGGCTTTTTCATTTTATTTTTCAAAGATTTATTGGAGAGCATATGTGTGTGTGGTGGGGGGGAGGGGCACAAGCATGGGGAGAGGAGCAGACTCTCCACTGAGCATAGAGCCTGAAAGGGGTGTGTCGGGGGTGGGGAGTTGCTTAAGGCAGGGCTCTGTCCCATGACCCTGGGATCCTGACCTGAACCGGAATCAAGAGTAGGACACTCAACTGACTGAGCCACCAGGCTCCCGTAGGCTTTTATTATGATTTTTAATTCTCCACATAATTATTATTTTTTTTAATCTCCACAAATAAATAAAGCACTGGGTGTCATACTCAACTAGTGAGTCATTGAATATTATATTAAAAACTAATGAGGTACTTTAACTTGGCTAATTGAATTAAAATTTAAAAAAATAATTATAATAGTTTTCTAGAAAAGACCTTAAATTTATTATACTCCTCTAAATGTCTGATTACTATGTGGAGTAACTACTTCTAATGTACATTTCTATCTAATCTTGCCAACCTCTACTTTATAAATAGTATTTTCCAAGTAAAGGAGAAAACCCTGGTAGTGAAGAAGAGTTTATTAGAAATATGGATGAGATTTGATACCATGGTGAAGAAGAGTTTATTAGAAATATGGATGAGATTTGATACCATGGTGGCTAGACATCCATGAATTACTTAATGCTCTGCTTGCTACCTTTTTTTTTCCTTAAAGATTTTTTTTTTTTTTTTTTTTTTTTAATTTGAGAGCAGAGAAAGAGCAAGCTTGAGCAGGGGGCAGAGGCAGAGGGAGAGAGAGAAGCAGGCTTTTTACTGAGCAGGTAGCCCAATATAGGGCTCCATTCCAGGACTGGGATCATGATGTGAGCGGAAGGCAGATGCTTAACTGACTTAGCCACCCAGGTGCTCCAACTGCCAACTGTTTTGATCACCATCTCCGTCTCCTGTTCTCTGTCGCCTGGAGTGTTCCAGAGAGCTATTTGCATAGTAGCAAATGAAAAAGGGAGACTTTATTAGGTGGACCTCTGCTCTGTTCTCTAAAGCAAGGCTCTGGTTAGAGCTACATAGCTAGGTTGAGGAGTGGGGCTTACTTAAGAGTTTGTTTCCCCTTCAGCTCAAATTTGCCATATCTCTGTCCATTCAAGTGACCGGGCCTTGTCCTCTTTGACACATGGTAGTGATTGTTACTAAAGTGCATTATGTGCCCCTATGCTGGCCTCAGACTTGTATGTTTCAGGCACAGAATATATGTGAAGCACTGGCTTTTAATACATAGTATAAGGTGTTTGGATGTCACAGCAGTTTCAAATTGCTGTAAATGTTTCTAAACACTTGTTATGGACTAGTAATAAACATAAAATGCTACTGGCAACTGTTTGCAGACTACACTTTGAGTAGTACTGAGTTAATTCACTGAAATCTATAGAAGGAAGTTAGGTTCACTATATAATATTAATCAGAGACCATACCATATACATAGACTATGATAATAAAAATAGATCACATTTTAATTGTAAATGGAAGCTTTCTAGGTCTGTTGGACATGCTCTGGATCCCGGCTCTTCTATTTATGATCTTTGTTTTATAACAGGTGGTGTTAAAGATGGTCACTGAGATTAAGAAGATTCCTGGTATTTCTCGAATTATGTATGACTTAACATCAAAGCCCCCAGGAACTACCGAGTGGGAGTAATAAACTTCTTGTTCTATTAAAGTATTGTGTTCAGTTTAAATTGATTAGAAACCATTCCCAGTATTGACATGCGGTACTGTGAAAGGAGTTACTGAGCGGCTGCATCACATCTGAGTTCTCTACAGCAAAAATCTACGGCTTAAGAGCTGAGTTGGGGATGACTAAAAGGAACTGAAGCACTTGTACGGGTATAATCAAAGCACCATTGCCTACACTCAGATTGGCACTGCTTTTGCCTTTGCCTCACTTGTTCTCACTTGTATAAATTCACTGTTGCTATTAATGTCTCTGTCAATGAAGGTGTATGAAGGTGGGTGACTTTGGGGGTAGTAATAGGCTTCTGTCCCCTTGCCAGTTTCTAAGAGCTGTTAGAAAACACCCATTATAATACTAGTGTGAGTTAGTATGTGTGTCTTTCAGAGAATCTGAATTTGCTTATAAGTAACCTTACTCTTCTGAAGATAAGGGTGAGGGATGGATATAGGAGATAAGGTGTTGGTGGGCTGGCTGTTCCAGCCCCTTTTGTAGGACACTGGTATATCAAATGTAAGCTCCCTTAAGATGGAAAACACTGGGAATTTGTTGAAGTACTTTAGAATTTGTAACATCACAGCTGTGGGAGAAAGAAGCTATCATTGGTCTTGGTTTAAAATGTTTTCAAGTCCTGTCCCACATAGATGCCATAGTGTTCACTGTCAACCTGTTCACTCATGAGGAGCTTTATCGCCCCACCACCCATGGTGCCAGTTCCTGTGGCCTTGTGACGAAGTTTCTGTTCTCTTCTCCAGAAGAGGCTGTCTCTGGTGTAGCATAAAGTCAGTGTTTTGATCTCGTTTGGGCAGAGGGCCAGCTCCGAGACCACAGAAACCATTACACAAGCCTGCAGCTTAGACTATCTAGTAAAGAGTTGTAAAATGAACTCTTAGATGTAATCTGTAAGTGGATTTATTACCCACTGCTTAGAAGACTGTCACCAGTCTCAGTCCATGCAAGATATTGCCACACCTTGTAATTTTCTATCATTTGTAAGATTCAAGAACTTGACTAGGACTCTTTGCCATTGCCACTGGTGTCTACCAGATCCTTGATTACATTCATATAAGCACTATAAAAATAGTACTAGACTTAAATTCTACAACCATTTTTCAATATTTTAGCTGTTTCTATTTAAGAACATTAATGAGTTTTTCTTTTTTCAAAAAATTGAGGTGTGATTGACCTATAGCAGATTAATTTCTGGTGTCATGCCAAACCCATCTCAGGTTGCTGCCTTTTATTTTCAAAATCCTTTGTATTGATCAGGTACAAAATTTTGTTTGGGATTCAGTATTAGCTAAACAGTAAAATTATGCATGCCAGAAGTCTACTTTTTATTGGCTGGCCTAGAAGACATAAACACTGTATTTCCAGACCAGCAAGGGAAGAGCTTCTGTCTGTTTTAACGGATATCTGTACCTGAAACAAAGGAGTATTTGACTTCTACAGAACTTGAAGGGTTCACTTTCTGTCCTGATGATGAGATACTCATACTGGCCTTTTGGAAAGAAGATATGTAAGTTCTAACAGATTTGGAGTCATGTAACTTTAGAGCTGGAATAGATAACCTCTAAAAGGCTTACAAATACATTTATGTGAAAAAATTCCTCTTCTAGCAGAAGTTTCTTGTGATTTTGTGTTCGAGCAAATAGGAAACTAGGAAGAATATATAGTAAGAATGTTTTCTTTCCAGTGTATGTTCTATGGAACACTGCTCCACTGAGCTGATCCTTGTCAAAAGGGTTAGATGGTCATGGAAGTTGGGAAAGTGCTGTTCGCTTGTCATGGTGTACATTATATTCAAACTGAGAAATTTTGATGTGAAAAACAGTTGTTAAACTTTCTTAACCTGATGTTTTCCTGATCTTTGTGTGCTAAACTCTTTTTATAATCCTTAATACTGGGGGAAATGGTCTCTCTAGAACACATTCTGATATGACATAGTAAAAAAAGTTGATTTTTTTGACTTTGTAAATTCCCTAAAATTTGGAACCCCCTCTTCCTTTGCAAAAGTACTTTTTGCTTTGTGTTGTACAGTATTACTGTGTATCTTCACAGTATGTCATCCAAGCAGCTGAGGGAAGATTATAGTCCATTTTACATTTAGGAAACAAGCTCAGCTTAGTAATGGTTACCTAATGAAATTCAGAATGAAATATGATCCTTGGTAGATTATGACTGCATTCCCATCAAATTAAACATGTTTTGTTTCTTCATATTGATTAGGAGTAGGTAGGGCAGGTTAAAGCATCATTTATTCCCCAAATTGGCGGACACAAAGGAATTTTCAAGGACCCAGTTTCACCTTAATGATGCCATCTATAATCATCAGCGGTTTTGGAAATAACATAGCCTGGCATAATTTCTGAAGGTAGGTCTTTAGATGTACCTGGGAGATGGGTTACACTGTTTTCCCGTCTTTTGCCGCCCCTTTATCCTGAGGTAGCTGCCTGCGTGTACCCAAACAAGCATCATTAAAATTTTTTCCTCACTGTTTGGGCTTATCTCCTGATAGCCTATTTTACTGTATAATTGAGTCGAGTCCCTCAAGAATGAGGGCATTCAGATTAGGTAGGCGGGACTGTCCATCCTCAGTGCTTTTGTTCTGCCGATGATGAACAGCTGTGGGAACGGTTAAGTGATTTCTGTCTCTTTATCTGTAAGAGGAGACAGTTGAATTAAATTTACATCAAATCCAGCCATAATTTTTTCTTAAACAACAAAGAAAAGCATAGCGGGACACAGAATGGGGAAATTGAGGGTTTTATGTTTAAAGTTCTTTCAACATCAGATACAACCTTACCCTGTCAAAAAGGTAAACATCAGAATACATTGTAAAGTCAAGTATTAATTACCTTAATACCTTGTTTTTTTGAAGACTTAATATAGATCTGCAAAATTGGACTACTTGAGAATCTTACTATTGTGACCATGACACTAGGACAATATCCATTAATAGAATGCAAAGTCTCCCACTGTCAGTTATCTGTAGCTAATTGTTGGCAGAGCTGGAACTAGAATCTAGGCTTTTCTGTTTCTCTCTGTTGAAGAGGTAGTGCTCTAAGGCCTTTCGAGGTGAGGCTTAACAGGAGACTCTTCTTGTATAATTGACCCATCAGGGATAAATTATTTCCAAAGTGTAAATCATGTCTTTACTTAAAATAAGAGAGTAGTAGTTTCTGTCATGCCCAATATTGTACCCTTGGTTTTTTTTGTTTGTTTTGTTTCTTATTCTTCCTCTCCATTACTCTCCATACCCACCTCCTCTCTCCTACTGTTCCCTGAATTCTCACTGGAATGTGGTAAGGACACACACCTTTGCTATTACCTCAGTGGGTATTCCCTTCATTGGCCCAAATTCAGAAAGTAATAGAAAACTGAATATAAGCTGATGTCTCTACCCTAGGAAAGAGCCCCTGCCTTGTTCCTTCTGAAGTAGGTTAGCCATGCAGGTGATACAGGGAACAGGGTATCCTTTTTTTGTTTTTGTTTTTTACCACTTCAGGACTTTGACAACAATAATGGTGGTATCCTTGGCTCTTATATTCCTGACCATTTCATTTAATGACTAGTGAAGAGATTTGGAATCCCCTCTCCCCTTCAAAGAGTGCCAAAATGCCAACTCTCAAACTTAGTCTTCTATGTTGAAGAGACCCAGGTAGTTGACCCAACTCTGATCTTTTGTCAGTGGTTCTCAACCCTGGATGCCTGTTATTACTACCTGAGGAATTAAGTCTGTATAATGTCTAGACCCCACAGTTAAATCAATTAAATTAGAATCTTGACAGGTCCCAATTATTGATAGTTTTAAATCTCTCCAATCCAAAAAAGTTACTGAGGAATATACCTGGCCTATCTAGTTATGGCTTAAAATCTTAGGTCTTTAAGAGAAATGTAAGAGAAGGCCACAGATAATGTTTTGCTGAAAATGTCCTCACTAAATTACTTCAGACCTGGGGCCAGACTGGAATTGATTCTGTGTATACTATATTGTAGGTCAGATACTCCAAGGGCCTGTTTGGTAATATTTAGGGCAGCTGACATAAATGTTGCTCCTGTTGAGGTCAGTGCAACAACTACGTGGGTATCTCTCAACCTCTTCTTACTCTTTTTGCTTTTTGTCACGGGAGAGAAACCTACTCCCTATAGCCACCTCTTTGAATATGACTCTAGCTAGATCGTGAAACAGACTGAGCTCTTACTGAGAAAGCCTTCTGGAGCTGTGTCATTTGGATATAATTTTTTAGCTGGAGAGTAACTACCTGTAACCCAAGTTGCCTGAATAACAACTTTTTGAGTAGCCCCATTTTAAGTGACTGACCCATTAGAGTCTTTGATCACTGGTGGATCCCATGGCATCTTTTGATCTTGGTAAGGGCTCCTGGAATGGCAAAACTGTGAGACTTTGGGGAGGGTTTGGCCATTTCTTGGGTATTTTAAGTTCAGTAGCTCTGACACCTTTTAAGTTGTTCAGGAAGCCTGAACCTTAAGTAATCCAAGTGGAGTAAGGCCTTTGGAGAATACAGATATTTAAGGTAAGTAGTTTCCTGTCTTTGAACCTACTGTGACATTGTTACCACCTTATGGTATTAAATGAAGAAGTGAATGTAACATCCTTTCAAACAGATTTTTTTATAAAGAAGTATTTTGTTAGAGTAAGTAGTATAGTTGTGAAATCACTATGTAATTGTTTATGGTATACTGATACAACTTGTATTTTGTGGCAATGTTGGCAAAAAATAGCTATGCCAAATTAATGTGAAATGACTAATTTCTTTTGTTTCCAGTATACTTCATAAAGGAAGAAATGACTTTCATAATTTGTCTTTAAGCCTCAGTGTTTATGAGAAAGTCAGTGAAGGAAGAACTAAGAGAACAGACATTATCAGGGAAGGGAAATAAGAAATTGGATATACTGTCAGGTGTTTCTGGATAATAAGTTTACTTCTCTTATATATAAGGAAAGGTATCAGAGTTTTGCGCAGAGTGTAACAGTGGATATGGTGGAAATAAAATACTGGGTATTTTAAGTGAATAGCTAAAAGGGTGTGTGTATGTGTTTCCAGAATTAAAGTTCTATACACGTGCACACTTATTTGACTTCTTGCATATTTATTTATATTTAACTCTGTCCTCAAATTCTGTCCTCAAATATTAATTTGATACAAAAGTTGGATCCTATTTGTTTGGAAGTATGTAATGAGAGTTGATTAACCCATCGAAGTATAACTGTATTAAGTCACTAATATGATGAGAGGAATTAACCATGTTCAGAAACTGCACTCGGTAATTTCAGGTAGCTACAATGCTGTAGTATGATTTTTTACAGATCAATCACCTTGTCCAACCTTCTGCTATTTGAGAAAACTGTATTTTGAATATTTAACTGTAAAGGTTTTGCTGTTTTAACATGGCTCAAAACAAAAATATTGCTGAGTTTTTATCTTGAACTCTCAAAAATCTGTCATTCTGCTTTAAAAAAATACTGTTATCAAAAGCTGTATCTCACACCATAGCTAACCTTTTTTGGGGGGGATAGATTGTTAGTGAATTATACTGAGTTATAGACATTAGATTCTGAGAAACAGCTAAAAATCTCACTTAAACCTTACTGGTATCCAAATAATACGTGAAATTTTAATTAAATCCTTTTTTCATATTTTAGAATGCTATTTAATATACAATTACATACTAAAACTTTTTTAAGACCATCCCTAATCTGCCCACATGATGATGATGTTCTTTTTTTTTAAATTTTAAATTAACACCATAGAGAAAATGCTATTTTAAAAATGGCTTCTTAATGTGGCTACATTATATAGTGGGGAACATGAGGGCCTTTTGTCAAGGTGCCTAATTGCATTAGGATGATTGATACTTGTTCTTAAGAAAAAAGTTTCAACAGACTAAAAAATATTTACCTAAGTGCAGGAAAATCCCATCTTCTGGTTCTTTTCAAAAGCAACTTCTATTACCATGGGTGATGAGGATGTAATGAACTTGCTTATCGTGCTTATTATATAGTTTTGGGGGAGTAAATTACCAAGAATTAAATATATCATGACCGTTTTGTGTTAAAGAATCTCCTAAAAAAATTTCAGCAACACAAAAGTGAAATTGTACAGCTAGCACCCTCTACATATTTACTTCTCAGATTCAAGAATTAAAAAGAGTGTTTCCTTAATTACTGAGTAAATCATATGCCACATGTTGAAATTATCCCAAAGTTGATAATAAGTACCTGGAGATTATTAAGTAAGTACAATATCTTGGAATATTTACAAATAATTTAATGTTTCTGTTATGGGTCTTAGCCTGTTTTCAGATGTTTGCTTAAAGAGAAATGTAAGGATTTACCATTGAATAGGAAACATTTTGAAAGATCTTTTTAATTTTTTTTTTCTTTTTCTTTTCTGGTCAGGCTCTTAAAGCACCTGATGTGAATTTAGTGCAGTTTTTCAAACTTTCTCCTTTCACAGTTCAATTAGTGTTACTTTGGTCTAGGGTTGCTATTAAAAAAAAAAAAAAATCTATCTATCTATCTATCTATCTATCTATATATATCTATATATCTCAATTAGTCCCATTTTTTTTAAAGATTTTATTTATTTATTTGACAGAGAGATCACAAGTAGGCAGAGAAGCAGGGAGAGAGAGAGAGAGAGAGGAGGAAGCAGGCTCCCTGCAGAGCAGAGAGCCCGATGCGGGACTCAATCTCAGAACCCTGAGATCATGACCTGAGCCGAAGGCAGCGGCTTAACCCACTGAGCCACCCAGGCGCCCTCAATTAGTCCCATTTTTAAAGTGATGGTTCTGTTCAAACAACTTAAATATTTTGCCCTAACAACATAATAGCCACTTGAAACACTATTATCCTTTGAAAGAATGTATTTCATTCTTGAATAACTAGAGTTAGTTACTAATGGAATCTGTTGGGGACTTGCAACTTACTGAACTGTGGTATACATTGAACACTGCCATCTTCATTTTCTATTCCAAGCTGATGTTTGCACAGTACTTTTTAAATCACAGCAGCCACCGAAAACTCAGCTTTGCAAAGATATGACATCATTGAAGGAAATGGTGCATGATGTTATGTTGAAACTGACCTGCCACAAGCTAGTAGTTCATCTTGTGTGTATCTGAGTTTGCTGTGGTGGCTCGGAGCGCCTCAGTGAACGGTTTGAGAACCACTGTGTCTGAGTTTTTTTTTTTTTTTTTTCGCCTTCTCAACTTCAAAGGATACATCTAAAATACACATGTATCCTTAATATTGATTATCTCTCTTGGTTTTGATGTTAAGAGTTGGAATATTTTGCAAAAAGATATTTTAAAATCTCAACATCTTTCTAGGAGTGGAGAAATAAGATTTGCCATATGTTAGTTACATAAAGTATACATGCATAGAATCTGCCGAGACCCAAGTTTGATGTATACTTAATTTGGAGTTTGTTTTGTTTAGTAACAGTTGTTACTACAAAGACTTATGATGAAGATATATACCCTTTATACTGTTTGAAGTGAATATTTTAGTGTACTGGATTTAAACCATCGCAAATATGCCACCTACATTTGTTACTATACTGATTTCTCTTTGTAAAACAGGGAAATAGTCACATACCACACACACTTTTTAAAAATTTTAAAGTGAATAGTGATAGCCATAACTTAAATGTTTTTAGAGTTTAGAGATTTGACTAGTTAAGGCAGAGAGAGGGAATTAACATTAATCACATTAGTTTGGGAATAAATTGAATTTAAAGCTTAGTGAACGAACATGGCTGTCATATATAGTTTCACCTTTCTGTGACTTCTTTGCTTTAGATCTCAGGAGAAAACCATTGCAGAAAGTGTAAAAGTTTTCTGAGAATTGGGAATTGTAATCTATTATAAGATGTTAGAGTATTAATGACATAGAATAAGATTCCTAGTTTTATTGTTAGGTGTAATTTTTGGAATTTATTTTAGAAATATTTCTTCCTGTTTCTGCTGATAAAACATTGGCCTGAAATTCAATAAACTTCATATATTTCTGAGTCCACATAGCTGTGTTACCTTGGGCAAGGCAGCAATCTCCTGGGCAGTGGTTAACTCTAATGTAGGAATAGTATTACCTGGGTGGATTAGGTGAAAGAATGTAGGAAAAGTGAATACATTATGAAAAAATGCCTTATCTATAACATGCTAGTGTAAGCATAGACTGTTATTTGAAACAGATGGCAGTGCAGATGAAACAAATGATGTGGGTTTAATAATCCCATTGTGCTGAATTAGCTGGGACAATTCAGATAAATTTATACCATGTCAGATCTCCGGATTGTGAGGGTGGGATGATATTGGGATAGCTGCTTTCAACTACGCAAGGACTATGTATGCATCTTTATGAAATTTATACCACTTTATTTTTTTTTAATTTTAAGAATTTTTATTTATTTATTTGACAGAAAAAGATCAGAAGTAGGCAGAAAGGCAGGCAGAGAGAGAGGAAGGGAAGCAGGCTCCCTGCTGAGGAGAGAGCCCAATGCAGGGCTTGATCCCAGGACCCTGAGATCATGACCTGAGCCGAAGGCAGCAGCTTAACCCACTGAGCCACCCAGGCGCCCCAATTTATACCACTTTAAAGAAGAGAGGGAACAAAACTTGTCTCCCAGTCTCCAGGCCTGCACTTGAAAAGTACAAAAACTGGGTGTCTAGTTTTCTTTCTGTTCTGATTCTAGTGGTGTATGCAGTAATGTAATATTTGTCCCCTCTATCAATCTCAGTTTGTGAAAGAAGTTTGGAACAAAAAAGAAGTGGTGAGTCAACTATAGAATTAAACATTCAGGTAGTACTTTCCATAAAACGTGAGCGGCATGGGAGAACAGCTAAAGCTCATGTGACATTCAAGTGTTTTATGTTACGCCATGGATTGGAGCAGAGTCTGGGTGGTAGATTCCAGACAGGTAGAAAGTATGGACTCTTCCAGGTAGATGGACGCCAAGAGGAGACACAAGTGAAGAAGCTTGGACTAGTATGGGTTGCTTGGGAGGGTAGAACTGAGGGTTGGTGCAGAATTGTGGAGGACTATGATTCAGCCAAGGGATTGAGTTGTGTCCAATTAGGGGTGTGGGCTGAATAAGCCAGAAGAACTAGTAAAAGCTCCACTCTGTGGTGGCCCAGCTACCTCTTGAGAGTGTCACACCAGCCCTTTTCCTTCTCTCTGCTCCTCTCTAGTCAGCTCGTCAGCCATACAGACTTCATCCAGGTGACTTGCTGTGTGTTTGAGACCACCCACAGCCCAACTCTTCCCCCTCAATCTGGCCAAACTGCCTTCTGTAGCCCCACTGATCACTTGTGGGTCTCTCATGTTCCTTGCTGTTCTACCCCTTACCTTTGCACCTACTACTCTTCCTGCTGGGCGTGCCAGCCCCAAGTGCATCCCCCACTCTGCAAACACTGAGTCAGCTTTCAGTACTTTGGAGTGTTTACAAAAACTTAGTTCATTCTCATGTCTGTAGGATGGAGAACTCCTTTTCTAAGTTCCCACTACCTGTTGAGGAATTCCATGACTAATTTCTTATTTCTGTTCTCCTTGTTTACAACCAGACAATAAACTTCTTGAAGGCAGGATCAGTGATTTACTCATCTTTGAAGTCTTAGAGCTTGGTTCATAAAGTATAAAAGTGGAATGCTTTTTAGAGACCTGCAAGAGGTAAGTAAGGCTTACTTCAAAGGAATAAATATCTAATAGTAGAATTCCAAGCATCGGATACCTAAGTGGATAAACAACTCAGCCAGGGACCTAGCCTGTACCCCCACTTTCATACTTGAAATCACCAAATAGGAAACTACTTCTATTTTAGCCTATGTGTAGCTTCAGCTGTTGATGCTACAGCCCCAAGTACAGTGGCTGTGCTTTTTAAAAATTACTATTTTAACTTTAGGCAGACAGTCTGGTTGTTTGACAAATTCTGTTCGAGTTGTAAATTAGAAGATGAATGCTTGGAGAATAGCATGCAGTCACTAGGGATTTGTTCAAGCTTTTCTTTTAATGAGGTTGGGTGGTTAAGGGCCTGCCTGTGTGGGAAGCAGAAAACCACAGAATTCAAAGAAGTGGGGTGGCAGTGTTGACATCAGGTGGTCTGAACAGTTCCCACAGTGCTTATGGTTAAACCAGCCAGCTGGGAGTTCAGGTTTCTCTTAGAAACTGTTCTTCCCTTTCTGTCTCCTTTGGACATCTTGTAAGGATTCTTTTTGACCAAGTTAAAAGAGTTTGAGAAGATTAGACAAGTCTGAGGATTTCAATGTTGTTTTTCAGCTTTGTTGTAGCAGGGGACACGTAGTTCATTATTCACCAAATAATACTGGTATTAATCTTACAAGGTTTATTTTTGAGCCCCGAAGCTGCTGAGTGGCTGGGCAAATGTGAAGCAGCCACGGGCTGCATTTATTTTGTAGTTTAATGGCAGAAGAGCGAGAAAGATGTATTATCCATCATCATATTACCTTAAACGTTCTGGATTTATTTAGTAAGAGGAAGGTGTATGTAACTTGACATTTACTATCTTCCCAGTGAACAGGAGTTCATTTGTGGCAGTAACTATGGCTTGAACTCCTGTTCTGTGCCTGGCACTGTGCCAGACTTCAGAGAACATGGCTCCGAAGCTGGAGGAGGTCATGTCCTATTCGATTGTCCTGGCTCCTCACCATACCCAACCCTCCACATGTATATCCAGTTTGCTCTTAAGTAACCTCCTCCTTCCAGAATGGCTCTTCAGTCTGCTCCTTTTCATTCCCGGCTTCCACTGCAGTCCAACCCTCTGTTGTCTCTGAATTGTGTTATTGCAGTGGCAGCCCAGGGCTTTTCTCTACCTTCCACACTTCTCTCTCTGAGCTGGTACCTTCTTTTCAAAACATGGATCATGGACTCGTAGTCCATGGTCACCTTACTTATTCACAACACATCAGTAACCTCTGTGTCCAGGGAATAACACCTCTGGCACTTTACCTACCACATTACCGTTTTTCCAACTATATCTTCTAAAACTGTCTTCTAGCCACTCCTCAAGCTTGAGACATCTTTCTGCTCTTGTGTGTGTGTCCCAAGTCGTGCTCTACCCAGGCCAGTGTGACCGTCAAATGACGGGAAGCTAGCTCATGCTTAGGTACTAGCTCAGGTCACCTCTAGAAGCCTGCCTTGGTTAAAGTCAGCATTTGTGTTCTCCTTGTCACTCCTGTAGGACATTATGTGCATCTGTTATGGCTTTCGTTGCACCTGCTTTGCTTTGCAGTAGTTTGCTTATTTCCCATACTCGGTTGTGAACTTTTTGAGAGGAGATGATTGGTCTTGATTTTTGTGTCCCATCAACGCCTATCATGGTGTTTGGCCTGTAGCGGGGATGCTCAGCAAATATTTGGTCAGTGTTACGTTGTATGCTTTATGTGTTTTCTAACTGCTTGCAGTTTGGTCAGTAAACTCTTAATTTTCATAAATTGTCATCTGTGCTTAAGAGAGGAGTGGGACTATGATCAGTCAGACTTACAGGGGCTGGGTAAAGAAGGTTAAAGATAGCTTCTGGGTAACAAGCAGTTCAGCAGCAGAGTAGAAGCAACAGGGCATAGGGAGATTTCTTGAGGTGGTTTCTCCAGCTATATAATTTTGAGGCAAGTCACTTAATCTTTCTGAACCTGTTTACTCACTTATAATGAGATGCAAATATTACCCACCTACTGGGTAGGTTGTCAGGACTAAATAAGATGTTTGAAATGCAGCACCCATGCAGTGCTGACGGGGGTTGGTCATGTGTGCACATTGCTAGTTCGGCCCACAGCCTCTGCTGCTTTGGTAGACTGGTTTTGTTTTGTATGACCTTACACATGCCAAACTATAATGGACAGAAACAGAGCCAGGCAGCCTCTTCGAAGACCAGCCAGTGACCTGAGATGGCCTGGCACAAAGGGCTCCTCCTGGTGCTTGATCATTTTCCAGGCTGAATCAGAAACTAAGCTGAATGAACTTGGGTGTTGGAAGGAGGGAGAGGGGAGCTGGAGATTCAGGGTGTGATTAACCTTTACCGAGCAAAGAGGACCCTTGGTAAATCTCAATTTTTCTGAACTATTAGACTAGAATGGATGGATTGTATTAGCCCATAATTTCATTGCCTAAACTGCAAAACTGAACTAAGACTTTTCCCCCCCCTTGTTGTTCAAATTTTCAACATTTGTGGCATTTAACTTTGGTTGTAAATGGTATAGTTTGTGGATTCCTACTGTTTCGGTTCTGTTGGCTCCTGATGCCAAGCTCGTATCACAGGAGTCATAAGTGGGCTCTACCTGCTCAGTGCCCTGTACCCTTGTGCCACAAGTGACCGCCTTTAAGCCTCCCAGGGAAAACAAAGACTGCTCCTGTCATGCCTTGCCAGGGCTGAAAGGACCCAGAGACCTGGGAGCAAGTAGACCTGGAGAGGCCACTGCAGATAATTTCTCAGTAATTCCATCTGGAGAAGTGCACCAGACATCAACTGTGCAGCTCCTGTGTGAGCGTGCCTGAGCAGCTAGCCTGCCACAGCCCTAGGAGGACAGGAGGTAAGAGCAACAAAGCCCAGATGCCACATGATGCCAGCCCTTCTGTCTTCTGTGGCAAGATACAGAGGGCTACACCCCCCAGAAAGCTAGTCACAATGAATCTGCCTTCTCTTCCTCCCTCCTCCTCCAACTTCTGCCCCAGCACAGGATCCCTACTCTGTGCATCAATCTGTCCTTACCTGACCACCTTCCCCTGCTTACTCGTAACTGCACCAAGCTTGCACAGGGCCAACACAGCCTCTCAAATTCCAACTTTAATTTACCTTAAGTTCCCACACCTCTGCATAACTCATTCTTTCAGAATCCCCTACTTTATTTCTCAAGGCAGGAAACAATGATCAATTGGTTCTTTTCCATTTTCATCCTTGAGCACTGGAAGTCAGCCTGTCTCAAATACATTTGCAACCAGATGTCTGGGGAAAAAAAATGAAGTCAGTTTTTCTTTGTTTTAAGCAGTTAATCAGTTATTTTTCTGGAGCTTTTTGGCCTCTAGGAAAAACACAAATAAGATGTATAAATTGGTGGGTGCAAGCTGTTGGAGCTCATATAGTGTGACTTGGTACAGTTATAATTTAAGTTTATTTTTATTTTAATTTTTAAAAAATATTTTATTTATTTATTTGACACAGAGAGACACAGCGATGGAACACAAGCAAGGGGAGTGGGAGAAGGAGAAGCAGGCTTCCCGCCAAGCAGAGAGCCTGATACAGGGTTTGATCCCAGGACCCTGAGATCATGACCTGAGCTGAGAGCAGGTGCCTAACGACTGAGCCACCCAGGCACCCCAGTTTATTATTATTATTATTATTATTTTTAAAGATTTTTATTTACTTACTTGACACAGAGAGAGAAATCACAAGTAGGCAGAGAGGCAAGCAGAGAGAGAGAGGGGGAAGCAGGGTCCCCGCTGAGTAGAGAACCTGATGCGGGACTCGATCCCAGGACCCTGAGATCATGACCTGAGCTGAAGGAAGAGGCTTAACCCACTGTGCCACCCAGTTTATTATTATTTTTAAAAGATTTTATTTATTTGAGAGAGACAGGAACAGAGCACAAGTGGGGAGGAGAGGGAGAAGTAGGTTCCTGCTGAGCAAGGAGCCCAATGTAGGGCTCGATCCTAGGATTCTGGGATCATGACCTGAGCTAAAGGCAGATGCTTAGCTGACTGAGCCACATAATTTAAGTTTAAAATGCTTATTGAGACCTATCCATCCTCAGCTATGCAAGCCTAATTATTTATGCTCTCTACTTCCTGTCTTCTTAATGCCTGACGTTATATAGCTACTGAACTGCTTCTTACCATCTTGGTAATTGGGAAGGAAAGAAAAGGGAAAGGCATAGAAACACAAACTGGTGAATTTTATTTCTTTTCTTTCTTTTTTTTTTTAAAAGATGTTATTTATTTATTTAACAGAGAGCACAAGCAGGGGGAGTGGGAGAGGGATGATGTGGGGCTTGATCTCAGGACCTGAGATCATGAGCTGAGCCAAAGGCAGACACCCAACGGACTGAGCCACTCAGGCACCAGATTAATTTTATTTCTTCATAACTTAAGCCTGTAAAGAGGTTTTGTGGGAGAGGAAATACTGTTGGCCTCAAGGTTATATGAGACTTGTCCTTAGTTCAATCCAGTGTATAGAAAGTGAGTATTGTAAGGCTCTGGGAAAACCGTTGTATTTTACCCCAAAATGCAACCCAAGCTCCAGCAGTGGGAAGATAGTATACATGGTTAGAGGTGGCGCTGCACAGAGAACTCTAATTTGGGGAGCATTTCCCTCTTTATCAGACTGCTTTTCTGGCCTGCAGATCCTAATGGTCAGGGACAGACCTCCCACCCCCCCACGCTGCCACAGTTGACAGCCACTGCCTCTTCCCATTAGTCTTGTCTATGTCTTGGGTCACGAAGGTATTGTTTGGGGAGTCCCTGTCAAGTTTAACCTAAAACTAGAAACCACCCTGCTTCCTTCTTGGAGGCAGGACCAGAGTTCTAGCAGGGGGAGAACCACCACCTGCAGAACTTTTCCTCTTACAAGATAACTTGTATCAGATCATAGAACTGATTTTTCAATCGTTAGAGGTCTTCTGGGAAAGCAGAATTTAACTTTTTAAATGTTATTTAATGCCTTCAAAAGCTAGTTCACTTAATTATTTATTCAACTATTCAGCATTTGAATGCTTACTCCATGGTGAATCATCTCATTACACTTGAAAAGGAGAGAATCACAATTGGTTCATAGTTACTTTGATTCTGCTTCATATTTTAATTTCTCTAAATAGAGCTATGAAGAAAGTGATATTTCTGTTTTAAACTTATAGGTTTTTTAAAAAAAAATTCTTCTTTTTTAAGACATAGATGAACTTCCACTCTGAGGGCCTGGGTGAGTACACCTAACATGGTTTAAGGTTATCCCCAATCTCCATGTGTCCATGGATTCCGACCTCAGAATGGGAGGTGATTCCAGACTGAAGTGGCACCCAAGCAGGAACAAGGCTCAGCTCCCACAAATTAGGACTACAAGAAAGACAGGGTGTCCAGTGGTTAAAAACACTAAACTCTGGAGAGTCACACCCGAGTGCATATTTATCGAGACGAAGGAACAAACATTGGTACATTACTACTAACATTTTTTATTCCAATTTCACTGGTCTGTCCCTAATGACCATTTTCTGTTCCAAGATCGTATTCAGGATTCCACTGTACAGTTAGTTTCATATTTCCTCAGATGCCTCTTGTCTGTGACAATATGTAAGACTTTGTTTTTGATTACTTTGATGATTTTGAGGTGTGCTTGTTAGGTATTTTGTTGAATATACCTCCTTTTAAAAAAAAAAATACTGGCTTTATTGTTACAGACTTCATATACCATAAGATCCACCCATTTAAAATGAAAATTTAATGGTTTTAAGTATATCCTCTAAGTTGTACAACAATTTCATAGTCAATTGTTTTTTAAAGATTTTATTTATTTATTTGACAGAGAGAGATCACAAGTAGGCATAGACGCAGGCAGAGGGGGTGGGAAGCAGGCTCCCTGCCAAGCACAGAGCCCAATGTGGGGCTGGATCCCAGGACCCTGAGACCTGACCCGAGCTGAAGGCAGAGGCTTTAACCCACTGAGCCACCCAGTCAATTTTGAAGCATTTTAATCATCCCTAAAACCAGCCCTAGAATCAGCCATTTCTTCAAAGAGTCTGGTTTCTTTTGTTGGAGAATGGTATTAGAAACCAAGATCTGTGTGCTGGGTGTGGTTGTTGCTATTGGGGTGTGTGTCGCTGTTTCTAGGCCTCCTCAGAGGCCTAGATATAGATACCAATTATTTTGGTATCTATGCCCAATCTTGAACATGACTTTGAAGTTAAGATCACTTTTAAAGAAATATAATAAGAGATGGGCAAATGCCTCAAGAGAGGTTTAATGTTTAAATGTTACAACTTCTTCTTCTTCTTTTTTTAATCTTCTTAGTATAGGATAGAACCATCTGTTCCATAAGTGGAAATAGTGGAAAAAAAATAAAAAAAGAAATAGTGGTAAAGAATCCTCTACCTGACATTTAACACATGTAACCCCACATTTAACCACAAATGCAGTCGTGTCCTACCCATCAGGAGACCACTCCCTTCATACTGTGTAGCTTTTTCTTCTCAGGGTCTCTGGTGGTTCATTCTCTTCTAGATGTGAGTCTTCTGGGTAACCTGAGGGCAATAACGTACTGGCTAAATGAATTGAATTAAAGCACATCCATGTTATTAAACTTGGTGTTACATAAAATTGTAATCATAAGAACTTTTAAAATATTTCTGTATATAAAACATTGCTACTAAAGGAAACTTTCTGCAAAAATATGCATACAGAAATATTATAAGGATATTCACTAGTGGTGTGATTGGTGTTTAATTCAGCACAGTGAGATTGGAGGGGACTTGGTTTCCCACTTTTTGTCTGAATTTTCTAAATTCCCCACAATTAACACTGCTAGTAGTAAGAAAAAAAGCTTCAGAAAAGTAGATGCTCTTACAAGGAAGTCCTAACAATACTTTAATTAGACCATAATTTTGCTTCAATGTAAACTGGGAATGAAACCAGGAATAGGACTTTCAAATGAGACTAATGGGTTAAAAGTGACTTTCAGAGTCTGGGAGGATATGAGAAAGGACAAGTTACGATAAAAGCAAAACTTTCTGATCCTTGACAAGGGAGTATGAGTTCTCTGAAGGTCCACGAAAAAGTTGGGGGAAAAGCAAAGCACTACAGGAAAGCATTGCCTAACAGGAAACCTCCAGCTTGTGGTATGGCTAATGTTCTTGTTGAACTGGGTCTTTGAAACCAAGTGTGCTTTAGGGAACCTGGGCACTGTGTAAGGTGAGATGAGCTCCATGTTATTTAACTTGCTTAAATGTAAATCCACAGGTAGAAGCCACACAGCTGGAGCCTTGGACTGGAGAAGGGAAAGAAAGCTCTCAATCCTGTGGGAGCTGCTGCTCCATCCATTTCATAGAACATAAAAGCAGTGACCCCAGAAAGTAGAATGAGTATGGGGGCTTCTATGTAATGACATACTTGGACATGCATTGTTCTTTCTCTGGTTAGTTTGTTTCTTAAAATTTTAATGTTGGATCACTGTCACTAATTAACATGTGGCTGGTTATTGCCCAAATCAGGGAAGTTTATTTAGGAAAACACAAACTGATTTATAATTCATCCAAACTGACCTATGCCTGGACAAATTCCTTTTCTACTCCAAATACTGAATTTGGTTGTCACGTAACAGTTAAAAGGAGGAAGATTTCATAATTTCTCTAGGTTATTAAAAAATGTCTTAGGGCCCCGCTACTTCCGGTCCCGCCGCCCGGAGCCGGTGCAGCTGTGAGGGGCCGTGTGTCGCCGCCGCCGGCCGGCCGGGCATGGTGTTGGGTGCCGGGCCCGCCTCGCCTGTCTCGGGGTGCCCTGGGTAAAGGCAGCAGTAATGCTGACGCCGGCAAGCAAACTGAAGCGGGAGGACGGTCTCAAAGGGTCCCGGACATCAGCCACGGCCTCCGACTCCACTCGGAGCGTGTCTGTGAGAGACAGGCTGCTTGTTAAAGAGGTTGCGGAGCTTGAAGCTAATTTACCGTGTACATGTAAGGTGCATTTTCCTGATCCAAACAAGCTACATTGCTTTCAGCTAACTGTAACCCCAGATGAGGGTTACTACCAGGGTGGAAAATTTCAGTTTGAAACTGAAGTTCCTGATGCATACAACATGGTGCCTCCCAAAGTGAAATGCCTGACCAGGATCTGGCACCCCAACATCACAGAGACAGGCGAAATATGTCTAAGTTTACTGAGAGAACATTCGATTGACGGCACTGGCTGGGCTCCCACAAGGACATTAAAGGATGTTGTTTGGGGATTAAACTCTTTGTTTACTGATCTTTTGAATTTTGATGATCCACTGAATATTGAGGCTGCAGAACATCATTTGAGGGACAAGGAGAACTTCCGGAATAAAGTGGAAGACTACATGAAGCGTTATGCCAGATGATAGGAGGAGGAGACGGTGGGGCTGTGGACTGTGTGTAGGCTTTTCTCCAACCTCATCCAAGAGGGAGCTCCCCCTCCCCAGTCCTCGTGCTCCCCTCAGACCCACAGGGTCATCCACATCCTGTGACCATGCTGTCCCAAGGAAGAACCTCTTCACGATTGCCCATTGTAGATGGAGAGTCCTACATAAATACAGCAAGAAAATGTGTTTGGGGTTCTAAAGAGTTGTCTGCTTCCCTTAACATGTTTACTTTTTGGAAACTGCACTGTATAGGCTATTGATGAGATTCCTGGAAAGTTGTAACGAACTCAGAATTGAGGCTAGCGCTTGCTTCTCCCCCTTTTCCCAAAGTCCTTCCCTGCACAAGTGATGCTGATGATGTGCTCAGTGTAGCTCGCAGAGGGGCAATAAGAAACCCGCTACATACTGTGATTGGATGCACATTCTCTTAGCTCCTCCCACGGATGATGGCCCTGCCTAGATGTTGTGAAGCTTCCCAGAATGCATAGTCATTCACTGTAGATCTCTTACTGAAATGCGTATTTTATTTAATGTAAGTATATTTTGGAACAGATTTGTAATTTGTACAATTTAATGCTTTAATTATTTTTTTCTATTCTCATTTAGTTTGTATTTTCATTGTATAGAGCAACTATTGAAGAGAAATACAAAGAAAATATGAAAGACCAAAAAAAAAGTCTTAGTTTATTCATTTAGATTTTGTCTTTATGATGAGATTTTAAACAAAGATTTAAATGAATATTTAAAAAACATTTTTCTATATCATAAATTTCAGCTGAGCATCCATTAAGAAAAGTGCTAAAAATTTTGCGGATGAGTAAAAAGGATATTAAACATAACTGTTAGGTCACATCCTACCTCCACTGTTCTTTGCTGTAAATTGGGAGAATGAGTGAACCTGTAGTGCAGGGAAGCAGATACTGAGCCAACTGTAAAGCAGAAGAAACATGACATGAGATATATGGCCACAGACAAGTTATTAGGCTCCTATAACCTCCTGACAACTCCATGAAGTAGGTGTTATTATCCATGGTTTACAGATGAGGAGCAGTCAGAGTGCAAAGAACTTAGAGCCTGGGCTGTAGAAAGTCCTGTGTTAAGTTGGTTAAATAAATACGTATGTTAAAAAGAGGAGTGAAAGACCAAGCCATGCCTGTGATGACCTCTGAGAAATCAAAGATGATTAATGTCAAGTTACTTTCCAGACTAATAATTAAATTCCGATACTCAGTTGCTTCTTGATCACTCAATACTACACATTCTTGATAAACAGTATTAAAAGAACTCTCAGCTTTTGGTGACTAGGACAGCTGGAGAGAGGAGGAACTCACCCCCATTTGATTTCTACCTTGGCTTAATATGAGCTGGTCAGTGTATGTAGACAAAAATGCACTTCCCAAAGTATTTTTAATAACTTTCTAGAATTGAGGGGATTGCAGGACAAGGGTGTTATTCTTTGAAACTCAACTTCAGGTTCCTAAAATCTGTAAAGACATTTTTTGTGGTCCACAGAGGTATTTCTTTTCATTACAAAATAGGAAAATAGGGGATCTGAGGAGAGCTTCTGCTTTTATATTTTAAGTAGGAATTCTTAAACTTGGCAAATTTATCAATATTTTTTACCTTTCAAAAGTTGAGAAGCTTTGTTTTAGAAAATGTGGTGACAAGTGTATTATTAATTCCTTGCCCATTGAGCTTCAGAAAGAGTAAAGATTATATCTGTCTCTTCCTTTATCTCTCAAGACTCTTGCCCTATTTCTCCCTTCCTGGACTTTCTTCCCTATGCATGCTAGAGAAATTACATTTATTTTTAAAATTACATATATTTAATAAAATTGTGCTTTTTAGGTCTTTTTTTGTCTTAATTCTATCAAAACATTTCACAATTCTCTTTATAAAGGAAAACTATTATTTGACTTTATATTTTAGCTTATATAATAATACATGGCACATAGATCCTTATATAAGGATTATCATGGTAGAAAGATATTTAATAATACAAGATAGGAAAAAAAAAACTTACTGTCCAGAATATGTCAAAACAAAATAGGGCTCATACATAATCTAGTATTCATGTAGCTGTTAAAAGAATAAAACGCTCTGTGTGCTAATATGAAAAACTCACATATAGCTTAGTGATGCTTCTATTTGAAAAAAGTATAATTATGTAAATGCATAAAAAAGAACTGTAAACTGTCTAAAGTAGTTACCTTTGAGGCAGGTCAGTAGAGGGGGGAGGGAAATTGGAATTTCAACATTTAACTATTCTGTATGCTAGAATCTTTAAAGAGAATAAATTAATGTATTATTTCTACTTCTCTATTATTATTTAAGTTCACACTTGAGATACAATGTTTTTTACCATTTGTGTAGGTGGGTAGAATATTGCAGATCTCTGAAAAGTGTTTCTTCTAAAAATCCTTTACCCATTCTTCTTTCTGAGTACATATGCTCCTCTTCTCCCTAGTCAGTAGCTTCTGAAGAGTCTCCACTGTGATGCTAATACTTAGAGTTGTGGCATTTGTTTCCATTAAAATTTATCTCTCTCTCCTGGACTTCCCTTCCTATAAGTTAAAATGGGAATCTGGTAGCAACCAAAACTATCTCAAAATTCTTTTGGAAGCAAAGCATCATTCAATAATATGTTGAAGAATGGCCACATCTTAGCTGATAATGCCTAAAAATACGAACTTTTCTCAGTCTACCAAACAATCCATGCAACACATATGTTTGGTTCAGATTGGGGCTTGGTGATACTCTAGTTGGCTCAGTCCAAACTCCAAACCCAAATACAGTTACAGAATCTCCTCTTTGCCCCCCACACTCTGCAGTGTCGAGTGATACTCTTGGCCTTCCCCATGTCTAAAGGCTTTTGGACAGCAGCATTTTCCTGAGATAGCCAAGCCGCTCGATGCAGGGGGATGTGAGTCAGTTAATCCCGTGATGATGGAAGGTTGGTGGCCA
Organism: Mustela nigripes; assembly: GCF_022355385.1. Classification (NCBI taxonomy): domain Eukaryota; kingdom Metazoa; phylum Chordata; class Mammalia; order Carnivora; family Mustelidae; genus Mustela; species Mustela nigripes. The sequence goes on along the minus strand of NC_081558.1, from coordinate 138,498,075 downwards.
GATCTGTGAGCACAGGCCATCCAGTTTTTTTTTTTTTTTTTTTTTTACTCCATAAATGGCAGTCACTAGCAAAGTGATCTTGGAGTGTGGGGTTGGGACAACAGGAGTCTGTGGCCCCTCAAAGCCTCTAGGTCCTGGAAGGTGGCTTTCACAGCTGCCCACCTATCCCTTTCACTTGGCTGTTCTCTACAGTAGACTCACTCCTCCATCTTCATCAGGGGTGGGGGATCCCTGGTAGGTAAATTCTCGGATGTATGCTCTGTCCTCACTCCATGACAGTCCTTAATTCCTTTTAAAAGCTTGATGTCCACTTTACTAGTAATGTACTGTTGTAATCTCCCAAGTATTGGCCCAAGGCAATGGCTGAAAGAGCAGAGGTGGAGTTCTACTTATATTTTATCTCCAGCACCTAGCTTGACAGGTAGTAGGAATGCCGTAATTGTGAAAAGAGGAAAGCAAAGGAGTGATACTCAGGGGTACAACTAAGACCCTTGTTAAATATCTGTTGTCCAGCAGCTTCTCCCCTTCCTTATACCCTCCTATCTCCTCTCATGGCTTTTTGATATTCTCATCTCTTTCCCTTTGTCTACATGATTTTAGAAGTGACACCAGAGACTCTCTCCTATTGGAGTGAAACAAGGGCATTCTCAAGTTCAACAGAGCAGTTCCTCATGTTCTGGTCCCAGCCTCACAATAGGAAGTGGCCACATTTCCTTAGCAGTCTTAGACTGCTTCATGCTTCAACTGTTTCATATGGTTTTGATGGCTATGTGTGTCCCCTCTCCACTTACCTTCTCTTTATCATCAGCAAAGAAAAAAACAACACTCTCATCTTCCCGTCCAGCCCAACCTACTTCATGAATCTGCAATAATCCTGTGGTCCTTGCATTCCACACCTCTGCCCCAGACACTTGAGTAGTGCTGCCTTAAGAAGAAGCCTTGAGATTCTGGAGCACCAATCCCCATTACCCTGTCCTAAGACTGCCAGTACTTTCCCTTCTAGGGACAGAGAACTCCTTAACTTCACCCTGTGTGGTGTCTCCTTTTTCTTTGTCTTGATACCCAGCTCAGCCCTCAGGATTTTTCTTTCCTGCACAGAGAACAAGCACCTGGAAACCTCAGATCACAAAGGTAAATATCTTTTCATGGCAGCCAGAGCCAAAGCAGCCTGTTAAGAAACTGGCCATCACATACATACATACCCAGATTATGAAGCAGAGATTAGGATATATCGCAATGAGTTCAATACGTTCAACGAATCTCCATCCCCCTGGAAACAGTCTTCATGTTACTTTGTGGGTCTGGGCTGGCCTCATGCTGCATCTAGCTCCAACCACTTTCATCAGCCAAACTGCACAGTTTCTTAGTTGATTGGATATGCTGCCTGCCGCCTCCCCACTGGTTTCTACTGGTTAAAAAAAAAAAAAAAAACCTGGTCTCTACCTTTTCTGTTCTCCCAGTAGGAAATACGACTAAGACGCTCACCAATGGTTTCAAGACCTGCCCTGCTTCAGTCCTGAAGCCTGTAGAGTTCCTTCTGTCAGTAGTTCCCTGGCTTCTGAGCAGAGACTACAAGCTGTCTGGCAGGGTTTCCAGAGTTTCCAGGCAGAGGACCAAGGACTTTCTGTCAGAGTTCCCAAGGGTATCATATCAGCAGGTGGTGCTGGGAGCAGCAGCTCATTCTTTAGGGAAGCTAATTTTGGTCCTGCCTTTAGTAGTGCTTTCCTCAGCCAGCTGGGTCAGTTTCAGCCATTCAGCAAACATTTAAGGGGACCTGAACAAGCTCAGTTCTGGAAGATGATTATGAGACATGATATCAGCCCCCAGACACCTCACAGTCCTCTCAGGGAGAACTTTCTCTTGAGAAGTTGATTTCCAAAACACAAGCCTGTCTCCGGGTCTCAGGGGGCAATGTTTCTCTGGCTACTGGATTCCAGCAGACCCCACAACTCTATCCCACTTTGACCTTCACATGGCCAAGGCAGCTCCTAGGTGAGTTCCTTGCCGGTGGTCCTAGTGCAAGCTCCATCAGAGTTCATTCAGTCTCTTCTTGGTGTTGAGGAGCCAGTCATCTTTTAGGTGTCCCTTTAAGGTTTTTTTTTTTTTAATTTTTATTATTTTTGTTTATTATTATTATTATTTTTTTAATTTTTAATTTTTGATAAACATATATTTTTATCCCCAGGGGTACAGGTCTGTGAATCACAAGGTTTTTCTGTTTATTTGTTTGGTTTGTGTGTGTGCTGGTCTCTGAGACAGGAGGAAAGATCCTCAGATTATTTTTGCCTCTAGGGAGAGCTTGGATTCCCACAGAGGTGCTCCAGGATCCATAGGGTAGAACTCAAGGAAATATTTATGGAGTCTTAGGATCTGCAGTGATCTCTGAAGTGTGGAAATGTGGAGGGGGTCATTCAGCCCATCAGCAGCCCTGTTTACCCCTACCCACACCACCAATTTACTTTCTGCCTCATTCCCCATGAATTTCAAATCAGGTTATGTTCTGAGAGTTAGGGCTCCAACATCTTTTTGGGGGAACACAGTTCAACACATCACAGCATCTAAGGGAATATGTATGTGGTAATCAGGTGTCTAAATGCTTCGATAAAGTAATTACTAATGTTATTGAGCATTTACTAGGCTGGGCGCTTCGTGCAAGTTAATCTTCTTAAAGTAATGAGATTGGTGTTATGTTGATGCTCATTTCACAGACAAAGAAAGTGAGGCTTAGAATGAATGACTTTCTCAAGGTCACACAGATAAGATGTGGTAATGTCAGGTTTTAAGCTTAGGCCTCCATCTCCGGCATCTGAACTTAAAGCTGTTATGTATCCTCCCTCCAGGATGGACCACTGGACCCAGGAAAGAAAAATGCTCCATGCTCCTGATTTCATTTTTATTAAGGAGAATCTGTTCCTCTCTTTCTCCATTTCTGCCGATAAAGTTGAACTCTACAGACCAGTTCTCCCCTTCTCCATTGTTTAAGGTATTATTTTGATGGATGTAAGTTATTATACAAAATCCTATGACCATCAACACAATTGAGATATAGAATAGGCCCTTAACCTAAGGAGTTTCCTCCTGGCCCTTTACAGCTAATTGCTGCCCTTCGACCCCCCAGGGCCAGGCAGCCCTGATCTGCTTTTTCTTATTATAGTTTTGTACAGGCCTGGTTTTAGTTTATAAGTGCTAAGATCCTAAAGAAACAAAAAACCAGTCTTCATTATTAACTAAAGGAATTTGAAAAAGAGAAGCAGCAAATGGTTTTTTCTCCTATAGTTAAAGAGGGAGAAATAATTTTTTGTTAAAGTTATTAAAATAATTTGACTTGGTAAAAGTTAATTTGATCATATTCACAAGATTATTAATTTTCCTACTCTGTTTAAATACTTCATTCTTCTATTTTACAGTTTGGATTCACCTTTTACCCATGCATAATTTTATAACTTCATGCATTGGTCGCTTGGAAAATACTGGCTTATTCTTATGCAGGTCTTCCAAATTCAACAATAAAAGAAAATCACAAATGTTAATGTCACCACTGATCTCATCAGAAAAGTCTTTGGGTTTGAGAAATGGTCAAGTTCGTGGTGATGATCACAAGTTTTCGAAAGTCCACATTTCATCTTTGAAACCTGAATTTTATTATTAGCCACAAATACTGTCAGTTGTTAGTCTTAAAGTGACAGGCTGACTGTTCATTTATGAGAAAATGTCTGCCAAACTCAAATGTAGAAAATTTAGTTTATCTATCAGCTATTTTTTTTTCAGATTTATTTATTTCTTTAAGAGAGAGAGAATGAGAGAGAGAGAGGAAGCACAGGTGGAGAAAGACAGAGAGGGAGGAAGAGAGGCAGGCTGAGCATGGAGCCCTGGGATAATGACCAGAGCAGAAATCAAGAGCCAGATGCTTAACCTACCAAACCACCCAGCTATTCTTTCAAATGAAGATGGTAGGGGCACCTGGGTGGCTTATTCAGTTAAGCATCTGCCTTTGGCTCAGGTCATGATCCCAGGGTCCTGGGATCTAGGCTCCTTGGGCAGTGGGGAATCTGCTTCTCCCTCTGTCTGCCACTCCCCCCGCTTGTGTGCTCTCACTTTCTCATAAATAAATAAAATCTTGAAATAAAAATGGTATTCCGTGTGGGAAGTAATTCATCTTGCTCATCAAACTCATGCACAAGTGTTTTCCCTGGAGACAAGTATCAACCTCGGGTATGAGGCAGAAGACCTGTATGTGTACTTCCATTTCATGCCAAAGAACACATAAAAGACATATACTCAAGGAATGAGAAACAATAACATGTAATTGTATTTAACTCCTGCCTCCAGGGCATTTGTAAGTGAGACAGGCTCTTCCCCACACACCTTCATCCCCTGGTGGTGACGACTGCAGTGACTACTAGAATAGTCAATTCTGTGCCTCTTGCCTAATTCATGGCCAAGAGCCAACGGTTTTATTCACCATTGCTTTTGTACCGTCACTGCAAATGTTAACACACTTTAAAAAATGCAAATTGTGCTTTAATGTTATTATAAAACTAGTTTCACCCTCATGAAATTTTTGAAAGGGTCTGGTCCTCCCAGTGATATTTAAACCACATTTTAAGAATTATTCTTCTAGTGGAAAAAGCAAAAACCAGAGCCAACCTCTAATCAAACAATATATTCTCAAACCAGTAACATACATGTGATAGGCTACAGTGTTACATAACATAGCTATAGCAAAATCCTCTAAACACAGAAGAGAGAAAACATCAACAAATTCTCTCTATATACATGAAAATATAATTAATTGAAATAGAATTTTCAAAGAAAGAATCAGAACTTGTTGCCCTAGCAGTAGAACTTAACCTCAAGCATCAAAATTCAGATTGCACATAGTATATGACTTGTCTTATATAAGACATCTGTCTTTAAGAATTAAGACTCTTAAGACATGTTAAGACTCTTAAGGTGTCCTATATAATGAAAGACTAAGCTTTCATTTCTTCTTGAACTTCCATGCTTCTTGAGGATCTTCTAGAACTTACGGTTATGGCCAATCAGAAATTAGTTTAATATTCTAAAATTTTACTTAAAAGTTATTTATAATTTTATTTATAGACAACATAGATGCAAGTTATAAGGCATAATAATAAAAGGAACACTGATGAATCCACAAGCTGATTTGAGAGCTAGAGCTTTGACAATGCCTTTTAACCCATAAGCGTTCTTCTCTAGTCTATCCCTCTGCCTTTCCCTTTAGTGGTTGACATTGTCCTATATTTTAGATTTATCACTCCCTTGCCTTTTTAAAAAAAGTCATTTTATTACATCTATATGTATCACTAAATCATATTTCTGTGCTTTATAAATTTTTTTTGTATTACACATGTTCTTTTATCTATTTTTAAAAGATTATTTATTTGAGAGAGACAAAGAGAGCATAAGCAGGGGGATCAGCAGAAGGATAGGGAGAAATAGGCTCTGCACTGAGCAAGGAGCCCAATGTGGGACTTGATCCCAGAACTCTGGGATCATGACCTGAGCTGAAGGCACACGCTTAACCAACTGAGCCAACCAGACACCCTATGGGTATTCTTTTAACACATTTTTTTTTTCCAGTCAACTTTATGTTTCTAAGATTCATCCATGCTGCCTCAATCATGGTTCATTTTTAACTGCTGTATAGTATTACATTATATGAATACAGAATTTATTTATCCATTCTTTCATCATTGGTTCTTTGGGTGCCCCTAGGTTTTTGCTGCCATTAACACTACTTATATAAAAATAGTTGTGCAAGAATTTCTCTTGGGTTTATACTAAGGGGTGGAATTGTTGGTTTAAAAGATACATACACACTTATTTTTACAAGATAATGTCAAATTACTTTCTATAGCTTTGGTACCAATTTATAGTTTCATATAGTTTTAGGTATATATGTGGTATATTTACTCATATGCATATAGGGGTATAGTATTTCCCATTGATCTACTTTCTTCTCAATACTTGCTGTTGCCAGTCAATGTGGTGGGTATACAGTGGTGTCTTGATCTTACTTTCTATTTTCTTGGGAAGACTGAACATCTTCATATATTTATATTCACCATTTTGCCTTCTCTTCCTTGAAATACCTGCTCATGTCCTTAGCACATTTTTCTACTGTATCCTATTATATTGATTTGTAAGAATTCTCTATTGATTCTTGGTATTGATTCTTTGTTAGATATACATGTTGCTAATATCTGTGTGTTGATGAGTCACGTAGCTGTAATTCTTAGGTACTGTGAGAATAATTTGGTGATGCAGCCTGTGGGCCTGTATTGCCCAAACTCAAATTTTTTTTCAGAAGTCTTCAAATGATAAGGTCTATTACATGAGAAGCTAGAATATAATGTGCTTATAAGTTTTTAAAAAACCAGGTACTACTCACTGTCGAATGATATTACAGGCTATGATCCCAAAGTCCTATATTTTCTCAGTGTGTCCTTTTCATCACAAATGTAGATTATAAACCTTAGAAATATCAGTGTCAAAATGTGGACATAATCCAGTATCCTGATAAAAGAGCTCTGGAATGTTAAAATATTTATTGTAACCACTGGATGCCCATAGGATTCCCTTTCTTCCCAGGGAGCAAGATGGGAAGTAAATAAGAATTTTCAGAAATAAAAATAAAAGAAAGAAACCTGTAGCTATTTACATGGACTTCCCTTGTGTATACCTTGTATTTCTCTAGCTGTCTCCTTTATTGGCAGAATTGTCCTCAGAGCATCAGGACTAAATGGATGTTGGGGATAGAATCATAAGATACTGACTGGTGTTTCAGTACTTCCCTTTCACTGTGCTGCTGGCTCCTCTACCCTTGAAGGTGACCAATACAATAGCCCGGGGAAACCTAACTTCTCTGATGGCAGGAACAGATGTTGGAGCATTCTGAGCTGTAATTGCTTATGATTTTTTGTGGGTTTTTTTTTGTTTGTTTGTTTGTTTGTTTTGTTTTTGGACTCTTCCATCTCATAATTTTGAATGATGCCCAAAGGGAAGCTGTCCTATAAAGCTAACACTTTGAAATTCAAAGATTTCAAGTACAGATGTTTCTCTGTTTTTTTAAAATTTACATTTTTATATTTAAAGTCCCCCATAATAAGAACTCTTGCCATACCCTCAAGCTCAGCAATTCTTTCTTCAGGCTTGTTTGGTCTACTGAAAAGTCTATCAAAGGCCTTCTTTATTCTGTTATGTGTTCAGTCTTTAGCATTTCTTTTTGCTTCTTCTTTTAGAATATCCATCTCTGTGCTTACTTTACCCATTTGTTCTTTTTCCATGACAGCCCTTAGCATATTAGTCACAGTTGTTTTAAATTCGTAGTCTGATAATTCAGACATCCTTGCCATATCCAAGTCTGGTTCTGATGCTCAATAGTTTCAAACTGTGTTGTTTGCCTTTTGGTATGCCTTGTAATTTGGTTGAAAGCCAGACAGGATGAACTGAGTGAAAGGAATGCCAACAAATAAGCCTTTAGTGATAGGATGGTAAGGTGTGGGGGTAAGGAATTGTTCTACAGTCCTTAAATTAGGTTTTCATATTTTAGTGAGCATGTGGACCTGGGCTGTGAACACCAGAAGTGCTTCTTAGTTTCAGATCTACTGCTCCTGGCTTAGGGGGGACGGGAGGGCTAGAGTGGCCAGGGTTGGCTATTTCCCTTTCCCTAGTAGGTTAGGCCCCAGTAAAGTAGTTTTTCTTGAGGGCAGGCCTTGTTAAGAACAGAATGTTTTGGTGTATTTCAAAATGGTTCCTTTTTCTCTCCTACTGTTGGAAGCACAAGGAGATTTTTCTCTGATATTCACTATAAGGTTTAACTCCAGGAAGTAAAACTCATAAAACTATGACTCTACTCCCTGGAGTTTTTAAACTCTTGTATTTGTCCACACTCAGCCTCCAACAATTACAGATTAGGTTTTTCTACCCTTGCACTGTTTTCCATACAGGCTTCTGCTCTGGTAAGTTGAGATTCTTTGTATCTACCAATCCACAATTTTGCCCTGTGACCTCTCTTTTCTGACATATCTAAAAAGAATTGTTGATTTTTTGTTTGTCTGGTTTCCCACATGTTAGCACCTTACATACCAGACTGGAAACTGAAAGTTGGTATGTCAGAAAACTCTTTAAAATAAGAAAAATTTTTAAGTTTAATTCACTTCTAAGTTCTCAAAGCACTTTTCAGGAACAGTAAGCAGTGGCCTTAGATTACTTGGTGTTAAAGGACAGAAGCTACACAATAGTAATTATATTTATTAACAGATAATTAAGAAAAAACCAAAATCACCCACTAATTTGAAGAGAATTAGCAAGAGAACATAAAGCATGATGAATAGTTTGGAAGGAAAGTGTCCAAGATGTAAGTAACATGAATTTCTTGTAAGAAATTTTATCTGTCAGCTTAGGCTTAGTTATGCTGTGATAACAAATAACCCCACGATCTCAGTAGCATATGACCACAGGCCTATTGCAGCAGGGTCTTTACTCTGCAACTTAGTTTGAAAGAGCAGACACTCTCTGGGATATGCCAGCCAAAGGAAAAGAGATTTTGCTCAAAAGAGGCACACAATCCTTCTGTTCATCTTTCTTTGCTCAAAGCGAGTCATCTGGTTGCTCCTGAGATCAATAAGATGGGTTTCAGAAAAGAGTACCATAAATCACGTGGCCACACATGACATCAACGTGGTGGAAAGTATAACTTTCCTACAGAAAGGGGTAGAGATATTTTGAATATATATATTTAATACAATTAACGATATAGTTTCTACCAAGTTTGCCCCAGGAATAAGTGAGTTGGCTATATAGGATTCTCTTACCCAAGTTGTTACAGGACTGTGATTACTACTGTGTAGTTGTTATTGGCCACCTCCATACTTTGAGGCTGAATTTTTTACATTCCTTTGCTAGAGAATGAGGGGACAAAGATATCCATCAGATAAATACTTTTGTGAGGCATCCTTGGGCATTGCATGTGATTGAAGATGAAGCACTTGCTCTCAGTCCTTGCTGTAAACGTATACTTATGGAATCTGCATTATGAGTGGGTAGAAAAATAACTCCTCTTGGAGCACCTGGGTGGTTCAGTTGGTTGAGTGTCTGACTCTTGATTTCAGCTCAGGTCATGATCTCAGGTTCATGAGAGTGAGCCCGGCAGCAATGGGTTCCGCCCTCGATGGGGAGTTGGCTTGTCCCCTTTCCCCTACCCTGCTTGTGCTCTCTCTCTCTTAAATAAATAAATAAAATATTAAAAAAATAAACAAAGGGGAAGAAAAATATTAAAGAGATATTTTGTGATTCAGAGGTTGCAAGTTGGCAGTTCACAGGTTGCATCTCAGCCATATATACCTTTTATTTGGGCAACAGAATGTTTTACATATCAGGAAATGTCACAGTGAAAGAATCCAGATTCCTGGTTTCTCTTGGAAAAAAAAAAAAAAAAAAGGAAAGGGTTGTCAACTTTTGCTGACATCCCTGTTTGGCAATATTAGCTGGAGCTGCATTGCTGTTGTCCCCTGGGGAAGCAAGGTGAATCTAGGTGGACTAAACACTAATATGAAAAATAAAACTTTGAAGTTTGTGGAAGAATATGTAGGAGACTCTCCTGATCATGCTGTTTGGGTCCCACATCTGGCTCCCTGCTCAGCAGGGAGTGTGCTTCTCCCTCCGACCTTCCCCCCCTCATGCTTACTCTCATTCTCTCTCTTTCAAATGAATGAATAAAATCTTTAAAAAAAAATGAAGATAGATTTTTTTAAAGAAGAGTCCAGGTAGTCACTACTATACATTAAAAAATTATTTTAATCAAAATTAAGGATTCTTATTCCAATTTCTGAATATAATTAGAAAAATGCAATTCATAATAAAATGACTCCATTTTACAATAATCCAGTTGGCAAAAAGTGTGAAGTCAGGTAACATGAAATACTGGCCAAAGATGTGGGGATGTGAGGTTGCTCTTATGTTGCTGGGGAAGTATGAACAGGTATCCAGGAAGCTGCCTTGGCAGTCCAGAGTGAAATTAAGAATGCTTGCGCTATGCCCAGAAAGTCCATGCCCGGAGAAATCTCAACAGAGAACCACTTGCCTAGAGTTTTGCAAAAAGGGGAAAAAGTGACTGCAGAAAGACCTATGCGAATGCTCATGGCAATATTACATGTTCTGACAGACAAAAGTTCAGAAATAACACATGTGTCCATCTTTAGGGAAATGTGAGTAGACTGGCAATGTACCTTCATAGAGTACTATGTAGCAGGCAGCAGCTCGATATAAATGAGATTTACATGTCAGTACAGATACACATTCTTAATGAATATGTGTGAAAATGGTGCAAAAGATCAGACTCTAAATACACTAGAGTGGGTGTCTATAACTGGGGAGAGATTGGGATTGGGAATAAAGAGAAATAATACAAATGGAAATAGAATAAAATAGCCTTGCAGGTGTCACCTATGGTAGCACTCTACTGAAGAAGATGATCATTCCTTTCTGTAAACCTTGAGTTATAGAAAATATTAACAGAAAAATTACTGTTTCTTTATATTTTGGTCAAAGATAACCCTTTTAATCTTTTTTTTTTTTTTTTTAAACTTGTGTGGGTGGAATGGATTCATGATTTGCCGTGGACTTGAGCAGCTCCGCGACCACACAGTAACTGGGTGGCTGTGGTTCCCTGTCGCCCGGCACACATCTGTGGTCTTCCTGTTCTGTTGCTTCCGGTGTGTTCATTTCTCTGCAATCAGTAAGGTCCCCCTGCACATAACTGCCAGACGACCTATACCACTTTGCCTAAGCAGTGCAAAAGGGAAAATTCTTGCAAATTAAACCATCTTAGGGCTGCCAGACTCGAAGTGGCAAGATGGTAGTTGGATTTTATAAGACCCCTTTGCCCTCTTCCTTCATTTTCTGCCTGTTTTTACATTAATCTCCGTGCAGACCTGGTGAGGTGTGTGAAACACCACCCTCCAAGGAGCTGTTTTAAGGATAAGCCCAAAGCTGGGTCTCCAAAGAGTCATACTGCCTTTCATTTGCAGAGTCTGGGGACCCCCTTCTGGCCTTTCTTGTATTAAGGTTTTGCAGCAACTGTGATATTTACAGAGAACACACATGCAGGATGGGGAGGCAGGGCTTGCCAGTCTTCTCAGCAGAGGGCCTCCTGGCAGCATGGATTTATTGGATTTTTTGCTCCCTTTCACCATTCGGATTTCCAAATACTTTTTACTAGTTCAGCTTTAAAGCTGAGAAATTCAGCCAAATAGTAATAAAACACTGCAGGCTTAGTGCCCCGGGGTCTAAGAACCACTGCTGAACTTTTCTGATGTGACTGCAAGGCAACATCTGCTTAACTGTCCTGCCTTACCTCCCCAGCCAAAGGGACAACACACCCAGTGCTGAAATTTTTGTAATAAACAATTAAATCAGTATATCTTATACCTCAGTTTTTTTACTGTCTTGGGCTTCATGTTGCTGTTTCTAGTTTAGGAATAACTGAAGTGATTTCACAATGCTTAACAAAGCAAGATTTTGTTCTTTAGTTTTGAGACATTCATTTATCCATCCATCCATCCATCCATCCATCCATCCATCCATTCATTGTTTTTTGAACATGCGCATCAGATACATGGCTCTAACTCTAGCCAGATAATTGTTAGGTTGTCTTCTTTCTTTGGTGATGAGATAGGTATTGCAGTTATTGGACTGATCTGATCATAGTTCTGTGAGGTATGTGCTGGGAATTAAATTTCCAGTCTCTTGTCAATTTACATCATGGCTTTCAAACTTTTAAATAGAAAGTTGATGTTCTTGGAAACAAAAGGAAGAAATATGAGTGTCTTATAACTCTGACTTAAATTTTCATTCAGCTGTAAGCTTCACAGCTAGCTTTTTAGTAAATATCACCTGCTTTCATGCTGTGCTGGAGTGAGACATAGTATGGGGTGGTATTGTATGCTGTGGTCTGGTGTGGTGTGGTTTAGTATCATATGGTGTAGTATGGTTTGATATGGTGGATAGCACAGTACAGTGTGGTGGGTGGATTGAAATTCAAATAGTAGCTTAAATATCAACTTTTCCATTAATTTCCCTTGTGATCTTGGGTAAATTTCTTAAATTTCTGGAACCTGGCTTACTTAAAATTATATGTTTGTTTGCAATTGGAGTTACTGAAAAAATTAAGTGAGGTCTATTTGTTCTCAGCACATAGTAAATGCTCATTAAATGTCAGCCTCTCCTATGATATTCTAAGAGGAATGTACAGTGGGTAGAGAGCCCAGCCCTAATCCTCAGGAACTAATAGTCTAGTTAGGGAAAGGAGACATAGACCCCTATGTAAAATCACCAGAGAAAGTGCCTCTGAGAAAAAACTTAAATAGCATGAGTTACCTTACTCTTCCCCATCAGAACTGCTAATTCTGGAAGTGAATTGCAGACTTTTCTTTAAAAAATGTGTTTGTATTTGAGGGATGCCTGGGTGGCTCAGTGGGTTAAGCCTCTGCCTTTGGCTCAGGTCATGATCTCAGGGTCCTGGGTTTGAGCCCTGCATCGGGCTCTCTGCTCAGCAGGGAGCCTGCTTCCCCCGCCCCCCGCCGCCTGCCTCTCTGCCTACTTGTAATCTCTCTCTCTGGCTGACAAATAAATAAATACAGTCTTTAAAAAAATTATAAAAAATGTGTTTGTATTTGATATCCAGAAGGCTTTCTAGAAACCAACAACCCTTTTCCTTGGGGCAGTGAAATGCTACAGTTTTATATGAATATTAGTGACTTAAGGTTGACATTCAGCTGAAAGTTGTGTAAATGTTTGATCCATCTGGTGACAGCTCATAGAATGTGTTATTTCTAATGTTTGCAAATAATTATCTAAATAGAAATCAGCTTGAAGAGAGTTTATTTAATGTGTATACCCTGAAAAGCTATTTCCTTTGCCACATGATATACTAAAATCATTGAAAATCTTCCCAACATTTACATATCTTCACGCTATTTGACAGCAGGTCGTGGCAGCTGAGCTTGAGTGTGTCATTTGCTAGGTTAATGTGGGCGTGATCTCTAGCAGGGTCCTCTTTTGGAAGCAGTTATTTTAAATTCTCATAGGTCTTAATGCAGCAGGGTCAGCAGAAAAAGCAAGGGCTTTGATGCTAATGAGGTGTGGGTTCTAATCTATATACTTTAGACAAGGCATTCAAAATTTGCTGGATTGGTGTTAGTGACATTTGGATAGGAGACATGGAACCAGCTGGAATCAAGGCTTGATACTTTCCCCTTATGTTAACTGTTATTAGAACATCTCTGATGATTTAAATCCCCCAAATGGTGAGCAGTGTAAAAAAGGCCATTTGAGATCCCCCTAGGGGGCATTTACTAGGAAGGTGACACCACCCTCCTGCCAGTACCTCAGTTCTCTTGCGGACTGAGACAGTTCTCCACACAGCTTGTGTCTGAAGTTGGGACGTCCAGACTTATTCTTTGGAGGTGAGCTTAGTGATGCTTTGGAGGAAGACGTAATGACCAGCCATGCGTCTGCTGACTTGACAGCTCACGGAGTTGCTGGTGTCACACACAGGGGCGGTGTCACTGGAAATTCTTTGGTGATCACCTTCTGGGGAAGCTTGTGCTGGTCTGAAGATTTGAGGTGACGCTTAGGGGCTTTAACTCCATTAGCGAAGTTGGGTGGGGGGGAGGATGTGGTAGTGTGAGGATAGAGTGTTGGAAATAAGGTGATTCCAGGTGTGTGTGCCAGAGAAGGGGACTGATGGAGTATTTAAAGGAGTTAGGGATGGGGAAGTGCTAATCACTCCTCCTCTTGGAGAAGAAATGAATACATTAAGTAACAGCAGAGTCAGGACTGGAAGGCAGGACTTGTTCTTCTTCCGGTTCTGACCATCCCTAATGAGATGTCCTCGGTGTTCTAGGGGAAAGAGGAGTAGGTTATTTGGGTAGGCTTCCACTCTCTGCTGGCTTGTTCATTGCACAGGTGTCAGTGGCCGTTCTTCCCGAACCCCTGCACGGTGGGATTGGAGCGCCTCTCCAGGAGCTCCTGCGGCCCCCAGTGTATTTTTTGAGGAGATAAATTTAAACATTTGGGCCTTTCCTTGGCTACTTTCCCATCTTTGAGTATTCTCGGGTAGAGAATTCAGAGATCCACATGCATTTTTCATAACTTCCCCAACGCACTTGCCCAAGTCTCAACCTCAGTGTGTGTTGGGGACTAAAATAGTTATTATCTTTGCTTTATATGTTGGATGCTAGGTTACAGTGAGAAAATGCATATGGAAGTGCATTTTAGTAAGATCATTATTAGAAGTGGAGGACTGCAATGCAGGCAGACAGAAGCATTTTTAAAGATTCCTCTAAAATCAGAAAGAAATTTAATATTGCTTTCAAGTAAGTCAGTCATTCCCTATTAAAGTCCACCAACAAAAGATCATCAGGAACACACTTGCTGTAGTAAAAAGACATTAGGTTTCTTTTTCTTGCTGTAACCAAACTGAGAGCACTCCAGAAGAACCACGAGGAGCTGGGAGAAGCTTCTTAGAAAATATGGGTGTGTGTTGGATGATTCAAGAGGAATTTAAGGAAGTGGAGGCCAATTTTGGGTTGGATGTTACAGGGAGCAGGAGCAATATGAAGACTGTGTATCTTCACAGCGTTTCCTGATCAGATAGGAGGACCACAGTGGGATGGGCGTTCTTGTTGGTAAAACCAAGGAGAAGCAGTCGCTGCTGTTAGACAGAAGAGGGGGATGTTTCATCATTTTTGTACTTGCAGAGAGGCCTTATCTCGGTCTCCTTCCAAATATGGTTAAGGAGCAGCCTTGTTTAGAACTGGTTTCTATCCTGTTAGTGTGGCTTATATTCAGTTGGCAACAGCGTGGGGACCTAGCTGCCAGCAGGGCTGCTTCCTCTCCTGGCTTGGGGTCTATTTATTCACCCCCTTTCCCAGAAGGAAGTCATATTCTAGGGAGTGCCAAGGCTCAGCACTAGGGCAGACTGTTCCTAACTGGGTTTTGGAGGCTGTATAAACAACAAGAATTAAGTCACACAAACAAAAGGGGCAGGGACCACCACCACAAAACTCCAGGAGTGGAGCCTCTCAGGGAGGGTAAACGAGTGGGCTGTGAGCTTGAAGCAGTTCCAGAGCCAGGGGGCAGCTTCTCCTTGGGCACCCGTCTCTTCACAGGTACATATGAGGAGTCCACAAAAGCAGTACAGGAGTCCTACTTCCTGACTTTCCTTGATTTTTTAGATGTTATTCATTTATTTATTTGAGAGAGAGAGAGAGAGCACAGGAGGGAGCAGGAAGAGGAGCAGAGGGCAAGGGACAGGGATGGGGAAAAAGACTCAGGCAGTCTCTGCACTGAGTATAGAGCCCAAGACCCAGGGCTTGACTCCACAATCCTGAGATCATGCCCTGAGATCATGACCCTGAGATCAGGACCCGAGCTGAAACCAAGGGCCAGAGGCTCAACCAGCTGAGCTACCCAGATGCCCCAACCTATCTCCTGACTTTAAATCCAGTGACCAGACTTCCTCCCCAACCCCAAGGCAAAGTTTATCTCTTTTTCCTCCCCATTACCTTCCTATGATCCTTCTCTATATAGTCTAGATCTAGGTACATAGTCTTAATTTTAATCTTTAATCTAGATAAAAATGGGAGTGGTAAACTGTTAACTTCTGGGTTACTTCCGGGAAGTGATACCTGAAGGTTCAGGAAGAAGTTGTCACTTTTTGCTTTATATACTTCTTTATTATTTAAATTTTATGGGTTAATTTACTTTTTAATTAGGTTGTTAAAAACAAAAATAAAACAATAAAAATGGTGGTGATGGTGGGATGTGTGATTTGCCACTGGTGATACTTTCCGAGGGGTGATTTTAGAATTAATATTTCCTTTTTTTTGGAAGGGAAATTCAAAATTCCCCTTTGTCAAGGGGATGGCATAGGTGTCTTGGATCTATTTAAGACATAATTTTAGTAAAAAGCTAACAATCATGGCTCTCATACAAATATACAATGAAAAATGGCTATGATTTTATTTGATTTGCTAATTAATGTAAAACCAGTGAGATGTATAACCAGTTCAAAAGAATTGAAAGGGCAGACATGCCAGGAATGGTGCAATGAATTTGCTTAATAAATGTAAAACTGGCTTCTTGGAGAGAGAAGAATACCAATTTGTACCTTGACCTGACAAAATTCATTTGCAGCGTCTAGACAAGAGCCATTTGCTTCTGGAAACTTATAGGTCAAGAAGGACATATTGGATGTATCATCACTCTGATTCTTCCTATTCGTTGACCTGGGAGCAGTACCCATCCCCATGTCCCTGTAGAGGAAGGAGGTATTGCCCCTCAAGGTAGGGGGTAAAGTTTCTTTAAGTCTTCTGCTTTGCTTTGGAAGACCCCCCCAATTCGAAAAAAAAAAAAACTTTTATTAGAATACTGTACATGCTTCATTAAATGCAGACTCTGCAAAGCAAATGAAGTAGACAGTATAATTTCTAAAGACGGATACCCTCCAGGGGAGCAACTCTGGCTCTGGTTCTAAATGCTATGAAGTCTCCTAGTTCAAGCTCCACATTTAAATTCCATAGGGACTAGTCTGAAGTTTGCTCTGCAAACCCTTTCTTCATAGACATGAAAATTAATACTATAAATAAGATTCTGGTAGTGTCTGGGGTGGGTGTGACTTATATTTATAAGAGCAACTATATCCCAGGCATCTAAGAAATATCATTAAAATATTTAGTTAAATTAAACACATATTTATTATTTAGACTGCTAGGTTCCACGAGGAAAATGGAAAAATTGTACATTCTGGCATGGCTTATTGAAATTGCTAATCTGGCTTATTTTGAAGCTCTTTCTCAACATGGTTTGAATGAACCAATGAACAAAGGAATCTCATAACATGATCTGAGTTATTATATATATCTCGCTAAACTAAATACTATTTATTTTATGCCCCAAATATCTTTATAACAATGATTTCTTTTTCTTCCTGGTTTGTTTGTTTGTTTGTTTTTGGAGAGAGAGAGGGAGAGTTGGAGCAGGGGGTAGGGCAGCAGAGGGAGAGGGAGAAGCAGGCTCCCCACTGAGCAGGGAGCCCAATGCAAGGGCTGGATCACAGGACCCTAGATCCCAGGACCCTGGGATCATGACCTGAGCCAAAGGCAGATGTTTAACTGACCAAGTCACCCAGGTAACCCCATAACAGTGATTTCTAAAAAAAATTACGTTTGGTTCAAGGCAGCTGTATAATAACCTTTTGGTATTCAAGAAACTTTGAGAGTGCATGACTGTGAGCCAAGTAAATTTATTAGATTGTTTCATTTAACTGTATTTGCACCATGAGATCAATTGTTTAGCTAGGTTTCAAAGTGTTTCTGATCCATTCAGAAGTGACTTGGACAATAAAGCCTGAATAATCAAATATTACTGAACACTTGACAGTTGTATGCAGAAAACTGATAATAGCACATACTAAATAGTATAAAAAGAGACATTTTTCAATGCTAATAAGACATATATTATTGGGGTGCCTGGATGGCTTAGTTAGTTAAGTGTCTGCCTTCAGCTCAGGTCCTGATCTCAGGGTCCTGGGGTTGAGCTGAGCCCCACATTGGGCCCCCTGCTCAGAGGGGAGTTTGCTTCTCCCTCTCGGCTCTGCCCCTCCTGTGGCTTGTGCTCTCACTCTCTGTCACTTTCTCTCTCAAATAAATAAAATCTTTTAAAAAATGGTATAGTATTAAATAGTTCATTTAAAATGTGCTTATACCTTTTTTAGATCTATTTTCTGGTTGGTTTTAAAGTGCATTTGTGTGATATACCCATTTTCACCTAAGATTTTTGTCAGATTTTCTTCTTTTTTTTCTTCTCTTCTCTCTCTCTCTCTCTCTCTCTCTTTTTAATAGAGAGGGAGAGTAGCAGCAGAGGGAGAGAGAAAATCTTAATCAGCCTCCACACCCAAGCACAGAACCCCATGCGGGGCTTGATCCCAGGACCCTGAAATCATGACCTGAGGCAAAATCAAGAGTCAGATGGACACCCAACCAACTGAGCCACCCAGGCACCCCTCAAGATTTTTGTTGATTTGGACTATGCACTTTCTCAAAAAGCCAGAATGCACTTTCCAAGGTCTTAATATAAAAATTCTATCTAGTGCAACTTTGCCATCCAGGGTTAGCCAGGCATCTCAGCAATGACCTTCTGCAAAGAGATCTAAAACACTGGAGGTAGAGTTTTATTATTATTGTAAGAAAAGAAAAAGATGGGTATCCTTCACTGAGTGTTCCTTTTCTACATATGAAATTCAATGACGTGAGTGAATGGCTACCTTAGTAGCAGAGGAACAAAGAAACACAGTCTCTAATGTTAGCTAGGTACTTTGTTGTGTGCCCATGACTATGTTGAGTGCTAAACCTGTTGTTTCACAGTCATGCTTAGTCCTCACCAAGAGTTTAGTATTGTCTCTATTTTTACATAAGAAACTGAAGTGTAGAATAATTAAATGACTTGCTCAAGGTCAAGGTCATGCCATTGGTAAGTGGCACAGCTGGAGTTCCATCCAATTCCTGGAGATAGAGCCTCAGACTTAACCACTGGTATTGTAAGGACATGAATATTTTGAAATAATTCCTCATGTACTTGCCTTTTGGTCATTAAAAAAATTTTTTTTTTTCTGTAATCTTTCCACCTTTAGGGCCAGATCATGAGGCTTTTTGTGCGAAGGAAAGGAAAAGATATCCGCCTGTAGAAAAAAAGCTCATAGGTTGAGTAATGTAGTAGAGAATTGTCAAATCAATGTTTACACCTGAAATTAATATAACATTGTATGTTAATTATACTTTGATGAAAACTTTTGATTAATGAGAAAAAAAGGAAAAGCTCATTGGATAGGGAAGCAGGAGGCTATGACATAAAATTCCTCCTAGAAGTAGAAATTCCTTCTGGTGCTATGGGAAGAAAAGCGTTGAGAAAGAGGAATTTCTTGGCTTTCCATGTCCTTAGGGTTGAACATGGGTTAAACATCTACGCAGGTTTGGGGCTGTCAGAGAGTGTCCAGGCTGGGGAGACTATCAGGTATTGGAGGAAGCCCTGAGTTTGTCATGACACCTTGTTCAACACAGTCTATTGCATGGGCTTCGTTTAGAACTGATGTCAGAGAGAGGTGTTTCTGTGGACAGCCCTAAAATAGTGTTCTTAATTCCCATGGCCTGAACTGTAGTCACTGGAGAGTCATGAATCCTTCCCAATCTCCTTCCAACTCTACCTCGATGGCCATTAGCAGACATGGAGTAAGAGCAAGGTGGAGCCCGATGAGAAGAGTGGTAGAAAATAAAGTTCCACTGAGGACACATTGGAATCATTCAAGATTCTGATTCTGCTATATCCTATTGATTTGTACCATAATAGTGGAAGTCACTTCTGGCAGGCTGAGCAGTAACTTCTTTTAAAAAACACACTGACCAGCACGACCCCTTAGGTACTAGCAATTCCTTGAGCATGGAGCAGATGTCAGTCAGCAGTTTCTGGCCACATTTCCTCTTCACTGGAAATCTCCAGTGGAGTGGGGGATCAACAATGTTTCCTAATTTTTGTCTTTACAGAGAGCTGGGCTGCTGGAACATGTGTACTCCCATGAGCAGGTTGTTGGCTAGAACATTTATCCAAGCCACCAAGGACCTTTGTGACCTTGAGAATATTGTTTCATCTTTCTGAGCTTGAGGTTCTTCATGTATCAAGTGGAACTAATAGTAAAATAGCATTTGCTGCATATAGTTTTTATAAGGGTTGATGAACAGTGAGAATTTTCTTTTGTGAGAATTTTGACAAATATACTGTGGAATATAACACTATTATTGTTTATATTATTATCATTGTTATTACTGTTATTATTTTGAAATAACAATTGGGGGACCTGATATGTATAAAAAATCCAAGCACATACAAAGCTGTGTATATGGTTTTATGAAACATCACATCATCCTTCTTCTATAATCCAAGTGGTATACCTTAACATGTTACTGCATATTGCCTAATTTGCTATTTCACTTAAGTTTTGCTGAGTCTGTCCATCTAAATAATCATTTCTAGGTAGGCACTGTGTCTTATGGCTCATAAGTAGTAGAGATTCTGAGATGATATGTGTAGTACTTCCAAAGGTTTAAAAATTATGAACTGGAGATTAGAAATATTCATTTTCAACCAATTTATAAAATAGAAACTTTCTTGAAAGCAATGCAGAACAAATAGTACAGGAAAAGCTGAATGCATATAAATTAGAAATTAAACCAAATCCAATAAATCTTTCAAAAATTCCAAATCCTTTCCTTTATTTTCTCATTTTTTTCATTGCTTAAGTTTATTTTATTGCCTTTTCTTCCTTATTATAACAAAACAATGCAGCCTTAGAATCATTGCAGATAAAACAAATAAAAACAAAGAGATTAGCATAATGAACACTGATTATTCTGTACACTTTAATAACTTGATAGATAGATATCCTTCTGGATAGTTTTTAATACATCTTTAAAAGTGATCAAGCCACACCTATTCTTTTGAAAATTATCAGAAGCTATATAACCAATTCCATTCCATGAACATTTAGGTTGTTTCCAACTAACCCTTTTATTGGATATCATGGTTGTTTCCAACTGGTTCCCCCCACCCCCTTTTTTTTTAAGGGAGAGAGAGCATGAGTGAGGCAGAGAGGCAGAGGGGCAAAGGGAGAGGGAAAGGGAGAACCAGATTCCCCACTGAGCTCAGAGCTTATCTGGGGCTCCATATGGGGCGGGATCCCAGGACCCTGGGATCATGACCTGAGACAAATTTGGACACTTAACTGACTTAGCCACCTAGGAGCCTCTCCAGCTGTTGGATATTAGGTTATTTCCAACTTATTATGTTGTATTACTTAATGCTACTGTAACATATTACTACAAATTTAGTAGCTTAAAACAAAACTTATTCTCTTACAGTTCTGCACATCAGAAATCTGAATCATTTTCTTTCTTTCCTTCTTTCTTTCTTTCTTTTTTTTTTTAAATTTATTTGCTTGACAGACAGAGATCACAGGCTGAGAGGCAGGCAGAGAGAGAGAGGAGGAAGCAGGCTCCCCTCCGAGCAGAGCGCCCGATGCGGGGTTGATCCCAGGATGCTGGGATCATGACCTGAGCCCAAGGCAGAGGCTTTAACCCACTGAGCTACCCAGGCGCCCCTGAATCATTTTCATTAGGCTAAAGTTGGAACCGTCAACAGGGCTGGTTCCTTCTGGAGGCTGTGAGTGGACAATTCATCCCCTTGCCTTTTCCAGCTTCTAGAGGCTTCCAGAATTCTAATCTTTGCTTTTGTCACATTGCCTTCACTTTTGTATGGTATCTCCCCCTAATATCCTGTTATGAGGACATTTGTGATTATATCATTGGGCCCATCTGGTTAATTCAGGATACTTTCTACATCTCAAGGCCCTTAATCACATCTTCGGGCCCATAATCGCATCTGCAAATATGTTATATATCATGTAACGTATTTCTAGGTTCCAGGGATTAAAATATGCGCATCTTCAGGGGCCACTATTCATCCAGATAATAACAACCAGTATAAACGATGTGAGCAGGTAAAACAAATCCTGAAAATGTTATGAAATGTGATAACAATGTTTAAAGACACCTGAGCAGTTGTAAAACTGCCAAAATTTCTAATACTGTCCAAAGGGGGGGGGCCAGTGGTATCCATTTTAACCAAGACCTTTCAAACAGCTTGAGGTCTTGACCAGCTTGTCTTCCATAAATTCCCTGAAGTCCACTATGTAAGGACAAAGAAAAGTAAACCAGGTGGGCTGCGGGGAGTTGTGGGTCTCAGGATATGATTCTCAGGGGGAGTGAAAAATAAGTAGAGCGATGAAGGAAAAGCAGTGGATCAGGTGACGGGGCCTGCGGCAGAAAGGTCCTGACACCGGGGATGTGGTGCATACGTGAGTAAGGAAAGACCTGCAGGTAAAGGAGAGTGTCCTGTGTTTCAGGAACCGATGGCAGGTTTCTGTAGCTGGTAGTATATTTTGAGTTGGCAGTGGGAGGGGGATGCTGCAAAAGAGGAAGGTGGTTAGTGACCTAGGAGCTGGGATCAAAGTGGACCTCGGAAGGCCCGTTGCGTATAAGTTTTATCTTAAGGCAATTGCAGATACCTTGAAAATGATCTGGGTTTTCTGCTATGTGAACTTAATATTGCTAATATAGCAACACTCCCCACACTGCTCTACGTTAGTCTCTCTCTCTTTTTTAAGTAAGCTCTATGCCCAATGTGGGGCCTGAACTCATGACCCTGAGATCAAGTGTCATGTGCTCTACCAGCTGAGCCAGCCAGACGCCCTTCCACATTGATCTATAGCTTTCACAAAATCCCTGTCAAGATTCCTCCTTCTTTTCTCTTCTAAAAATTAATGAGCTGATGATCCTAAAATGAAAGGAAAGGGGCCCAGAATTGTTAAAACAATCTTGAAAAAGAATAAAAAGTTTGGAGGATTTAAATTTCCTGATTTTAGAACTTACTTCAAAACTAGAGTCATGAAATAGCACAACAGTGTGAAGCTTCAGGGTAGACATAGAGACCAGTGGAATAAAAATCCTTACCTTTACAGTCAGTTGATTTTTGACAAGGGACCCAAGTTAATTTAATGGGGAAAAAATAATCTTTACAATGAATGGTGTTAGAATAGTTGGTTACTTATAATTTAAACAACAACAGCATGAACTTAGACCTTACTTGATATCATTCATAAAAGTCAACCCAAAGTGTATTGTAAACCTAAATTTAAGAGTTAAAATTTAAAAGTATCTAAAAGAGAACATTCAGCTTTCTTTGTCATTAACTATTAGGGACATGCAATTCAAAACCACAATGAGATACCCCTTCATATTCACATTGTAGTGACCCACAGTGGCCCTGATAAATGAAGACTAATAATAACAAATAGTGGCAAAGATGTGGAAATCCTGGGACTGTCATACATTGCTGTGGGAATGGTACAGCTATGTTAGAAAAGAGTTCGGCACTTCCTCAAAATGTTAAACATATAGTTGCCCTGAGACTCAGCAACTCCACACAGGCGTCCACACCAAGCGTTGTGTAAGAATGTTTCCAGAAGCACTGCTCATAACAGCCAAAGAGTGGAAGGAACACAAATGCACATCGACTGATGGATGGACAAATAAGATGTGGCCTATTCATACAACGGAATGTTACAGGCGATAAAAAGGCTGTAATAAGAAGGAGTAAAGTGCTGATACATGCTAAAACAAGGATGACCCTTGGAAACACCCTGCGAAGTGGAAGAAGCCAGTAAGAATGATCACATATTATATGATTCCATTTATATAAATATCCAGAATAAGGAAAGCTTTGGCAGCAGAAAAGTAGATTAACGATTATCTAGGTTTGAAGGTAGAGGTGATGGGGAGTGGAGAATGATTACTAATGGGAATGGGCTGCTTTTTGTGCGATGAAAATGTTCTAAAATTAGATGGTGGTGATGGTTGCACAAGTCAGCAAATATGCTAAAAATCTGAATTGCACACTCTAAATAGGTGAATTTTATGGTATGTAAATTACATTTCAGTAAGGATGTATGCATTTTTAAAGACTGTACTGGGGATTGACATAGTTAATTTCCATCAGCGTGGGAATGGAAATAGAAGGGGCCCAAGATTGGATGCAGGCAAACTGGTTGAATTTTTCAGGCATGAGTTCAAACTGGTCAGGTTGTTTTCATTTCAAATTTTATTAAAAATAGATGCTTATTCTCTAGAAGTGTGTGATGATAACAGTTTCCTCTTTCTAGTCAATTGCTGACCATCTTTACCCTCTTTGTTCCAGCACAGCACATCGTGGCTCGGTCGGTCACACAGGACACAGCCAGGGAGAAAGGATGCGCTAGGTTTTATGTGATGAAATTTTGCTGCTTAGTGCATCAGTTGACTCAGAGACAGGGCATTAATCAGCCTGTCAGATTGTTCCCCTGAAAATAGATGCAGCACAAGAAATAGTAACCTGTGGCTTTCTCAGTTCAGCAAGGTGCCTGGTTAAAATTTTGTATGCCTGCCGTGTCTGAGTGTCTCTCTCCTTGACTGTAATCAAGGGCTTTCTCTATTTAGAGATGTACATGAGGCTCTAACAAGTTGTTAGTATTGACAGGTTTAAAAAACAATCCCAAAGTCTGCTTGTTAATGTATCCCAGGGCCACTCATCAATGATTTGCACTTCACATACTAATATACTTATGAAAACAAATTTATTTTTAGTCTTCCTTTCTTCTCATGATCAAGATACTGGCAAACCATAATGTCATAATGTCACAAAATTCAATACAAGTAGCAATCCTTGAACTGTTGGAGACATACATTAAAAAAATCTAGTATATATTTTGTAAAGCAAAAACAGCAATTTAAACATATATAACTAGGGGTCATGTTCATTTCTTGGCTGTTTTAGAAGGACAGCTCTGCATGAAAAATGAGAAAATAAGGTGGATTAGTGTGTCCATTCATCTCATGGTGTGGCATGGATATTATCTAGGATCCTAAGTGATTATAAAGCAAAAAGGATCACAGAGAAATATAAAAGTCAAATACCATCTGACAAATTGTGTCCGACCAAGCGACGGTAGCCAGCCATGAGTTCACCGATGGCTCTAATGCATGTGCTTTTCAGAAGCGCAAAGAACCATCATCCACAGCTGATCTGGAGCTGTTCATTTTCCTGTAAATCATAGATCAGCCTTTAAGTACTCCTTCAGCCTTTGTTAATAAGATGGTTCTTGTAACCTTTAGAAACTCAGGTGTTTTCCTTTGTTTGAAGCCAGAGACAAGACTGGGCAGAATCTATTATTGCTCCTGGAAGGGAGCCTGACCTTTGCCAGGGCCCTTAGAGAACAGCTAGGATCAAACAGGTTTGGGAGAAGGTGGTGAAGACGTACAGACTCAGATACAGGAGTCTGGGTGCAGACACATGGCACTCATGGCCGTTTGCATTAACATTCATCTGGTGTCTTTTGCCTTGACTGAGAGTACCCGGAATCAGTCCTATGGAAATGGCAATTAGGTTCAAAGTATGACTAAAAGAAGAATCTCACACCAATAGTTAATAAAACAACTTGTCACTGCTTGTTGTCATAGCATAGAGTTAAGCTGCCATTGGATATGAACCTTGAGAACTTGAACCCCACTGACTCCTTAGGACCCATGGACTCTGAAAAAGGCTGTTTTGTCCGAAGTCTGCTGTTTGGGGATGAAGGGCTGGTGGTCCAAGGAGATGAAGAGAGGGCTGGGTAGCAAAGAAGCCAGATCTAGGACCCAGTTTTAGCGACTCAGTCTGTGTCCTGTCTCCCAACCACATGGGTTTTTTTGTCTGCATGTTAGCATGTACTCGCTCTGTGAACTCCCATCTCTTCAGTTGTAAAATGAACAAAAGAAAACCAGGCACATAGCATGTTATAAGCAAAAAATGAGGTGTTGAGCATCCATCACTGCCTTTAATAAAAACCCTCTGCGGAAGAGCCCTGATGTTGTTTTCCTATTATTTGCCTCATTTTTGATGAATTCTACTACATTTGGAAAATGTAGTCTTTGTGGCCTCTGGTAAAATATACTGTCATCGTGGGAATTATGAAAACATTGCTACCAGATGCTGCTGCACCAATCAGAGGCCTCATCAACATTGAATCTTGTTCCTGACCCATGTGGAAACAATCTGTAAGATGTAAAATGCTATAAAAATGCTAGTTTTTGTTATTCATGTAACAATCTATTTTAGTGATTTTTTTTTTTTTTCTTTTTTAGTGGTCCCTAGCACAGCTCTTGCCCAGAGGATTAGGACAGATCCTCTTTCGTGATAAACGTATCTTTGTGAAAGGATAGCCCTTGGCAACAAGACCGGTAATTGCCTAGAAACAGCTGCCTTCTGGTAAGAAAGAAAGCAAACATGAAGGAAGAATAGTTCCAGATAGTTCCAAGAAAGACCAGCCTTTACAGCTCAAGAGAGGTATTTTCAAGTTGCTGGTGAGGAGTGGTCTGTCAGCCAGAGTGCCAACTGGTTTGGATGAAGCCAGGCTCTGAAGCATACCAGGGAATAGAGTCCTCTGGAAAGCTCTCTTTTTCCTTAAATCTTTGCAATCTCATTTCAAAAGTCTGTGGGTACTACCTGCGGACCATCCACATTTTAGAAAACTAAGACTGGCCAGACATTCAACAGATGGAAGTGTCACTCACCCCAAGGCCAGGGGTATGCTCACTTGTGAAGGCTTTGTTGGCTGTGGGGAGACCAAGCCATGGGAAGTAATAGTAATGGGAGAGACTCTCTTTGGGGGATTCCCCAGGGTCAGAGATGACACTTACCCAACAAATGTGTGCTGGAAATCCTTCAGTGGGTCAAGGTGAAGGAAATGACTTCTCTATGCAGTTTGGTGGGACCCAGGTGACTGAAGTGCTACTGATATGATGATGGTGATGTGTGTGTGTGTGCGTGTGTGTGGTGGGGCTGGTAGGGGAGTTGAATATGCATGTATGGAGGCATTGTAAAAAAGAAGTAGTATTTTTTTTCTTTTTTGCCATCTCATTTTTTTCCATTTATAAAAAAAATACAAGAATATTGTTGAACATATGGGAAAATATAGAAAAGTAAAAGAAGAAAATTAAAATCACCCACAATCTACCATGAAAATGTAATTAAAAATACTGATGGGGTGTTGACCTGGACTGGAAATGAACACAAAATTGTGTCTACTCATTTGTTAAAATAGTGGGGAAAGGGATTTTTTTGGTCTTTTTTCCTCTTGGGATTTCAATTTGCAGTGTTTTTTTTTTTTTTTTTTTTTCTAGTGCTTTTAATAGAAATATATGGGCAAAGAGAACTATAACATATTGGTAAATTTTATAAATTTAGAACGTAACTCTATATGCTGTTTTGCTCTGTTATCTCCACTTTAAGCATATTGTGAGCTTTTCCCTTGTGAGTAAACATTTTTCTAAACTATGATTTAAATAGCTCCTTTGTATTTCATCATGTGGCTAGATTATAACTGATCTTAGAAATTCTCTATTGTGTACATTTAGATCCATATTTACTATTATAAATAAAACCATACTTAATATCCTTATACATAATGTGGGTATGGATCTCTGTGACTTCCTTGAAATAACTATTTCAAAGTAAAATCCCATGATCAAATGGTATACACATTTTTCATGCTCCTGATACATATTATTGGATTGTTCTCTGAAAATACTCTATGAATTTATACTGCAAGGAGAGATGTTTGAGAAGCATCAAAGGGGGACCTAAAGAAAGAAACTGGGAGACATCTCTGAAAGGAGATTAGCAAGAAGGCAGAGGAGGAAGGATTCTTAGGAAAGAACCCAGAAATTCTCAGGCCCTTGTGTCAGAAGAAGAAGAGGAGGAAGAAGAAAGGGAAGAAGAAAAAGGGGAAGTAGAAGACAGGGCAGAGGAAGGAGAAAGAGAAGGAGAAGCAGAAGAAGAAGAAGCAGAAGGAAAAGGAACAGAGAGGTAGGAGGAGGAAGAGATGAGGATTACTTCTAACCGTCTGTTCGATTCCCCAGTGACAAAGTCAGCAAAAGGAGCCAAGGATAGCACTTCATCCTGAAGAGTAGGTTAAAGAAAATGATGTATGTGAAAAATGTTCCTTGAACTCTTATGGGCTTCACAAAGTTATTCTAGGATGGCTTACGATGATCCTAGTCACTGAGGCACAGAAGTTAGGTGACTTTGCCACCATCACACTAATGCAAGTGGCAGAAGGCTAATTCAAAATGATATCTTCCAAATCCCCCAAGGTTTTCCACTTGACGCTTTCTATACTGTGAAGTAAAGAGGTTGGCCTGATGCTAACTTCTTTTCATACTTTGTGATGAAACAGAATGCATCCCCCCCTCACCTTTGGGACAGGAGCAGTTCCCACAAGGGCAGATGACATGAGAATGAATGAGGCTGACTATAATAAAAAAAAAAAAAAGGGACAATTTCTACAAAATGAAATGACTCTTTTACACTCAGCACCCACAATTTTGTCATTCATATATTATTGTAAGCCGACTCCACTGGGAGGTAGCTTGCACACATTCACTGTAACACTCTATCGAGGTGGTTTGATAATGCTTTTAACATCAGTTGTTTCTCCTGAATCTGCCTTAGTCAAATGGCCTGCAGAAAGAAATGCTTGGTTCTAGGATTTCTTGCTTTCCTATGGGCTGGATTTGGCCTTGAAGGCAAAGAAGAGAAAGAAGAACACAACTGTCGCTTGCTGGGCAAGTTTGATCTGATTGGGTATGGAGATGCCCCAAATCCCTCACTTGTTATTGGAGGATTGCTTCCTATTCAATACAGGATTATCCTGGCAAATGAGTCTATTTTGGAGGCAGTCTCCACAAAACATGAAGGGTAAGCTGCTTTTCTTGTCTTCTTTTTCATCAGACACAAGTGATGAAAGAGAACGGGGTGTGGGAGTCAGAGTCTGGAACTGGGGCCATGACTCTGACGCTATTTATTTGATGTAGGAAATACACTGCCTGTTTCTGGGCCTCAGTTTCTCCTAGGTGGACACCCTAGGAGTGCTAGAAAAGAAGCGAGAAAAGTTGGCCTCAAGTGGGTCTTTTCCCACTTCTGTACTTCAGAAAGAAAAAAGACAGGTTTTGTACAAGAGAGCGCAGGGCTCTTCAAAGGCTGGTTTGTGGACCAGCAACATCGGTAACACCTAAAAACTTGTTAAAAATGTGGAATCTCAGGCTGCCTCCCACATCTGCCCAATCAGAATCAGCACTTTGACAAGACCTCCTGGTGATTTACGTGCACATTAAGGTTTGAGGAGCACCAACGCAATGCAGTGTTGCAGCTTTCTTGAAAATTGCTATTACACTAAGCTCTCAAGTGAAAATACACGATGTGGGGATGCCCATTTATTTCTGAGCTAATATTCATAGTAAGATTCCTTGCCCTGAAGATTTCTACCCTCCTCTCCTCACACTGAAATTGTCACGTGAGGACACGGAATCCATAACTAATAATCTGAATTTACTAACAATGCATTTTAAGAAAGGTAAACAAGGCTTAGATTTGCATATGTGTGCATGGCACACGTGCACACGCACACACACACACATCAAAACACACACCTTAGCTATGAAAAGAATGCCAGAAATTAAAACAAAGGAAAACAACTCTTCACTACTTTACTACCATAACAAAGCAGCTCTTTTCCATTTATTTTCTCAGTCCTGTGTATTTAAATGCAACCATAATTTTTGCGCAGTTGTGAACACAGTAAGGACACAATTTTATATTGGACCCACTTATATAGTGAGCATTTCTATGATGCTGCATGGCAATTATGATTATAAATGCATGCTGTAAACTATAGAAAATTAAAAAAAAGAGATTTATTTATTTATTTATTTGAGAGAGTGAGACAGAGAGCACATAGAGGGAGAGGGAGAAGCTGACTCTCCACTGAGCAGAGAGCCTTACATGGGGCTGAGCCAAAGGCAGATGCTTAGCTTACTGAACTACCAGGTGATCCTTAGCAGCTTCTTATACAATTAAATCTTTACTCTTTTCTGTTATCTTGTTTCAGGCTATGTATTTGAAATATCATTAGAGGGATGGATAAACAGTAATGTTGTTGGCAAAACGAAAGGGTTGCAATCAATCTCATTTACCTCTTTCCTGGACCTTCTAATTCTTTCCCTTCCTTACAGGGAAGCAAAGGGAAGAGGGATGAGAAGGGCTTTTGCTCACAGCTACATTGTTCAGTGGGTTAAGCCACTGCCTTCGGCTCAGGTCATGATCTCAGGGTCCTGGGATTGAGTCCCGCATCGGGCAGGGAGCCCGCTTCCCTCTCTCTGCCTGCCTCTCCATCTACTTGTGATTTCTCTCTGTCAAATAAATAAATAAAATCTTTAAAAAAATAAAATTTTTAATTAAAAAATTTTTTTCTTAAAGTAGGTTTTATACTCAATGTGGAGCCCAATGTGGGGCTTGAACTCATGACCCTGAGATCAAGACCAGAGATGAGCTCAAGAATAAGATGCGTAATTGACTGAGCCCCCCAGGTACCTATTTGCTTTTAACATAGATTAAAGTTTAGTTAAAACTGGGAAGAACAGATACAGAGCAAGATGTCAGAGGAGTAGGAGACCTAAATTTCCTCAGGTCCCAGGGATTCAGCTAGATAGTTGTCAAATGATTCTGACAAGCTAAAAAATCAGCAGGATGGCAAAGAGAAGAAGAGCAGCAATTCTGGGAACAGAAAAGCGACCACTTTCTGGAAGGTAGGACATGCGGAGAGTGAATCTGAAGCAATATATGTGGGGTAGGGTCTGACTCCCAGCAAGCAGTAGAGCAGTGAAACAAAATTGGAACTTTTAGAAGTCTGCTCCACTGAGGGGCGTCACTCCAGAGGCTGAGCAAGGGTGAGGGGGGTGGGGGAGGTGGAGCCCTCATAGGGACAGTGTGGTCTCAGGACCCATGGGATCACAAAAAGACCAGGGGAGCGACAGAGCTCCCAGGTATAAGAGCAGGAAAGCCAACTACAGAGACGGAGCTGAGGAGTGGGCTCTCAGCTCAGGGTTACCTTAAACAGTGATCCACGGCACAGTGAGGCCACTGCTCTTTGAGGAAGGACCCCACAAGTGGAGATCTGGAGAGACCCCCCCTTCATCCTCTGGGAGGAGGAGATCAGGAGCACGCTGCAGGAATCTGCTGGGTTTGGAGACTCCAAATGGGGCTGTGTACCAGAGATAGCAACGCTTGGTGACAGGCCAGATGAGCACAGAGCACGGCTGGAGATGAGGGAGATGGGAGGGATTGACTGCTTTTCTCTGAGGGTGTACTGAGGAGTGGGGCCCTGAGCAATTGTCTCCTCTGGGTCAGAGACTGGGAGGCTACTGTTTTCATTCCCATCCTCCAAAGTTGTACAGAAAGTATTCAGGGAACAAAAGCTACCAAGAGCAAACCCAAGCAGATTGCTTAGCCTGGTGGCTGGCAAGGGCAGTGCAATTCCACCTTGGGCAAAGACATTTGAGACTCACTGCAACAGGCCACTCCCCGAGAAGATCAGCAAGAATATCCAGCCAAGACCAAGCTTACCAATTAAGGAGAACAGTGGAACTCCAGAGCTAGGGGAAATCAACACATAGAATTCATGACTTTCCCCCCATGATTCTTCAGTCTTTTAAAGTTAAATTTTTTTAATTTTATTTTTTTCTTATTCTATTTTAAAAAAATTTTCCTCTTTCCCATTTTAACCATTTTTTCATGATTTTATCCCATCAATACCTTTTTAAAAATCTTCTTAAATTTTCATTGTTATAGTCATATTGTATCCCTTCATTGTATTTAAACTTATTTTTTGTATACATATAAGTTTTCCTTTCTTTAAAATTTTGGGATACAGTTTCTTCTAACAGATCAAAATATACCCTAAATCTAGCGTGTGTATTTGTTCTAGTCTCCAGCATGATCACATTCTCTTCTATTTTTTTTTAAACCAACTTCTTATCTCATCAGTTTCTACTTTAGAACCTTTTAAAATTTTCATCTTTACATATTCCATCCCTTCATTGTGTTTACCTTTATTTTGTGTGTGTGTGTGTGTGTGTCTGTGTGTGTGTGTATAATATTTCTTTCTTTAAAATTTGGGGAGGCAGGTTCTTCTAACAGACTACAAAATATATCCAAAATCAAGTGTGTGGCTCTGTTTTATATATATATATATAAAACTTTTATATATATGTGTGTATATATACATATACATGTATTTATATATATACACACATATATAAAAGTTTTATATATATGTATATATGTGTGTACATATATACATACATATATATGTATATACATATATATGTATAAGTACATATATACATATATATACACATATATGTATATATATATGTATAAAACTTTTTTTTGATTTTTTCTTTCTCCTTTCTTCTTCTACCAGTATTGGGTCTCTTCTGATTTGGTTAGTGTACATTTTTCTGGGGTCAATATTACCCTTTTAGTATTTTGTTCTCTCATTCATCTATTCTTATCTGGATAAAATGACAAGTTGGAAAAACTCACCTCAAAAGAAAACAAAAAAAGAACAAGAGGCAGTACCAACAGCTAGGGACCTAATCAATATGGACATTGGTAAGATGTCAGAATCAGAGTTCAGATGCTCACTGGGCTTGAAAAAAGCATAGATGATAGTAAAGAATCCCTGTCTGGAGAAATAAAACCCCTTTTTGGAGAAACAAAAGAACTAAAATCTAACAAAGTTGAAATTTAAAAAGCTATTAATGAGATGCAATAAAAATGGAGGCTCTTATGATAGGATAAATGAGCCAGAAGAAAGAATTGGTGATATAGAAGACCAATGGTGGAGAATAAAGAAGCTGAAAAGAAAGAGAGAGAGAGAGAGATAAACAACTGGATGAAAAGGGGAGAATTTGAGAGATAAGTGATACCATAAGATGAAACAATATTAGAATAATTGGGATCCCAGAAGAAGAAGAAAGAGATAGAGGGGCAGAAGGTATATTGGAACAAATTATAGCAAATTAGGGAAGGGAACAAGCATCAAAATCCAGGACGCACAGAGAACCCCTCTCAAAATCAATAAAAATAGGTCCACACCCTGTCATCTAATAGTAAAACTTAACAAGTCTCAGTGACAAAGAAAAAAATTTGAAAGCAGCTCAGGAAAAAGGGCCTGTAACATACAATGGTAGAAATAGTTTGGCAGAAGACCTATGCACAGAGACCTGGCAGGTCACAAAGGACTGGCATAATATATTCAGAGCATTAAATGAAAAAAATATGCAGCCAAGAATACTATATCCAGCTAGGCTGTCACTGAAAATAGAAGGAGAGATAAAAAGCTTCCAGGACAAAAACTAAAAGAATTTGCAAACACCAAATCAGCCCTATAAGAAATATTGAAAGGGGTCCTCTAAGCAAAGAGAGAACCTAAAAGCAGTAGACCAGCAAGGAACAGAGATAATATACAATAACAGTTACCTTACAGGCAATACAATGGCACTAAATTCATATCTTTCAATAGTTACTCTGAATGTAAATGGGCTAAATGCCTTAATCAAAAGACACAGGTGTCAGAATGGATAAAACACAAGACCCATCAATGTGCCATCTGCAAGAAACTCATTTTAGACCCAAAGACACCTCCAGATTTAAAGTAAGGGGGGAAATTTACCATGCTAATGGACATGGGGTGGCAATCCTTATATCATATCAAATAGATTTTAAGCCAAAGACTATAGTAAGAGATGGGGAAGGACACTATATCAAACTTAAAGGGTCTCCAACAAGAAGATCTAACAATTTTAAATATCTATGCCCCCAGTGTGGGAGCAGCCAACTCTATAAACCAATTAATAACAAAATCAAAGAAACACATCAACAATAATACAATAATAGTAGGGGACTTTAACACTCCCCTCACTGAAATGGACAGATTATCCAAGCAAAAAATCAACCAGGAAATAAAGGCCTTAAATGACACACTGGACCAGATGGACATCACAGATATATTCAGAACTTTCCATCCCAAAGCAACAGAATACACATTGTTTTCTAGTGCACATGGAACATTCTCCAGAATAGATCACATCCTGGGTCACAAATCAGGTCTCAACTGGTATCAAAGATTGGGAGCATTCCCTGCATATTTTCATCTGCTAATTTATCCTAGCAGTCAGAGCCTCCATTTTTTAATTGCACCTCATTAATAGCTTTTTTGATTTCAACTTGGTTAGATTTTAGTTCTTTTAGTTCTGCAGAAAGGGCTTTTATATCTCCAGAGAGGGTTTCTCTAATATCTTCCAGGCCTTTTTCGAGCCCGGCTAGAACTTTGAGAATCGTCATTCTGAACTCTAGATCTGACATATTACCAATGTCTGTATTGATTAGGTCCCTAGCCTTCGGTACTGCCTCTTGTTCTTTTTTTTGTGGTAAAATTTTCCACCTTGTCATTTTGTCCAGATAAGAGTATATGAAGGAGCAAGTAAAGTACTAAAAGGGTGGCAAAGACCCCAGGAAAATATGCTTTAACCAAATCAGAAGAGATCCCGAATCATGAGGGGTGAGAAAGGGGATAAAAAGAGGCTCAGAGGGGCGCCTGGGTGGCTCAGTGGGTTAAGCCACTGCCTTCGGCTCAGG
>NC_081558.1:138301784-138463730 GCF_022355385.1 Mustela nigripes | reverse complement strand
CATGATCTCAGGGTCCTGGGATCGAGTCCCGCATTGGGCTCTCTGCTCAGCAGGGAGCCTGCTTCCTCCTCTCTCTCGCTCTCTCTCTGCCTGCCTCTCTGCCTACTTGTGATCTCTCTCTCTCAAATAAAAAAAAAAAAATCTTAAAAAAAAAAAGCTCAGAAAAAAAAAAAAAAAGAAAAACAATTAAAAAAAGAAAACGAATAAAGAAAAAGTATAAAAAAGAAAAAATCTATATATATTAGATAAACTAGTTAAAAACGTTAAAATAAAGAAAAAAGGTAAAAGTTAAAAAAAATTTAGCGGAAGAAGAGAAAAAAAATTGAAAAAGAAAAAAATTAAATTAACTGCAAGACTAAAGAATCATAGGGAGAAAGCCATGAGTTCCGTGCTTTGCTTTCTCCTCCTCTGGAATTCCGCTGCTCTCCTTGGTATTGAAACTGCACTCCTTGGTAGGTGAACTTGGTCCTGGCTGGATTTCTTGTTGATCTTTTGGGGGAGGGGCCTGTTGTAGTGATTCTCAAGTGTCTTTGCCCCAGGCGGAATTGCACTGCCCTTACCAGGGGCTGTGCTGAGTAATCCGCTCGGGTTTGCTTTCGGGAGCTTTTGTTCCCTGAGCAGTTTCCATAGAGTTCCGGAGGCTGGGAATGAAAATGGTGGCCTCCTGGTCTCAGGCCCGGAGGAGCCAAGAGCTCGGGGCCCCACTCCTCAGTGCACCCTCAGAGGACAGCGCCCATTTACTCCCATCTCCCTCGCCTCCGGCCACGCTCCGAGCTCACCAAGCCTGCAACCGGTTCAAGGTAACCCCCAGCTGTGAGCTCACTCCACGGCTCTTTCTCTGTAACCAGCTTTCCTGTTCTAATACCTGCAAGCTCTCACTCTGACACCCCCAATCCCTCTGTGACCCTGTAAGACCTGAGGCCACGCTGACCCCACGTGGGCTTCACCCCAGTTTAGCCTCTGATGTCCCTTAGTGGAACAGACTTTTAAAAGTCCCGATTTTGTGCTCCGTTGCTCAGCTGCTTGCCGGGAGCTGGTCCCTCCCCCTGGGGTCTATCTTCCCATCGCTTTGGATTCACTTTTCCGCCAGTCCTACCTTTCAGAAAGGGGTTGATTTTCTGTTTCTAGAATTTCTGTTCTTCTTCTCTTTGATCTCCCATTGGATTTGTAGGTGTTTGCAATCTTTAGATAAGCTACCTAGCTGATCTCCTGCTAGCTGAAGTAGTCTCAGCCTGCTACTTCTCTGTCATCTTGACTCCTCCCCTCCCTGCATATTTTCAGACCACAATGCTCTGAAGCTAGAACTCAATCACAAGAGGAAAGTTGGAAAGAACCCAAATACATGGAGACTAAACAGCATCCTTCTAAAGAATAAATGGGTCAACCAGGAAATTAAAGAAGAATTGAAAAAATTCATGGAAACAAATGATAGTGAAAACACAATGATTCAAAATCTGTGGGACACAGCAAAGGCAGTCCTGAGAGGAAAATATATAGTGGTACAAGCCTTTCTCAAGAAATAAGAAAGGTCTCAAGTACACAACCTAACCCTACACCTAAAGAAGCCGGAGAAGGAACAGCAAAGAAAGCCTAAACCCAGCAGGAGAAGAAAAATCAGAGCAGAAATCAATGAAATAGAAACCAAAAGAACAGTAGAACAAATCAATGAAATTAGGAGCTGGTTCTTTGAAAGAATTAGTAAGATTCATAAACCCCTAGCCAGACTTATCAAAAAGAAAAGAGGACCCAAATAAATAAAATCATGAATGAAAGAGGAGCAATCATAACCAAAACCAAAGAAATACAAACAATTATAAGAACATGTTATAAGCAACTATACACCAGCATATTTGACAATCTGGAAGAAATGGATGCATTCCTAGAGATGTAAAAACTACCAAAACTGAACCAGGAAGAAATAGAAAACCTGAACAGACCTGAACAGAGACTGAAGCAGTCATCAAAAATCTCCCAACAAATAAGAGCCCAGGGCCAGATGGTTTCCCAGGGGATGTCTACTAAACATTTAAAGAATTAATACCTATCCTCCTGAAACTGTTCCAAAAAATAGAAATAGAATGAAAACTTTCAAACTCATTTTATGAGGCCAGCATTAT
This sequence comes from Mustela nigripes, assembly GCF_022355385.1. Taxonomy (NCBI): domain Eukaryota; kingdom Metazoa; phylum Chordata; class Mammalia; order Carnivora; family Mustelidae; genus Mustela; species Mustela nigripes. The sequence goes on along the minus strand of NC_081558.1, from coordinate 138,461,613 downwards.
CTTGATCCCCAAGCCAGACAAAGATCCTATTAAAAAGGAGAATTATGGACCAATAACCCTGATGTACATGGATGCAAAAATTCTCACCAGACAAAGATCCTATTAAAAAGGAGAATTATAGACCAATAACCCTGATGTACATGGATGCAAAAATTCTCACCAAAATACTAGCAATAAGATTCAACAGAACATTAAAAGGATTATTCACCATGACAAAGTGGGATTTATTCCAGGGCTGCAAGTTTGGTTCAACATCCACAAATCAATCAATGTGATACCATACACTAATAAAAGAAATAACAGGAACCATATGATATCCTCAATAGATGCTGAAAAAGCATTTGACAAAGTACAGCATCCTTTCTTGGTCAAAACTCTTCACGGTGTAGGGATAGAAGGTACATATGTCAATATCATTAAAGTCATCTATGAAAACTCCACAGTGAATATCATTCTCAAGGGGGAAAGACAGAGCTTTTCCGCTTAGGTCAGAAACACAGCAGGGATGTCCACTATCATCACTACTATTCTAGTACTAGAAGTCCTAGCCTCTGCAATCAGACAACAAAAAGAAATAAAAGGCATCCAAATTGGCAATGAAGAAGTCAAACTCTCACTCTTTGCAGATGATATGGCACTTCATGTGGAAAACTCAAAGACTCCAGTCCAAAACTGCTAAAACTCATTCAGGAATACAGTAAACTGTCAGGACATACAGTCAATGCACAGAAATCAGTTGCATTTCTATACACCAACAAGACAGAATAAAGAGAAATTAAGGAGTCAATCCCATTTACAATTATACCCAAAACCATAAGGTACCTGTCTCTGACCAAAGAGACAAAGAATTTGTACTCAGAAAACTATAAAACAGGCATGAAAGAAATTGAAAAAGACAGAAAAAAAAAAAAAGGAAAAATGTTCCATCCTCACGGGTTGGAAAGAACAAATATTGTTATTGTGAAAATGTCTATGTTAGAGCAATCTACACGTTTAATGCAATCCCTATCCAAATACCATCAATTTTTTTCAAAGAATGGAACAAATAGTCCTAAAATTTATATGGAACCAGAAAAGACCCTGAATAGCCAGAGGAATGTTGAAAAAGAAAACCAAAGTTGGCAGCATAACAATTTCAGACTTCAAGCTCTATTACAAAGCTGTCATCATCAAGACAGTATGGTACTGGCACAAAAACAGACACATAGTTCAATGGAACAGAATAAAAAACCCAGAAATGGACCCTCAACTCTATGGTCAACTAATGTTCAACAAAGCAGGAAAGAATGTCCAATGGAATAAAGACAGTCTCTTCAACAAATGGTGTTGGGAATATTGGATAGCCACATGCAGAAGAATGAAGCTGGACCATTTCTTTACACCACACACAAAAATAGACCCAAAGTGAATGAAAGACTTCAATGTGAGACAGGAATCCATCAAAATCCTTGAGAAGAACACAGGCAGCAACCTCTCTGACCTCAGCCGCAGCAACTTCTTCCTAGGAACATCACCAAAGGCAAAGGAAGAAAGGAAAAATGAACTATTATGACTGCATCAAGATAAAAAGTTTTTGCACAGCAAAGGAAATAGTCAACAAAAGACAACTGACAGAATGGGAGAAGATATTTGCAAACGACATATCAGATAAAGGGCTAGTATCCAAAATCTATAAAGAATTTATCAAACTCAACACCCAAACAACAAATACTCCAATCAAGAAATAGAAGACATGAACAGACATTTCTGCAAAGAAGACATCCAAATGGCCAGCAGACACATGAAAAAGTGCTCAACATCACTGGGCATCTGGGAAATACAAATAGAAACCACAGTGAGATACCACTTCACAGCAGTCAGAATGGCTAAAATTAACCAGTCAGGAAGTGAGAGGTGTTGACGAGGATGTGGAGAAAGGAGAACCCTCCTACATTGTTGGTGGGAATGCAAGCTGGTGCAGCCACTCTGGAAAACAGAATGGAGGTTTCTCAAAAAGTTGAAAATAGGGACGCCTGGGTGGCTCAGTTGGTTAAGCAGCTGCCTTCTGCTCAGGTCATGATCCCAGCGTCCTGGGATCGAGTCCCACATCGGGCTCCTAGCTCAGCGGGGAGCCTGCTTCTCCCTCTGCCTCTGCCTGCCATTCTGTCTTCCTGTACTCGCTCTCTCCCCCTCTCTCTCTCTGATAAAAAAAAAAAAATTTAAAAAAGTTGAAAATAGAGCTACCCTATTACCCAGCAATTGCACTACTGGGTATTTCCCTAAAGATACAAAAGTAGTGATCTGAAGGGGCATGTGCACCCGAATGTTTATAGCAGCAATGTCCACAATAGCCAAACTATGGAAAGAGGCTAGATATCCATCAACAGATGAATAGGTAAAGCAGATGTATATATACATACAATGGAATACTATGCAGCCATCAAAACCCCCAAATCTTGCCATTTGCATTGATGTGGATGGAACTAGAGAGTATTATGCTAAGTGAAACAAGTCAATAAGACAAAAACAAATATCATATGATCCCTCTTTATGAGGAACTTGAGAGGCAGGATGTGGACTCTTGGGGGGAAGGGAGAGAAAAATGAAACAAGATGGGACTGGGGAGGGAGACAAACCATAAGAGACTCTTAATCTCAGGAAACAAAGTGAGGGCTGCTGGGGCAAGGGAGGGATAGGGTGGCTGGGTGATTCACAGACCTGTACCCCTGGAACAAATAATACATTATATGTTTATTAAAAAAACTGGGAAGAACAAAAATTGGGAATAGAATAGTTATTTTTCAATGGAGAAGAAATTGAAAAAAAACTGTGTTGCTGAATTACATGAGAAATATTTTTCCCTTTCATGGCTGAGGGATGAAAAGAGGGAGGCATTTTAATCATGGTTATATATGAAAATGGTAGAAAGGAGACATGTTTTTCAATTAAAAAATTTGTCAACATGGGTTGCTGGAGGGGAGGTTAGTAGTGGGATGGGGTAACTGGGTGATGGGAATTAAGGAGGGCACTTAATGGAATTAGCATTGGGTGTTATATGCAACTGATGAATTGCTAAATTCTACCCTGGAAACCAATAATATACTATATATTAAGTGAATTGAATTTAAATTAAAGATTAAAAAAAATCTCTCAACATTAACAATCAAATAATGGCAGGAAAAATGATTAAATTGGAGTCATAGTTTACATAGTGTGTAGAAATTTTGTGTTTTGTTTTGATATACTTTTATAGTATTTTCATGTTTTTAAATAATTTAATTATAATCAATGTCCAGAATAAAACAAGAGAAACCTATAGGAGAGTAAGATGGGAAAGGAGTCATGTGGCATCAAGGACTTCCAATGAATGGAAAAAATGTATTGAGGGGTTCTTTAGTACTGCATGTAGTAGAGAGAGCAGGGAATATAAAGATATTTTTATGAAAAGACATAATTAGCAATTTGGGGAGATTAGATCATATGGAAGATATTTAGAGAAAGAAAATATGCAAAAGGGTGCTTCCTCGCCCAAACCAGTCACCAGTGAATATGACGCATCCATGAACCCTTGAAGTTTGCAATATCGTTATGAAATATTAACATGGTCACGCCAGGGAGGTGCCTGCTCAGATTCTCACAAAATGCTCTCAGCATCACTCCCAGCTAAAGGTTGGTGTCCCCCACCCCCAAAGATCCACCCATTGTCAAATGCCTACAAATCTGTTTCTTTTCCAGGTTTAACTTTTGGGGTTTCTGCTGGATGAAAACCATAATACACACAATCAACGAGATGAAGAAGAAGGATATTTTGCCCAATATCACTTCAGGCTATCGGTTTTTTGATATCTGTTCCATCACCTGCAAATCTGTAGAAGCAGCTTTGGTATTCTTTACAGGCAAGGAAGAAAACAAGCTCAATTTTAGGAAGAGTACTGGAGCATTTCTGGCAGACATTGTTGGAACAGATTGGATCATTCTCATCAGTTGCCTTATCAAGAATTCTAGCGTTATATTATTTACCATAGGTGTACTCAGGTATGTCAGAATACCATGCTGGGTGCTAGCTTGTGAAGAATCACAAGCTATGTTTGGCTTAATTGCGGTAGATAGTAAGGTGCTCAGGTGAGGCTGAGATGAGATGCAGAGACCAGCAGGGACCATGGTGAAGCCGCTGCCCCTAATTTCTCTGTTCAGTCTGGGCTTAGCAAGTGTAACCTGATGCCTACCTGAAGGTGATTTCAGCCTCTTCTTTAAAAACTAAAATTTATTTATTTAAAGGAGAGAGCACAGGTGAGATGGGGCAGGGAGGAGGGGTTGGGGTTGGAGGGGAAGAATCTCAAGCAGACTCTCTGTTGAGCTCTGAGCCCTGCAAGGGGCTCAGTCTCAGGACCCTGAGATCATGACCTGAGCGGAAATCAAGAGTCAGAGGCTTAACTGGCTGAGCCACCCTGGCCCCCATTTCAGGCTCCTCTTCATCCCTTAGGATTCTGCTTTAATTTTTGCCTAGAGGTTGTGAGTTACTGATTTGTACCCCTTGAGGCATGGCACTCGAAGCACTGAGTGAGGCACGGAGTAGGTGATGGAAAAATACTGAGTGGGTGGTTGGTTGGTTGGCTGGTTGGCTGGTGCTAGGTGCTATAAATAACTCATTTTGTTTCTTGCCTATATTAAAGCTTATTATTCATGACTCTTTGCTCCTTATACTAATGTACTGAAATGGGCCTGTGGATCTCACAAGATAGCTAGAATTTTGGGATGCTAACATTATGGAATTTTTGTTTTTTACTTAAAAATATATATTTTTTACTTTAAGTTTTTACTTTAATTCCAGTTAGTTAATGTACAATGTTATATTAGGTCCAGGTATATGATATAGTAATTTAACAGTTCCCTACATCACCCTGTGCTCATCACAACAAGCGCCTTCCTTAATCCCCATCTTCTATTTCACACATCCTCCTACCCACCTCCCCTCTGGTGACCATCTGATAATTTTAAATTCAGAGACTTGGAACAAGTTTCAACTTAAGAACAGAGGATATTAGGAAGAAAGGATTATTAAGAAAATATAAATAAAATTCTATAAGTATTTCTAAGGCTGGATCATTACAGTATAGTCCAGATTTATTAATGTGAATGATGATTAAGTTTATTTGTGTTACTAAAGTAATGGGAGAATTAGAAGTAATTGTAAAAAGTAGTCTTTACATCGTATTTCTTTTATAAAGCTGCAAATACGAATGTAGGAGGAACAGGAAAACACTGAGAAACAGAACCAAGAGGAGGGGTTGGGTGACACAGCTGACGTCTTAGGCGTGGGCTTCATGCAGCTCAGTCGAATGGTTCCCGTGAGCCCTATCTTCCACCAAAAACCACCTGTGATCCAGACTGACTAGAAACCTCTGATTGATTTTCTCACTTAAATCCTTTCAAAGAAGGAAAAGAAATCCATACGACATTTTCACATTGGTTGTTTCACTTAATATACTCTTATTATATAACATTTATATTAATATAATGTGTGTATTATTCATTATAAGCCACTGAGTATATATTAGTTGTACTTAATATATAGATGTCATTACCTGATTCTACTCATGGGGAAACAGGTTCAGAGGGTTTAAGTAACTTGTCTATAGTCTTACACTAACTATGGAGCCAGAATTAAAAGTCAGGCATCTGTGCTTCCTAAATGACATTCTTTCCTATATATGACCTCCCTGATGTTGCTGCTAGCGAGTTTCCAAAGCAGAATGTAAACGTTAGCTAGTGGAGTAAGAATAGGACAAGTGGTAGAGAAAAGAGAAAAGAGAAAATAGGAATATTTCGTCTCTTATAAAGGAATTGACAGTCATGGGGACATGGAATTATAATATAGGAGGCCCTATTGATGGTGACATATTAATAACAAGGAATGAGTTAGGGGAGAATGTAGCATATGTTCCTCATTGTAGAGTCAGGGAGACTGGGGGTCCGGCATAGCAGAAATACATGTGAGGCTCGAGAATTCACAGTACTGATGAAAATATAAGAATCACTGGCAAAATGCAAAAAAAAAAAAAATCTTTAAAATCTTTTCATTTTTCTAGACAAGCACCTATGAAATGAGTGCCACTTTGTTGGAGAATGCAGCTAGACCTGTGGGTGCAGTAGAGTTTCCTACCACCCTCCATCAGTGAGTCTAAACACTTAGCAGTCCTGGTGGAGAGAAAATAAGAAAGAGAAGAAAAAGAGGGAAAGGAGTGGTGGTGGGAAAACACATACACACAATGAAGAGGGGCCGAGGAAAGGGGGGAAGAGAGGAAGAGCAGGAGGGAACTGGCCTGCCAAGTACACTGTGAATCCACTCTCTCCATCGTCCCCGTGGGTGAGAAGCTAGAGCCAAGATAGCGCCTGGATGGCTTTACTCCCACATCTAGTCTCATGTGAATGTAGATGAAAGGGCAGAAGACCTCCTTTTCCGTGCTGTTACTCCAGCTGTGTTTGTAGGTGGGTTATGCCTCTACCTGCTCAATTCTTAGTGACAAACACCAGTCCTCATCTTATGTTTGCACAGTAGCTGGTGACAAGATCCAGTCGGATGCCATGGTCCAACTCATCTAACATGTTGGGTGGACCTGGAGAGCCATCATAGCAGCTGGTGATGATTATGGAAAATGTGGAGTAAAAACTCTTAGGGAAAGAATGGAGAGCGCCAACCTCTGTATTGCATACTCTGAAATAATTCCCAAAGTCTTTTCAAATGAGAAAATGCAGAAAGCTGTTGATGCCATAAAGAACTCCACTGCCAGAGTTGTTTTGCTTTATGCATCTGATATTGACCCCAGTTCTTTTGCATTGGAAATGGTTCACCATAACGTAACAGACAGTATATGGATAGTGAGTGAAGCCTGGATTACTTCAGCCCTCATCACAAGGCCTGAATATTTCCCATATTTGGGGGGGAATTATTGGATTTACAATACCAAGAGCTGATATACCAGGATTAAAAGAATTTCTTTATGATGTATATCCTGGCAAGGAGCCAAATGATGTCCTGACCATTGCATTCTGGCAAACCGCTTTTAACTGTACTTGACCCAATAGCAGTGTTCCATACAACACTGACCATAATGTAACTGTGACGGGAAAGGATGACAGATTACGTGCCGCGTCTGAAAAGTTCTGTACAGAGACGAAGAGTTGGAAGATCTTAAAAATACGTATCTGGATGTGTCTCAGCTGAGATTCAAAAAAAATGTCAAATAAGCGGTGTATTCTTGGCTTGCACCTTGGATGGTCTAACTAGACTTGAAGAAGGACATGGGCCATATGTTCCTGGAAACACCTGTTCATATATATCTGACTTTGAGCCTAGGCAGGTAAGTTGTTGTTTTACTTCATGGTATAGTTTCACATTAAAAGAATTCATACTAATAAAACCATTGACTTGCTTTAGTATTTAATAGATATGATTTATCACACACCTACCTAGAAGAATAGCTTGCTTATGTGACCTAAATGAGCATTTTTAAGTTCCCATTTGTTAATAGAGTTTTCTTATTGGGTTTGATGTGAATGAAAGTAAACCCCCTCAAAACAGTACCTTGTGCAAAATAGTTTTTTTTCCCCCTTCACTTAAGTGAAGTTCAGAGATTAGCATTCTAGAACTGAAAGATGGCTTACGAATCCTGATTACTTCTACCTTCTTTTTTTAAAATTTTTAATTTATTAATAAGCATATAATGTATTATTAGCCCCAGGGGTACAGGACTGTGAATTGCCAGGCCTAAACACTTCACAGCACTCACCATCACATACCCTCCCCAATGTCCACAACCTCACCACCCTCTCCCTACCCCCTGCTCCTGGTCACCCTCAGTTTGTTTTGTGACAGTAAGAATTTCTAATGGTTTGTCTCCCTCCTGATCCCATCTTGTTTCATTTATTCTTTTCCTACCCCTCCCAACCCCCCACATTGCATCTCCACTTCCTCATATCAGGGAGATCATATGATAGTTGTCTTTCCCTGAATGACTTATTTTGCTAAGCATAATATCCTCTAGTTCCATCCACATCATCGCAAATGGCAAGATTTCATTTCTTTTGATGGCTGCATAGTATTCCATTGTATATATATACACCACATCTTTTTTATCCATTCATCTGTTGATAGACATCTAGGTTCTTTCCATAGTTTGGCTATTATGGACATTGCTGCTATAAACATTTGTTTATAGCAGCAGTTTATGTGCCCCTTCGGATCACTACATTTGTATCTTTAGGGTAAATACCCAGTAATGAGATTCCTGGGTTGTAGGGTAGCTCTATTTTCAACTTTTGAGGAATCACCATGCTGTTTTCCAGAGTGGCTGCACCAGTTTGCATTCCCACTAACAGTGTAGGAGGGTTCCCCTTTCTCCGCATCCTCACCAGCAGCTGTCATTTCCTGACTTAATTTTAGCCATTCTGACTGGTGTGAGGTGATATCTCATTGTGGTTTTGATTTGTATTTCCCTGATGCCGAGTGATGTGGAGCACTTTTTTGTGTGTCTGTTGGCCATCTGGAAATCTTCTTTGCAGAAATGTCTGTTCATGTCTTTTGCCAATTTCTTGATTGAATAATTTTTTCTTTGAGTGTTGAGTTTGCTAAGTTCTTTATAGATTTTGGATACTAGCCCTTTATCAGATATGTCATTTGCAAATATTTTCTCCCATTCTGTCAGCTGTTTTTTGGTTTTGTTGACAGTTTCCTTTACTGTGCAAAAGCTTTTGTTCTTGATGAAGTCCCGATAGTTGCCCTTGCCTCCCTTGCCTTTGGTGATGTTCCTAGGAAGAAGTTGCTGCCGCTGAGGTCGAAGAGGTTGCTGCCTGTGTTCTCCTCAAGGATTTTGATGGATTCCTTTCTCACATTGAGGTCTTTCATCCACTTTGAGTCTATTTTCATGTGTGGTGTGGGGATATGGTCCAATTTCATTTTTCTGCATGTGACAGTCCAATTTTCCTAGCACCATTTGTTGAAGAGGCTGTCTTTTTTCCATTGAACATGCTTTCCTGCTTTGTTAAAGATTAGTTGACCATAGAGTTGAGGGTTTATTTCTGGGCTTTCTATTCTGTTCCATTGATCTATGTGTCTGTTTTTGTGCCTGTACCATACTGTCTTGATGATGACAGTTTTGTAATAGAGCTTGAAGCCCAGAATTGTGATGCCACCAACTTTGGCTTTCATTTTCAGTATTCCTTTGGCTATTCGAGGTCTTTTCTGGTTCCATACAAATTTTAGGATTATTTGTTTCATTTCTTTGAAAAAAATGGTTGGGTTTTTGATAGGGATTGCATTAAATGTGTAGATTGCTTTGGGTAGCATAGACATTTTCATAATATTTGCTCTTCCAATCCAGGAGCATGGAACATTTTCCCATTTTTTTTGTGTCTTTCTCAATTTCTTTCATGAGTACTTTATAGTTTTGAGTATAGATTCTTTGCCTCTTTGGTTAGGTTTATTCCTAGATATCTTAAGGTTTGGGATGCAATTGTAAATGGGATTGAATCCTTAATTTCTCTTTCTTCTATCTTGTTGTTCGTGTAAAGAAATGCAACTGATTTCTGTGCATTGATCTTATATCCTGACACTTTACTGAATTCCTGTACAAGTTCTAGCAGATTTGGAGTGGAGTCTTTTGGGTTTTCTGCATATAGTATCATATCATCTGCAAAGAGTGAGAGTTTGACTTCTTCTTTGCCGATTTGGATGCCTTTAATTTCTTTTTGTTGTCTGATTGCTGAAGCTAGGACTTCTAGTACTATTTTGAATAGCAGTGGTGATCATGGACATCCCTGCCATATTCCTGACCTTAGCGGAAAAGCTCTAAGTTTTTCTCCATTGAGAATGATATTTGTGGTGGGCTTTTCATAGATGGCTTTGATAATATTGAGGTATGTGCCCTCTATCCCTACACTTTGAAGAGTTTTGATCAGGAAGGGATGCTGTACTTTTGTCAAATGCTTTTTTAGCATCTATTGAGATTATCATATGGTGTTGTTCTTTCTTTCATTAATGTATTGTATCATTGCGGATGTTGACCCAACCTTGCAGCCCTGGAATAATCCTTTTAATGTACTGTTAGCTCCTATTGGCTAGTATTTTGGAGAGAATTTTTGCATCTGTGTTCATCAAGGATATTGGTCTGCAATTCTCTTTTTTGATGAGATCCTTGTCTGGTTTTGGGTTCAAAGTGATGCTGGCCTCATAAAATGAGTTTGGAAGTTTTCATTCTATTTTTGTTTTTTGGAACAGTTTCAGGAGACTAGGAATTAATTCTTCTTTAAATGTTTGGTAGAATTCCCCTGGGAAGCCGTCTGGCCCTGGGCTTTTGTTTGGAGATTTTGATGACTGTTTCAATCTCCTTACTGGGTCTGTTCAGGTTTTCTATTTGTTCCTCGTTCAGTTTTGGTAGCTTATATGTCTCTAGGAATGCATCCATTTCTTCCAGATTGTCAAATTTGTTGGCATAGGGTTCCTCATAATATGTTCTTATTTGGTGTTGTGACCTCTCCTCTTTCATTCATGATTTTATTTGTTTGGGTTCCTTTCTCTTTTCTTTTTGATAAGTCTGGCCAGGGGTTTATCAATCTTATTAATTCTTTCAAAGAACCAGCTCCTAGTTTCGTTCATTTGTTCTATTGTTCTTTTGGTTTCTATTTCATTGATTTCTGCTCTGATCTTTATGATTTCTCTTCTCCTGATGGGTTTAGGCTTTCTTTGCTGCTCCTTTAGGTGTAGGGTTAGGTTGTGTACTTGAGACCTTTCTTATTTCTTGAGAAAGGCTTGTACCACTATATATTTTCCTCTCAGGACTGTCTTTGCTGTATCCCACAGATTTTGAACCATTGTGTTTTCATTATCATTTGTTTCCATGAATTTTTTTCAATTCTTCTTTAATTTCCTGGTTGACCCATTCATTCTTTAGAAGGATGCTGTTTAGTCTCCATGTATTTGGGTTCTTTCCAACTTTCCTCTTGTGATTGAGTTCTAGCTTCAGAGCATTGTGGTCTGAAAATATGCAGGGAATGCTCCCTATCTTTTGATACCGGTTGAGACCTGATTTGTGACCCAGGATGTGATCTATTTTGGAGAATGTTCCATGTGCACTAGAGAAGAATGTGTATTCTGTTGCTTTGGGATGAAATGTTCTGAATATATCTGTGATGTCCATCTGGTCCAGTGTGTCATTTAAGGCCTTTATTTACTTGTTATCTTTTGCTTGGATGATCTGTCCATTTCAGTGAAGGCAGTGTTAAAGTCCCCTACTATTATTGCATTATTGTTGATGTGTTTCTTTGATTTTGTTATTAATTGGTTTATAGAGTTGGCTGCTCCCACGTTGGGGCATAGATATTTAAAATTGTTAGATCTTCTTATTGGATATGCCCTTTAAGTATGATATAGTGTTCTTCCTCATCTCTTATTATAGCCTTTGGCTTAAAATCTAATTGATCTGATAAAAGGATTGCCACTCCTGCTTTCTTTTGATGTCCATTAGCATGGTAAAATCCCCCTCCACCCCTTACTTTAAATCTGGAGGTGTCTTTGGGTCAAAAATGACTTTCTTGTAGGCAGCATATTGATGGATTTTGGTCTTTTATCAATTCTGATACCTGATTAGGTATCTGATTAGGATATTTAACCTATTTACATTCAGGGTAACTACTGAGAGATATGAATTTAGTGCCATTGTATTGCCTATAAGGTAACTGTTACCATATATTGTCTCTGTTCCTTTCTGGTCTACTACTTTTAGGGCATCTCTTTGCTTAGAGGACCCCTTTCAATATTTCCTGTAGGCTGGTTTGGTGTTTGCAAATACTTTCAGTTTTTGTTTGTCCTGGAAGCTTTTTAATCTCTTCTTCTATTTTCAATGATAGCTTAGCTGGATATAGTATTCTTGGCTGCATGTTTTTCTCATTTAGTGCTCTGAATATATCATGCCAGCTCTTTTTGGCCTGCCAGGTCTCTGTGGATAAGTCCGCTGCCAATCTTTTTACCATTGTATGTTATAGACTTCTTGTCCTGGGCTGCTTTCAGTATTTTCTCTTTGTTGCTAAGACTTGTAAATTTTACTATTAGATGACGGGGTCCATCATCTAATTAGATGAGAGGGTTTCTCTGTATCTCTTGGATTTTGATGCTTGTTACCTTTACCATATTAGGGAAATTCTCTCCAATAATTCTCTCCAATATATCTCCTGCTCTCCTGTCTCTTTCTTCTTCTGGAATCCCAATTATTCTAATGTTGTTTTGTCTCATGGTATCACTTATCTCTCAAATTCTCCCCTCGTGGTCCAGTAGTTGTTTGTCTCTCTTTTGCTCAGCTTCTTTATTCTCTGTCATTTGGTTTTCTATATCACTAATTCTTTCTTCTGCCTCATTTATCCTAGCAGTAAGAGCTCCATTTTTGATTGAACCTTAATAGCTTTTATGATTTCAACTTGGGTAGATATTAGTTCTTTTATTTCTCCCAGAAAGGGCTTTTATATCTCCCGAGAGGGTTTCTCTAATATCTTCCATGCCTTTTTCGAGCCTGGCTAGAACCTTGAGAATTGTCATTCTGAACTCTAGATCTGACATATTACCCATGTCTGTATTGATTAGGTCCCAATTCTTTGGTACTGCCTCTTGATTTATTTATTTATTTATTTATTTATTTATTTATTTATGTGGTGAGTTTTTCTGCCTTGTCATTTTGTCCAGATAAGAATATATGAAGGAGCAAACAAAATACTAAAAGGGTGGCAAAGACACCAGGAAAATGTGCTTTAACCAAATCAGAAGGTACCCCAAATCGTGGGGGGAGAAAGGGGGTAAAAAGAAGCAAAAAAAAAAAATTAAAAAAGAAAGCAAATAAAGAAAATTATGAAAAAGAAAAAAAATATATTGGACTGGTGACTAGAACAAGGTCACCCACTCAATTTTGGGAGTATTTTGGTCTTTTAGAAGAAACTACCTCCCAAAATTTTGAAGAATGAAAAACATATATTAGGGTAAACACAATGAAGGGATGGAATATCAGTATAAAGATGACAAAAAAAATTTTTTTTTAAATTTCTAAAAAAAGGAGTTGATAAGGTAAGTTTGTTGGGAGAATAAAGAAAAAGAAGGTGGAGAGAATTTGCTTGTGCTGGAGACTAGAGCAAGCCTGGTGCTAGATTTAGGGTGTATTTTAATCTATTAGAAGAAGTTGTACCCCAAAATTTTTTAGAAGAAAAAACTCTATGTGTATACAAAAAATAAAGTTAGATACAATGAAGGATTAAATATGACTATAACAATGAAGGTTCAAAAAAGATTTTTTTAATGAAAGGTATTAAGATAAACTAGTTAAAAAATGTTAAAAGAGGAAAGGGTAAAAATTTAAAAAAATTTAGCAGAAGAAAAAAATAATAAAATTAAAAAAAATTAACTTTGCAAGACTAAAGATTCATGGTGAGAAATCCATGAGTTCCATGCTTTGCTTTCTCCTCCTCTGGAATTCCGCTGTTCTCCTTGGTAAGTAAACTTGGTCTTGATTGGATTTCTCCTCTGATCTTCTGGGGGAGGGGCCTGTTGTTGTAATTCTCAAGTGTCTTTGCCCCAGGCAGAATTGCACTGCCTTTACCAGGGGCCAGGCTAAGTAATCCGCTCAGGTTCACTTTCAGGAGCTTTTGTTCCCTGAACTCTTGCTTTCTGTAGAGTTCTGGAGGGTGGGAATGAAAATGTCACCCTCCCAATCTCCAGCCCAGAGGAGCCAAGAGCTCAGGGCCCCACCCCTCAGTGTGCCCTCAGAGAAAAATGCTCAATCACTCCCATCTCCCTGGCCTCCTGCTGTGCTCAGAACTCACCCAGCTTGTGACCAAGAGTTTCTGTCTCTGGCACACAGCTCTTCTTGGAGTCTCCGAACCCCGCAGATCCCTGAGCTCCTCCGGGGGGGGGGGGTCTCCCTGGATCCTGTGGTGACCCCACTCACAGAGCAGTGGCCTGTGCCATGGATTACAGTTCAAGGTAACCCCGAGTTGAGAGCTCACTCATGAGCTTCCCCTCTCCAATAACCTGTGAGCTCTGCAACACTCAGACACCCCCGATCCTTCTGCATATGGTAAAAGGAAGGAGAGATAAAAGGGCAGGTGACCTGGAGTGGCTGTATTCCAGGATGGATGGCGATTTTCAGAACACTTGGAATATTGACTTACTAAGGGCTTCAAGTTATATTAATCTTCCATGACAGATAGGACAGGAATAATGACCCTTGTTTTACAGACCAGGAAACTAGTGCTTATTCAGATATATGACTAGCCCAAGGTCATGACATTTGAAAGAGCCAAAATATGATGTCAGATCATCAGATATCATAATTCAGACTCTATCCACCAAGTTGTTTGGCTTCTCTGGTTTGTGGAGGGACCCTTGTACCATATATTATTCCCTTGGCTTAGAATCTCCTTGTCGCCTTACTTGTCAGTAAATTCCTACTAATTTTTAAAAACCAACCCAGATGGCTACTTCCTGGGGAAACCTACTAAATTTTCCTAAGGCAATTAGTTAGCTATCTCCCTCACCCATGTCTTTTCAACACTCCTTCCACAACAGCAACATAGTGGCACATTGAATTTTACTATATATAGTACCCTGTTTATTCATTTAGCCTTTACACTGGACTGTGAGCTTTGCAAGGTAGGGAACGGATCTGGTTGATCTTCATATCTCTACCGCCTGACGTGTAGGGAAGGGAATGATGGGGAGGCAGACTGGTACCTATACATAGAAGAATTCTAGGAAGTAAGTAGGAAGATCCTTTCTTCCCTAGATAAGAAGGTATTTGGAAATATTAGGCACCACTATCCCTAATCAATGCTTTTTGTTAGAAATGTATGAGCCACACAGGTAATTTAAAGTTTTCTAGGGGTGCCTGGGAGGCTCAGGGGTTAAAACCTCTGCTTTTGACTCAGGTCATGATTCCAGGGTCCTGGGATCGAGTCCCCCATCAGGCTCCCTGCTCAGTGAGGAGTCTGCTTCTCCCTCTCCCTCTCCCTGCCTTTCTGCCTACTTGTGCTCTGTATCTCAAATAAATAAATAAATAAATATTTAAAATTTTCTGGTAACTAAATTTAAAAATAAAATGAAACAGATGAAATTAAATATAGTTGTTTTATTTGATCTGAGATGGCATTTTAACATGTCATAATCATGATAATACAAAATAAAATTATAAATGATGGTTTACATTTTTTAAACAACGTCTTTGCAATCCAGGTGTATTTTATACTTATAGCTTATCTCGATTTGGCCAGCCACCTTTCAAGTTTCAATGGTCACATGTGGCTACAAGTTGTTGTATTTGATAACAAAGGTATAGAGGAAAGGGAAAAAAATTCAATCCCATGATAAGAATTTTGAGATTATTTTCTTCATAAACCCTGTCTCCAGGCAATCAAATAGTTACAAATTGCTTTTTTATTCTCTTGTTTTTTTCTTCTTATTTTCTAGCTAATGTACTATTTGAAGACACTTTAGTTTATTACCCGTAATAGAGAGAGAATAGAAATTGATGACAATGGAGATGTGACTGGGTACTTTGATATTTGAAATTGGCAATTAGGTGATAATGGAGAGATTGCCTTTGTGAAGGTTGGAGAATATATATTCACAAACTCTAAATTTGAACTCATGATGAAAAAGAATGTGACAATATTTCAGAATACCAAATCATCAAAGTTTAGTTACTTTGATATCTTATTTTGTTTATATACTCAGAAAATTTGTTTATATACACAAAACTGTATTTCAGGCACTGTAGAATATCAGACACCTGGAGTTGGCTATTCCAAGTCAATTTTTTTCAATATAGTACATAATTTTCTAGATACAGATTCAGGTATTTTGTTTTGGAGATGTTTTGGTATTTTTCTTGGACTTTAGTTTTAAATATTAGTTTTATCATTTTGTTTTTCTTCTTAAAGTACTCCAGTCAAAGGGTTTGACTTCTTTTATCTGTCTTCTGTTTTATCTACTTACTCTCTGATCATTTTTGGCTTTTTCTTTATTTTATTCTTATTCTTTTCATTGTTTTCCTGACTTTATTCAATGCTTCTTATTAAATTTTCACTAAAATGTATTTGTTTTTGAATGCCTTGTAACTTTTTCTTAATTTCTGAAATGGCTTTATTTTTTCTTTAGTTTCTTTCCTGAGTAAAATAAATTTTTCTGTTTCTTCCAGTTTTCTATTTATTATTTAATTTTTTAATGCCTGGCTCATGTATTTTTGCATATCTCCTAGTGTTTTTCTGAGAGTACTTAATTGTCATGCTGGAATTTTTTCTTTAAAGATTTTATTTATTTATTTGATAGAGAAAGAGACAGCAAGAGAGGGAACACAAGCAGGGGGAGTGAGAGAGGGAAAAACAGGCTTCCCACCATGCAAGGAGACTGACATGGGGCTCAATCCCAGGACTTTGAGATCATGACCTGAGCCAAAGGCAGATGTTTAACCACTGAGCCACCCAGGTGCCCCTGAAATATATATATTTTTAAATGCTATGTTACATTATTTTTCCGCATAATGGTTGTTGTATGTGTGTGTGTTGATGGGATCTGCAGCAATGTTTTGATTTTCATTTTCTGTTTTCTTCTTGTAGAAAACTTACAGAAGGCACTTACACCATAATATTTTTGTTCATAGACAGGGATGAGAGCTTCTGGTGTTTTACAAACCCCTATTTCAAGACTGCCTTCTTCTTTTAGTAGAGTGAAAAGTAGTAGTTCATTTAAGAAAGCTTAATGAGTCATTTGGTTTTGTGGTTCACTCTTATTTCTGCAGCATTTTTTTTTTTTTTAAGATTTTATGTATTTATTTGACAGAAAGAGATCACAAGTATGCAGAGAGGCAGGCAGAGAGAGAGGAAAGGAAGCAGGCTCCCCGCTGAGCAGAGAGCCTGATTTGGGGCTTTATCCCAGGACCCTGGGATCAGGACCTGAGCTGAAGGCAGAGGCTTAACCCACCGAGACACCCAGGTGTCCCTCTGCAAGATTCTTAACTTTTCCCTCTTCTTTCCCATTCTACCACATCTCAAAAAGATACTTCTCTCTCTCCATATACCATCTAGTCCCAGTGAAAGTGTGCTGTCCTGAGACTGGCCCCTGGAGTCCCACTTTCAAGACATTTCCCTAGAGGTGGTGCTGTCTCTCCATGGTTTGGGACCTGTTTTAACACAGGGTGGGACATTTTCTTTCTAGGAATGATTTGCCAGCTCTCCATCAGCCTTTGGTTCTCAGTACCCCCTTACTCTTTCCTGCATGTTTTGCCAAGTTTCTGTCCATTTTCTACATACCCAGGGATGAGGGAGGAACTCCAGAGATGGCCTTGCTGTAGTTTAATGGCTATTTCTCTGCATACAAGTACTTTGAAATTCATCATATTCTCAGGTTCTTTATGATGCTAAAATTGTGGGCCAAGTGTGGTTTTATTTACTTTTTTCATTTTTTAAATTTGCATGGTCTTTTTGAGAGGATGTGTGGAGAGATTTGCTGTTTAGCAGCTGCCATTATCCTGAGGCAATCCAGAAGTCCTTCTTTCCCTTTCTGATGGTAATTCTAGAGGGACTTCATTTCTTCCTCCACTTGTCTTATGTGTTCTCAGGGGCAAAGAATGATAGAGAGAATTTACAAATTCATAATATAATTCAGAGTAGGGAACACTAGCGACAGGTATAGTATATGTGTGGGTGCACATAGATGTCCACAAGCTTTGATTCAAGAAATCATTTGTAGGAGAGAAGGATGTTTCATAAGTTTCAAAATTCTTTCCAAAATACTGTTTTCAAGATTTTCTGAGAGGTAGGAGAATTAAGGTTTAAGGATTAAATACATCCTCTTTGGATGTAAACTACTTAACCTACACACATACACACAAACTATTATTTTCCTTATTATTAATATTTATTGAGAGAGAATTATTGTTACTTATTTTATTTATTATTATAATTTTTATTCCTCCTCCTTCTATAGCAACAGGAGGGCTTGATATGCAAGACTGAGAAGTGGCTGGTGAGCTAGAGACTGGGTCCCCTGGTTAACACCTGGAGAAGAATTGGAGGAAGTTGAGGGGAAACCTCATCACTTACCAGAAGTCATAAAGGAACCCCATTACTTCCCAGACTGCTGAACTTTTTACCCTTAATGAGATATTAGTTCTAGGAGAGTAGAACTCAAGGGCCTTTGATACTCTAGTTCATTGGTTATTACAGGTCACAGTAAAATGATAGGGAGGGTGGAAAAGCTCTGGCAATTTAATCTTCAGTGTGGATCTCAGAATGAAGGGACCAGCAAGAGCCAGGATGCTGAATGTGGGCATAAGTGCAGCCAGAGGTTTTCTTTGTTGTCCCAGACTTTTTTTGGGGCAGGGGTCTTTTCATTTTGATTTTTATTCATGTATCTTTTCTCTTCCTGGGTGGCCCTTCAGACCTGAGATCTGAGATCACAAAACAGTCTTCCAAATCCTGCTGGAAAAAGATCTAAGAATAAATGACAAGGAAATTAAGATTGCTGAGCTCCTATGCTGTGCCAGACACCTTGAAGATCTTTTTTTAATCTCTCTTTTCATCTCTCTCTCTCTCTCTCTTTATTTATTTTCTTTTTTTTTACTCTCTGCTTTCTATGGGCAGCAGTAAACTTATATAAATTCATGCAGACTCACAGAAGCATACATACAGACACTCCGGTTCCTCCCTTTCCTGCCCCATCCTTAGGCAGCACTCAGACACACTATGATAGGATATAAATGTACAAGCTACCGTCTTTGCCGCTGTAGAGGCACAGCTCTCTTATGCATTTTATTTCTTTGACCCAATTGGTAGCCCCTATTCACATGTAGCCTTTAAAATGTAAATTAATTAAAATTAAATAAAATTAAAAAGTCAGTTCCTTAGTGGTACTGGCCACATTTCAAGCTTTCCACAGCCACCTGTGGCCAGGAGCACTATAATGGATACATAAGACTTCTATCATTGAAGAAAAGACAGAGCTGCCCTAGGCCTAGAGTATAAACTATCTTCGTGGTCTAGAACTCTCTCCCTGAATGGGGCCTGAGACTTTTCACTTTGTATTCCTACTGCTAGGCACATAGTAGGTATTCAATATAATATTTTGCATGAAAAAAGAGAGATGTTATTGCTTATATAGACAAGGTTCATAGAATGCTTGTTCTACCGAAAATTGATGGAAGAATAGTAAAGTATCATAGTAGATTTGCATTTTAATGTTTCATTAGAGCATAATAATTTTATTTATCTTCTTTATTAAAATTGGGGATATATTTGTATAATGAAATCGGCTCAAATGAATTAGATACAAATTTACTAAACATCTACTATGAGCCCAACTCTTGTTAAGTCCTGCAAAAAACCACTGCCCTGAATTCCAGTCCAAGATGGTGACATAGGAAGACCCGAACTCACCTCTTCATGGACACACCAAATCTACACCTGTTCGTAGAGCGTTTCCTCCTGAAGAACAGAACAGCTTATGCACAACAAAAATAGAGAGATCTCTCTGAGAATAATAAGAGAAATGGAGACATGGTAAAAAGGGAACCCCCACTCCCTGACCTGGGAACTGCAGGGGGCAGAGAAAAAATATTATCTGAGATGACCTTGAACAGATTTGTCTGCCCCGAGGCACAGAAAGAAAGGCTCAGATTTAAAAGAGCAAATAGAATAAGGGACTAGCCCTTGGACCTTGTCAAACAGGGAGGGAGCAGTTGGGACATTCTCTGGGTTGGAAGGGGCGAGTGAGTGCCTGGGTTTATGTTTCTCCTCCACCTTGAGAGTGAATGGGAAAAGGGTCTGTGCACCCTACCGGCCTGCTGTCTCAGCATTTCCTGGGTGCCTAGAGCTCAAACTAGCTCCAGCCTTCCCCCCAAGGAGTTCACAGGGCAGTGTACACCGGACCATCCCTTGTCAGTGCCCACCACAGCTCCAGCTGACAATTTAATCTTCAGCGTGGATTTCAAAATAAAAGGACCAGCAGGAGCCAGGATGCTGGCCATGCAATGTCAGCTCCAGATGGCTTGCAAGGACACCCCTGGTACAGAGTGCTCTGGGACTCCCTGGCTATGCCTGCCTTAGCTCCAGCTCTCCTGCCAAAATGCCCCCTGTGCAGAGCACCTTGGGAACACTTGGCATGTACTTGCCTCAGTTCTAGTCACTCCACAAGGCACCCCCTGCATGGAGCAGCCTGGGACCTCCCAGCCCACACCCCATGTTGGTTCCATCTACCCCACCAGGGAAACACCTGCGCCAAGCACCCCAGGGCACCCTGGTTTATACCTAGGCCAACTTCAGCTGTCCTGCCAGGGCAACATCTGTGCAGAGAGCTCAGTGGCCTCCCACCTTGCATTCACTTTAACTTAAGGTGTCTCCCTCTCTATGGAGAGCCACAGGGCCATCCCAGCCTATGTCCATTTCAGCTATGGCCATTTTACCAGGGCAGTTCTGGCACAGAATGTCTTGGAACCCCCAGATCAAACAGCTCCAGCCCACAAACCAAGGTCACCAGGCACAGTCTACACGGGTGGCAACCATTGTAAGACCAATCCTTCAAATGCAGGAGAAGTCATTGTTCCATCTAATTTATAGAAACAAACATAGAAAGTTAAGCAAAATGGAGAGACAGGAATATGCTCCAAATGAAAGAATAAGAGAAAACCTCAGAAAAAGAACTACATGATAGGGAGATAAGCAATATATCTGATGAAGAGTTTAAAGTAATGATCATGAGGATGCTCATGGAACCGGGGGAAAAGTGGAAGAAAGTGAGAGCTTCAACAAAGAGATAGAAAATGTAAAAAAAAAAAAAATCAGAATTGAGTACAATAACTGAAATGAAAAATACACTAGAGGGAATCAATAGCAGATTGGCAGATGCAGAAGATAGATCAGACATTTGGAAGACAGGATAATAGAGAGTACCCAAGCAGAACAGAAAGAAGAAAATAAGAATTTTTAAAAACGAGATTAGGTGAAGAGATCGCTTGCAAAAATCAACAAAATATTAGCAAACCAGAGTTGACAATACATTAAAAGGATCATTCACTACAATCAAGTAGAATTTATTCTGGGGATGCAAGAATGGTTCAGTACTCCCAAATCAGTCAACACGATATACCACAACAACAAAATGAAGGATAAAAATCATATGATCATCTCAGTGGATGCAGAAATAGTATTGGACAAAATTCAACATTCATTGTGATAAAAGCTCTCAACAAAGTGGGTTTAGAGGGAACATTCCTCAATATAATAAAGGCTTTATATGAAAAACCCACAGTAAACATCATACTCCATGGTAAATAACTGAGAGCTTTTCCTCCAAGATCAGAAACAAGACAAGGATGTCCACTCTCACTGCTTTTATGCAACATAGTATGGAAATTCTAGACACAACAATTAGAAAAGACAAAGAAATAAATGTCATTCACACTGGCAAGATCCACTATTACCATTTGCAGATGCTATGATACTAATTACAGAAAGCCCTGAGGACTACCAAAAAAACTATTAGAACTAATAAAGAATTTGGTAAAGTTTCAGGATACAAAATTAATACACAAACATTGGTTGTGTTTCTATATGTTAATCAGAAAGTAGCAAAAAGAGAATTAGCAGAACGTAGCAGATAGAGAAAGAGAAGACAGTCCCATTTACAATTGCACCAAAGAAAATTAAATATCTAGGAATAAACTTAACCAAGGAGGTGAAAGACCTGTACTCTGAAAACTATAAAACATTGTTGAAAAAAGTTGAAGACAATGCAAGCAAATGGAAAGATTCAAAGCAATCCCTACAAAGTACCAGCAGCGTTTTTCTTAAACTAAAACAAGGAATGTTAAAATTTATATGCAACCACAAAAGACCCTAGATAGCCTAAGAATTCTTGAGAAAGAAGAATAAAGCTGGAGGTATTACAATTCCAGATTTTAAGATACACTACAGAGCTGTAGTAATCAAAACAGTATGGTATTGGCACAAAAACAGACACAAAGATTCAGTGGAAGAGAATGGAGAGCCCAGAAATAAATCCACACTTACATGGCCCAACTGAAAAATGGGCCAAGGACCTAAATAGACATTTTTTTTTTCAAAAAAGATATACAGATGGCAAACAAACACAGGAAAAGATGCTGAACATCATTCATCATGGAAATGCAAGTGAAAACCTCAATGCAATATCACCTCACACCTGTCAGAATGGCTAGAATCAAAAGGATAAGTAATAACAAATGTTGGTGAGGCTGTCGAGAAAAAGGAATCCTCGTGCACTGTTGGTGAGAAAGTAAATTGGTGCAGCCACTACGGAAAGCAGTATGGAATTTCTTTAAAAAATTAAAAATAGAAATGTCATATGACCTAATAATTCAACTACTTGGTATTTACCTAAAGAAAACAAAAACACTAGATCATAAAGGTGTATGCTCCTGTATGTTTATTGCAAAATTATTTTTAAATTTCTTTTTATTGCAACATTATTTACAATAGCCAAGATATGGAAGCAACTCAGGTGTCCATCCACAGACGAAAGAATAAAGAATACTGATGTGTTTATGTAAATAATGGGGTATTACTCAGCCATAAAAAAGAATGACATCTTGCCATTTACAACCACATAAATGAACCTAGAAAGTATTATGCTGGATGAAATAAGTCAGAGAGAGAAAGACAAATACTGTATGATTTTACTTGTATGTAGAATCTAAAAAAAAAAAAAATAAATAAAACAGCAGAAATGAACCCTCAAGATAGAACAAACTGATGGTTGCCAGAGGGAATGGGGGTATGAGAATGGACAAAATGGGTGAAGAGGAATGGAAGGTACAGGCTTCCAGCTGTGGAATGAATAAATCATGGGCTGAAAGGTCCAGCATAGGGAATCTAGTCAATGGTCTGTAATAGTGTTGTATGGTGACAGATGGTGGCTTCACTTGTGGCAGGCATGGAGTAACATATAGACTTGTGGAATCACTATATTGTACATCTGAAACTAATGTCATATTGTTTATCAACTATACTTAAAAAAAAAAAAGAATGCAGGAGCCAAGCAGAAGTTTTCCCTGGTCCAAATATGGACAATTTGAGCATCAATAAGGAAAATAAATGCAATAAAAGAAAACACATTTTTAAATTCATAAGTTTGTAATGATATTCTCCTTCCAAAATTAACCAGCTTTGGAGGATTCTTTGGAACCAACCTGTTATTTCACAATCTATAAAATAAAGGGAAAGAAATAATGCACACACACACACACACACACACACCCCCCAAAACTCTGCTTCAGAGCACTTACAGTGTAATTAGTTAATTAATTGGACCAATATTTATTGAGCACATTATTATAGATGCTAGATACTCTCCTAGGAAATGGGGATATGTCACTATACAAAACAGAACAAATCCATGACTAATGGAGCTAACATTTCAGTGGGAAGAAATGGACAATATACAAGACAAATAGACAAATTATGTTATCTTAAAGGGTGATAGTGCTGGAGGGAAAAAAGTAGTAGAGCCTGAAATAGGGAGTGATGGGGGGAGTTGTAACTTCACATAATGTGATCAGGAAAGGCCTCACTGGGGTGATATTTGAACAAAAAGGGAAGTGAATCCTTGTATCATCTGGGGGAGGAACATTCCAGGCAGAGGGACTGGTGGTTTCTGAGTCCTGAGGCAGGGACCTGCTTGGCCTTGTGGAGGAACAGCAAAGAGGTCAGTGTGACTAGACAGAGTGAGGGAGTAGGAGAGCAATGGGAGAGGAGCGAAGAGAGGTGAGAGAGGGTAGATCACATGGGCCTCACTGGCTATTTAAGGACTTATACGCTTTTACACTGAGTGAAAAGGGGAGCCATGGAAGAGTCTTGAGGGAAGAGAGTAATGGTCTGATTTTAGGATTTAAAGGATCATCTCTTAGGGAGCCAGGGTGGCTCAGTTGGTTAAGTGACCTACTCTTGATTTTGGCTCAGGTCATGATCTCAAGGTCATGAAATTGAGCCCTGCACTAGGCTCTGCACTCAGCTTGGAATCTGCTTGAGATTCTCCTCTCTCCCTCTGCCTCTGCTATTCCTCTGGCTATCTCTTTCTCTATGAATGAATGAATAAATGAATGAATAAAATCTTTAAAGGATCATTTGTCTGCCTGCTGCAAATAAACTGGAGCTGGGGTGGGGAACAAGAGTAGAAAAAGGGAAACCAATTAGAAGACCAATAAAATAATCCAAAATAATTCGGGTACTTGAACCAAAATAGATGTGTTGGAAGCGGCACATAATAGTCAGATTCTGGATATCTTACAATAAGAGGCCAGTGGATTTGTTGAAAGACTGGACTTGGAAGTGTCCTGCCTGAAATAATTAGTGGGCAGGATAAGGCATGATTTAATTTGTGATGGCAAACCGAGTCTGGAGGTTGGTGAGCATATGGGCCTTAGTGAAGGGGAGGAATATATAAGCAAGTAATGCAAGATAAGGTTGGAGGTTATGGATGAGAATGGAGGAGTCGGTGACAGAAATGGGGATTTGGGAGAAGGAATAGGCTTAATAAGGATAGCTTTGGACATGTTGAATTTGAGATGATAAGCAGGGTCGGGCCTGGTTAGTACTTGGATGGGAGATGATGGTGGTAACTCAAAGTAGGGACATACTGGAAGTTTAGAATATGGAATTAGAGGAGGTGGGACAGGATGGTAGAGATCAAGATTTGGGAGTTCTTAACACTGATGCTGGGCAAAAACAAAGAGTGAATGAGCTACTTTATATCAAGAGATAATAACAGAAGATTAAGGACCAAACCTAAGAAAATGCCCACAGTGGGGAGGAAGGTGGAAGATGTAGAAACAATAAAATAAATAAAAGACCCAATGGAAGACAAGGGAGCCTGCATTTCAAGAAGGGGTCGATCAAGAATACCAAATATTGGGGTACCTGGGTGGCTCAGTGGGTTAAACCTCTGCCTTCAGCTCAGGTCATGATTCCAGGGTCCTGGGATCAAGCCCTGCATCGGGCTTTCTGCTCAGCAGGGAGCCTGCTTTCTCCCCCTCTCTCCCTGCCTGCCTCTCTGCCTACTTGTGATCTCTCTCTCTCTCTCCTCTCTGTTAAATAAATAAATAAAATCTTAAAAAAAAAAGGGTACCAAATATTGAAGAAATACAAAAGAGAATGTAGCTAGACGAAAAGCTAGCCGACATGGCAGGAAACATTTTAGTGAGGTGAGTGAGTTAGAAACTAGATTACTGGCATTGAGAAGGAAAGGGGTACCGGGAAATGGAACAAAGAGGCATCAGGTCATTGTTTATGATGATTTTCAAAGAAGGTTATATGGAGAGCTCTTTTCAGAAGACTGGGTCAGGAGAAAGGAAATCCAGTTCATTCCGTGGTCATGCACACACCTTATAAGAGGCCTATTTACTGTGTGAAGCAATACAAAAACACACTTCAGTAATATTACATTTCATAACTAATCTCAGAGATTTCTAATATTTTTCATTGTTTTGTAATTCGGATTTAACCTATAAAACTCAATATAGGAAAATTCTGATTTCTAAAACAAATATAAATGTGATTATTCACTTTCCAAAATAAATATTTCCTTAATGGAAACTACATTTTATCTCCTCTTTAAATAGGAAGTTCTTCATTTCCATTAAGATATAAACTGATTAAAAGACACTGCATTTGTGCTGGGTTCCAAAGTGCACATCCTGTAGAATGTAAAGGGAGACTTTTTTTTTTTTTTAACCATTGAGATCTCAAAACTCTTTTTGTGAGAAAGTATTCCAGTGTTATGCCTTGTCCACATTTCCTTTTTGTCCTTTCAATTTTTCCCATGGAAAAGATCTTTTATTTTTCTTTTCTGTTGACCCTTTATGACACATCCTTGACTTTCAGACTATGTTGGGATGATCTTGTGAGAAAAAATCTTTTTTAGGCTCTCAAGACAACTCTTGGGGTCACTGGTCCCCCACAAGTAGAAACAGATTTGTCAAATTCTGTTTATCATGTATCATGCCCAGAGTATCATGGGCATGGAGGCTGGTCTGAGGCTCCCAAATTAGAAAGACTTAACTTGAAGATGAGCTCTGAATTTCTAGAATCAACCACAAGACTGATTTTCAGCAAAATTCCTCTTTAAGCTCTCCAGGTGTCATTCATTCTCTTTGTTATCTTTGTCCAACTACACTAGGTTTCCTAGATATCACAAAACCCATAGAAATCCAGATGTGAACTCTCTCAGCCTTCTTTTTTCTTTCTTTCTTTTTTATTTTTTGTGGAGACAAAGACTTTGTTATATGCATTGTTTTTGTCTTTGCTAGCTTCCCCATTTGGTGTGTACTGATCTATGTTATCCTGGGACCCAGGAGGGAATTCGTCAGAGGAACTGATATGCTGCTTTGACATCCCATGTGCTGATGGCCACGTGTCATGAGAACCAGGTAGAGATGGTCGTATTTTCCATTGGTATTTGAATGCAATTAGAATAAGCATGGTCTGGTGAAGAGGGCTTTGAAAGCCATCTTTATAAATAAGTGTGAACAACTTATAACAAAGATCATTATAATCCATCAAACTGTTAAACATTCTGTGCAGCGTGAAAAAAACATAATACTAGGTTTTAGTTCTAAAGCTGCTATAGTTTGGAAAAGGATTTGCCTCTGTGAATTTAAGAGAAAAAATTTTTAAAAATGAAATGTGATGGGGCGCCTGGTTGGCTCAGTGTGTTAAAGCCTCTGCCTTCGGCTTGGGTCATGATCCCAGGGTCCTGGGATTGAGCCCCGCATCGGGCTTTCTGCTCAGTGGGGAGCCTGCTTCCTCCTCTCTCTCTGTCTGCCTCTCTGCCCACTTGTGATCTCTGTCTGTCAAATAAATAAATAAAATCTTAAAAAAAATGAAATGTGAAATGGGAATAAATGGATTCATAAAACTTTCTAAATTTCTAAAACAGATTATGCATTAGTTATATAAAAACTAGTGAATAATTAGAAAAATAAGTGAATTACAGTTCTATGTTCTACTGTATTATCTCTCATTTGGAATTATAAGATCAAGAATTCTACCCCTAAAGACAATGGACTTAAGGCCTTAATTACTTCAGGTTTGCAGGATGCATTTTACAGATGAATTCCATAACAACTACTCTATGACTTCTTCTCCACAACTTGCTGGATTGTTGCTCTTCATGACCAGGATTTTAGTAGGTTTTGGTTTGCTTAGCCTTTTATTTTTTATTTTATTTTATTTTTTTTAAGTTTTTTTTTATTTATTTATGTGACAGAGAGAGATTACAAGTAGGCAGAGAGGCAGGCAGAGAGAGAGAGAGAGCAGGAAGCAGGCTCCCTGCTGAGCAGAGAGCCTGACTTGGGACTTGATCCCAGGACCCTGAGATCACGACCTGAGCCGAAGGCAGCAGCTTAACCCACTGAGCCACCCAGGCGCCCCTTGCTTAGCCTTTTAAAGCATGTTGGATCAGGTGCATTTTTATCTCTGCTTATCTCTATCTTTCAAGATCATTCAAGTTGTTCTTGTCCTTTACCTAAAAGCCCTCAATAACAACTTATTTCAAGGAGAATTTTCCCCAAATGGAAAATAGGTAATCTGAACACCTCCCTGAACCCCACGTGACCCAGTCTCTGCACTGAGTTATGTCAAGAGAAGTCCAGTCTGGCAGTCAGAAGTGATTGAAAGGGAATTCCAATTTTTACCTGCACCTTTCAGAGAACATTAAAGAGATCCACTTGGTAATTTACCATGAATACATCTCAAATCACTTTTTCTTATGTTGTAATATTCTCCTTTGGAGACTCTGACCATCTGAAGGCTTCCAAATTTTTCTCAATTTTAGTCAACATGGTTGTTATTTTTGTTTCCCTTCTTATTCTCAGTCCTTTTCTCACTCTTCTCTGGAATCTGCGTCTGGAGGTTGGGGAGGAGAAAGCCCAGGGAGCAAAGACAAAATTCCCCTCAGTAGGTGGCAGTAATGTTGAAAGGAATGTTGAAAACATTTGTAATTTGGGTGCTTGGCTGGCTC
Organism: Mustela nigripes; assembly: GCF_022355385.1. Classification (NCBI taxonomy): domain Eukaryota; kingdom Metazoa; phylum Chordata; class Mammalia; order Carnivora; family Mustelidae; genus Mustela; species Mustela nigripes. Next base: position 138,433,556 of record NC_081558.1, on the reverse strand, counting down.
AGTCAGTTAAGTATCTGTCTTCTGCCCAGGTCATGATCCCAGGGTCCTGGGATGGAAGCCCTGCATCAGGCTCCCTACTCAGCAGGGAGTTTGCTTCTCCCTCTACCCCTCTGTGATCTCTCTCTCTCACATACTCTCTCTCTTTCACTCTCAAATAAATACAAATCTTTTTAAAAAATTGTATTTTAATCAACCTTATCACAATCCTCTTGATTGTTTCACCTTAGTAGCTTTAATTTTCTCATACATGGGAAACCATCTATGGATTGTTCCCTGGTTTATGAGGATACAGACCTCCCTTCTCAATTGGATAATTGGAAAAGAAAGAGGCATCTTACTGGAAAAGGCCATACAGGATAGGGGGAAACCAAGAAGGCAGGCCAAGTTCCCACAACTGAAAATAATTCTCAGTCCATAGTATCAGTTGAACACTCTAAGGCCATTGTATTGCTGCTTTTTCTTTTTTCTTTTGATATTATATATTCTGTATAAAGGAATCTCAATGATTCCTACTCTAGGTCTTTGGCTGCTCTGAGCTATTCGCAGTTGAAGGGGACAATTGATTTTCCTGCAGTCAGTCCTCTGTTCTTTGTTCATTAGGTCAAAAGGGAGTGTGAACAACGTGGTTGTTTTTGACTATTGGTCAAATGCACAAAAGAGCGAGTGTGTGCTTAAAGAGGTGGAATTCCTTGCTTACGTTGAGACCCTGGGATTCATGCTTGCTATTCTGTCTTTGGGGTCCTTGTGGTCTTGGTAGTCACAATTATATACATGATATACAGGCATATTCCACTCATGAATGCCAATGACCGGGAGCTGAGCTTTCTCATACAGTTTTCTCTTGTCATCATACTGCTGTCTTCCATGCTTTTCATTGGCAAGCCATACAACAGGTTCTGTGTGACCTACCAAGTCACTTTGACAATGAATTTTTCTCTTTGCCAGTCTTGCATTCTTGGAAAGACTATTTCACTGTCTTTAGCTTACAGAATTTCTATTATTATTGTTTTTTAAATTTACAGACAGAGATCACAAATAGGCAGAGAGGCAGGCAGAAAGAGAGATTTGGGGAAGACGGCTCCCTGCTGAGCAGAGAGCCCGATATGGGGCTCGATCTAGCTTACAGAATTTCTAAATCCAAAACCCAACCCAATCCAAAATCCATCCAGTCCCTTTATCTAGAAATCATTGTACTGATCTCTGTTCTAGTTGAGATTGGCATATGCACAGCCTACATAGTATTGGAGCCTCTAAGATTCTACAAGAACACGGAATGTAATGAAGGTGCTCTAGAGTTTTTGTGTTCTATGGTTGGAATCGATGTCTTCCTGGCCTTGCTATGCTTTCTAACAACCTTTGTTGCTTGCCAATTGCTGGATAACTACTATGAAGGAAAATGCATCACATTTGGAATGCTGGTCTTTTTCATTGTCTGGATCTCTTTTGTCCCTGCTTACTTGATCACCAAAGGCAAGTTCAAAGTAGCTGTGGAAATATTTGCAATCTTGGCATCCAGCTATAGTTTGTTGGGTTATATATTTGCTCCCAATTGTTTCCTTATTTTGTTGAGGGCAGGAAGGAACATTGATGAAATAGTTGGTGGGCGTGTCCCCACCATGGATAAGGGCATCCAACTGACTTCAGCCTTTGTGAGCAGTAAGCCCAATAATTCCACAGCATCAAATGTTCTGGCTAACTAGAGTTGTGAGTTACATGTGACCTTCAAAGCTGCAATGGTGATAGGGTTCAACATTCCCTTTCAAGTTGGTCCTACAGCTGCTGTCTGATGCTCTGGGGGTAATATGGATGATTTGGGTTCTAGTAGTATGGTCCCAGCATGGGATATGAAATGTCATACTGTAAGACACCATTTAGCAGGAATTAGAATACCCGTTACCACCAAAACTATAAGTAGCTTCCTTCAAACATTTCATAAGACTTTGGTATGACAAGTGTATAGCAGAGGGCCCAAGTAACCTAAAATGATGGATAAAAAACCTGGCTCTTGAATATAGTTTTTTTTAATATCATGGATGTCTGGTCTAGAAATTTACATCAAACAAAGACACTTTGTGGGGACCAAAAGACATCTTGTTAATGCCTCTATGGAATTGATAGCTTTTCTCCAACTGAAGTAAGAATTATAGCTCATAAACTTTGCCTTGGAGCAGGGTGTTTGGTAAGAGAATTTGTTTTTCAAAGGACTCTGCAGCTTACAGATAATATTGAGGGACTGGGATGTGAACAAAGCTCACAGTTCCTTGAATTCATAATGGGAATAGGTAAGTTTCTTCCAGAGGGAAGGCAAGGACCACTTCCTCCAGAATTTCCTAGATAACAGTAGTACAATATTTGAGTTTCAAAACATTCTTCTGCTTAAAAAATAAAAAGGAGGGGAATTAAGATATCAGCAAAGCAGTTGTTATGTTGATTATATATTGAATACTCAAAAACAAAATAAGCAAATATTTAATTAGAGCAGGTATTAGGATGCAAGATATTTTTGGATAAATTAAGTTATAGATATTTACTCCGTCATTATCCAGAGTTAACTGGGATGTTATAAAAATTTTTTTCAATCTTCTTCCAGATACAACATTTTAAAAATGATCTACATATATTTATGTGCATATGAATTAAATGTGTGGAAAAACAGAATTTGTAGAAATGCTGATAAACCAGATACTCATGTGCATATTTCACTTTAGGAATCTAGCAAGATCAGAAAGAGCTCTTTTTTTTTTTTTTTTAAGAGAAATATTAATCCTTGTGAATAACAATTAACCAAACCGGGCAGAGAGAGTTATACAGGTTGTAAGAGCAGGAAGTGAAACCATGATGACTAGTTTAGCAGGACAGTTCTGTCAGAAATTTATTTATTGATTTTTTTCTTTTTAAACTTTCTTAATCCCTGCCGAGTTTGAGTGTGATCCTTAATCTCCACAGAACTGCTTCCTATATTCTGCTGTTTGTTTTGTTTTAAGATTTTATTTATTTATTTGACAGATAGAAATCACAAGTAGGCAGAGAGGCAGGCAGGCTCCCTGCTAAGCAGAGAGCCCGGTGTGGGGCTCAAACCCCGGATCATGACCTGAGCCGAAAGCAGAGGCTTTAACCCACTGAGCCACCCAGGCGCTCCTATTTATTGATTTTTAAAGAAAGGTGGTTCCAGACCAGATGAAGAGGATGAGCTTCTTGTAATTTAAATAGGAAGTTTACACGAGGGTCCAGCAAGGCTCGAAAGTGAGCTTATTTCTTGGAGGGCCCATGGTACCCAGTGCTTTCTGTTCATCCACTATCTATTCACCTACCCATCTCCCAAGACTTCTACAGTGCTTTGCATCAGAGCCCTCAGATTCTTAAAGAAGAATCTATATCACAGCATGAAGAGGGGGGTGATGGCTTTCTTTGACCTCACTTGACCCAGGAACGGACTTTGGGAAAGAGAGGATGGTTTGGCAAAGTATCGAACAATAGCAAAATGAGAATCTGAGTTGATTTCTTGTTATGCATTCAGCTTGAGTCTTCTCAATGATCCATCTTGGAATTTAAAACAAATGCTGAAAGATCGCTGAAGTCTAGTGATTTGTCTTACTTTTAAAAAAAAACTTTATTTATTTGACAGACAGAGATCACAAGTAGGCAGAGAGGTAGGCAGGGGGAAGCAGGCTCCCTGCTAAGTAGAGAGCCCAGTGCGGGGCTCAATCTCAGGGACCTGAGATCATGACCTGAGCCGAAGGCAGAGGCTTAACCCATTGAGCCACCCAGGCGCCCCTTGTCTTACTTTTATATTCAAAATATTTCAATCTCAGAGTAATCCATTTCTTTTCTGAAATGTTGATTACCGAATGAATACAAGATATCTAAAAAGGCACCCCCAGGAGTCCATCTGGGCAATATCAAAGCCTTCATTATCTCCTTTCATACCACATGGCTCAGTAATACTGTCTTATTGGACTTGTGTTCTTTGTAATTATTTATTTTTCCGATCAGCAATAGGTTTGGGAAAATAGAGAAAACAAACTTCTCTAGTTTATTAAAAACAAAATATGAACTGAATTTGCATGCTGAACTTTAATGCTTACTTGTAAAACTTTCTAATTTTAAGATACAACTTTGATCTAAAATAGTCTGAAGTTATCACTTGTTGATTTGGTACACATGTATTGTTACAAAGATTGGCTTATGGCAGATAAATTGTATAATATGTGATTGTCAAAGGATGATCTACTAATTTTTAATATTGATCTATTCATTTACTTATCAGGTATTAAAATGGTTCTGATAATGTTGAAAGATAATTTTTCTCCTTGGGCAATTGTCTTATGTATTTATGTATCTATTTACTTAATTAAATTTCCATTTAGTTAACATACAGTGTAATACTAATTTCAGGTGTACAATTTAGTGATTCAACACTTCCATACATCACCCAGTGCTCATCACCACAAGTGTGTTCCTTAATCCCCATCACCTATTTCACGCTTCCTCCCAACTTCCCTCTGGTAACCATCAGTTTGTTCTCTATAGTTAAGAGTCTATTTCTTTTTTTTTCTTTTTTTTTTTTTTTAAAGATTTTATTTATTTATTCGACAGAGAGAGATCACAAGTAGGCAGAGAGGAAGGCAGAGAGAGAGGAGGAAGCAGGCTCCCCGCTGAGCAGAGAGCCCAATGCGGGACTCGATCCCAGGACCCTGAGATCATGACCTGAGCCGAAGGCAGTGGCTTAACCCACTGAGCCACCCAGGCGCCCCAAGAGTCTATTTCTTGGTTTTCGTCCCCCCCCCCCCACCGTGCTCATGCATTTTGTTTCTGAAATTCCGCATATGAGTGCAATCATATGGTATTTGTCTTTCTCTGACTGGCTTATTTTGCTTTAGCATTATACTCTCTAGCTTTATACATGTTGTTGCAAATGGCAAGATTTCATTTGAATGTGCCATTAAAAATTATTTCTAGTAAAAATATGACTGGAATTTTTATCAGCAAATGTTGTCTTCTAAGAGAATCTCATATAGAAGTCTCCAGGGACACTCCTTGCTGTGGGTGCACATTTGCTGGTAACCACATGCTGGGCCTTGGGGAGCAGTTCAGAATTAATTTCAGGGTGTTGCATCAAAATAATGCATTTGCTGGCTTGAGAAGTAGCATAAAGACTCATTGTTTGAAAGAAAAAAATTGCAAAACAACACTTTACTCAATGCTGACCTAGACACGTGCTGATTTGAGCTCTTTGGAAAAAAGAAATGTTTATCGAGGCTGCTCAAACCCACAACATAGGATTGATTTGTTTGAGTTAAGACAAAGAAAATTCTTGATAGAATGTGAATATATTATTCTTGAGAGAAAGTGAACATATTGTCAAAAAGGAAAGGATACTCCAATAGCCAGATTAATTGCCTTAAAACATGAATCTGATATCATTTCTTCTACATTCATCAGTTCCCTGTGGTTCCTTCATTTTCTGCAGCTTGAGTCCTGCTGTCCTAGCTGTCCAGACATTCAAGGCCCTGCGAACTGTTTTTCATCAACTGTTTTTCATCTTCATGTATTTGCTACAAATGTGTTCAATATTTGTTACCTGGCACCTTCCTACCCACATCCTTATAACAATCCAATTGGATGCTTGCAATTCCTAGAATTTACCTTCTATTTTCCTGATTTCATGTTGTTCATACCATTCCCTCTTTCCTCTAATGGTCTGATAGTACTTCATCCATCCGTCCGTCTATCCATCCATCCATCCATCCATCCATCCATCCATCCATCCATCCATTACTGAAGGGATGGTGTACATCAGATTTAGAGTTAGGCATAGAAGATGTATAAAGACAAGATGTTCAAAAGAGATGTACAAAGACAAGAAGATATACAAATTGCCCCCAATTCCAGGTGCTTGCCATCATTTGGGATGAAAGGCAATAAACTGACAATTATCCTATGATGTGATTAAGCTGTGATTGTGGGAGCACTGATGGCTAACCACTCATGTAACAAGTCCCAGGAGTGATGTTTCCATGTAGTAGGGATAGAGGAAGAGGAAAGAGGGTATTGGGGAAACCTGACGGGCTTCTAAATAGTAGGGGTCAGTTTGAGTGCAATAGGTACTTCACTGGGGAAGAGAGGAGAAAGCAGCACTGAAAGGAAGGAGGTGAGTTGAAATGTGAGCGGGCAGTCTTGAAAATAACTTCCCTATGGTATTCACTTGACTATTTTCCCATGGTATTTTCTCCTTCTTATAGTCTCATTTTTCAAGAAATGCTATGTTTTTCCCCCTTCCAATTTCTTCCCCTTTGAGCTGTCATGGTAAAGCAGCTGTTGGGAACATCAAAAGGCAGAGTAATTATTTATAATCTCAAGATAGAATTATTAACAATTTATGTGAAAAATCTTTGTGAAATTTACTCATTTACATTTTGAGGGTATAGTTACACTTCTCCCCTGATAGTTTTGGAAAAATAATTCAGATACAAAAGATATAATATGAAAATGCAAATACACCAGATGCATTAGGTAGGGTAGATTAACTGTAGAGCCAACAACCCCTAAATCTCAGAGGTTTCACAGGTTAACACTTAACACATCTTGAGACTAATGCATGTGTTACTGGTCAGGCTGCTGTCCTGCATGGCCCCCTTCCAGGCGGTGACTCAGGGATGCTGCTGGGTCATCTGTATTTGCCACCCCCCCCCCACCTGTGCTCTACATTCCCACTCTGCTCTGGGCTTCTATAGACTGCATCACATAAACTCCCTTGTCCTGTGGCTTCCAGCAGGTTTTCCCAATGAGAGGCACCAGTGGGAGACAAGACAGAGAGGGGAGAAGTCAGGGTCTTTGCTGTTTCAGCCATGGCTCATTCCTCTCCTGTGGCCCCTCTCTAAGACTACAACTCTTACCAGGTGTCACTTTGCTGATTTAACCCCTTTTTCTTTCATAACTCAGTGTAAGAACAACTTTCCATTATTCCTAGTCCAAGGACAGGGTGTGTGGGGGGGTATCACCATCCTTTGTTAGATTCTTTAACTTTGCCCATTCATGACCATAGTCTTATTTTCCTTCTCAGAACTGGAGTTCTGAGTACAGTTGTACCATTGAGTTGAGTACAGGTGTACCATTTAGTGATTCAGCACTTCTGTACAACACCCACTGTTCATCACAAATGCCCTCCTTAATCCCCATCACCTGTTTAACCCATCTCCCTGCCCACCTCCTCTCCAGTAACCATCAGTTTGTTCTCTTGAGTTAAAAGTCTCTTTCTTGGTTTTTCCTCTTTTTTTTTTCTCCCTACATTTGTTTGTTCTGTACTTCAAAGTCTTTTCTCTTCTGACTCTATCAGGGTTCCTTGCTGGTACCCTGACTCATACAGTGATCCAAGTTCCTTTTGCTTTATGATGCCATCTTCAGTGAAAGCTGGAAGAGTACTTTCCAGGCTGTAATTCATCGATGAATGTAAACAGGCTGTGGGAAGGTCTGATGGTGCCTAGGCTGGGGTCTGAAACTTAGGAACTCTTGAAACTATGAAGGACAAAACCAACTCTCAAGGGCAAAAGCTCCACTGAGGAGGAAATACCGGAAGTAGGATCCAAACTGGTTAGGACAAGGACAGCAGGGGCAAAGAAAGAAAATATTTGAATCCATATAATCAACGTAAATCTGATTTAAACTTATGTCATCTTGAAATAATATAATAGACCTGGACATAAGTGACAACAAAGGTTTTAGATGCTTTAGGATAATGATATAGTCAGTGAGTTATAGTCAGCATCTACTGAAACTGGAAATATACATAACCTATGACCCAGCAGATTCATTCCCAGGAGTATACTAACTAAACAATGTCTGCATGCTTACCAAAAAGATAAATTGGGTAGTTGTGATTACCCAAGCAAGAAACCACCCAAATGCCCATCAACAGTAGAATGAATAAATAAATCAAGATATACAAACACAGCAGGGTATGGTACAGCAATGAAAATGAATGGGCTGCTTTGTGGGGAGAAGACTGTAGGGAGGTATTGTTGAGAGCTGGGAGACCCATTTAGGAGTGATTACTGTCATCTGGGCAAGAGATCATGATGGCTTGGACCAGACCAGAGCTCTCAACAGTTTGTGGCTAGTTGGACACTGTCACATCCAATCTTCTGATATAATTTAGACATTTGACAGTTGCACTTAAAAGTGCATGTTCAAAAGGAAAGAAGGACACAACAGAAGGCTATACAGTTTAAGAACTTGGCATCAATTCCCCAAATAATCCCATTATTTTGTACTGGCTTTTACTGCCTTTTGAAATTCCGATTAATAAGGGAATCATTTAAGCTGATAAAGCCACCTGGGTAGAAAATGATTTTCTCAGACTGGATGCCAGAGCTCCCTAGTAATTGAAAAATATGAATGAAAAATTTCCTGTTTTTTTTTTTTTTCCCCATTTTAAAGTTGACACATCTCTGAGTAAACACATACCTTTTCTCCTTTCCATCTTTCTTTCGTATAGTCATTCTTCCACAAGTTCCATTGGGGAAGAGAGCTGTGTTCTACGTGGTATTAGGAGAATGAAAGTAGATGCAGACACTGTTCCTGTTTTCTTAAGACATGAGGCCAACAGAGAAACCACAGTTTGGTACAAATGATGTGTAACACCATCTCTTTGAGTCACTTATATAGCTGATGATATGTAAATAATTTAGAATTACAGCCTAAAAAGCACATGCCTTTTTCCCTCTTCCCTAAAACACCAAGATACCTTTCTCTTTGAAGTTTCTCTTCATGGTGCCCTATTATTTTGGGCCAGAGTCTATTGATGTACATGTCAATCATAACGGTTTTTTAGGTTTCTTAGTACAAATTATTACTTTCCTGTTAGTTGTTTTTATGTTTTTTTTTTGTTTGTTTGTTTCATTTTTGTCTTCTCTCTCAACTTCAGTTTCATAGTAAATCTTCCTACAGTGTTGATCAGACTGACGGAGAAGCTGGCCTTGTCATCCAAGGCCTCGCTTGGGGAAGACAAAGGCACCATGATTTACTTTTGTGTCCTAGTATCAGAACTGGTTGGACATGGTAGAGCAAAATGACTAAAAGCAGAGTGTAGAATAATAATGGCTTGAGACCAATAGTACACTTTCTTGCTGTTGAATCCGAGGGAAGTTATTTTACTTCTCAAAGCATAAAGCCTAGCATATGGTAAACATTCAATAATGTTAGTGTCTTAGTCTGTTCAGGCTGCTGTACAGAATGCCACAGACCAGGTAGCTTATAAACAAAAACCATTTCTCATAGTTCTGGAGGCTGGGAAGTCCCAAGGTCATGGTACTGGCAGATTCGGTGTCTGGTGAAGGTCTGCTTCTACCTGGAGTAAGGGATCTCTCTGGGACCTCTTCTATAAGGGCTCTAATTTTTAATGAGTTAGTCACCTCCCAAAGGCTCTGCTTCCTGGTACCATCACCTAATAATATTATTATTCGCTTCTCTCTGCAGCAAGAGCTAAAATGTGTATTGCATTTTGTCACTTTCTGGCTAAAATCCTTCACCATTATGTTCTTGTTCCCTATTTATCTCTCTCTTCTGAAACCCTTTCTTCCTTTGGCTTTTGGGACTTCCTTTTCTATAGCTAGATTATTTGATACTTCCTGAATTTGTCCCCTCCGAGAAAAGGTGACACCTTCTTTCCAAATATTCCTTCTTTCTCTGTCTATCTTTTGCTGGCTATCTTTTTCCAATCCATGAAGCTTCAGGTAACCTGTCACTTCTCTGTGGAAGCTTTCTGAGCAGGCCTCTACACTAAGCTGGCATCAGGGAACTTCTCAGTGCTTTGTAACCCTCCACCCCTGCTTTGATTATGGCCCCTGCCATCTTGTGTTGTAATGGCTTTTGGAAGGGAGCACCATGAGCTCAGAGAGCTCTCTTTATGTCTTGTTCCTGGTAGAGGGTCCAGCTCACGATAGATGCTCGGTACATGACTTCTGAATATGACTTGGTTGGCTGCTGCACTGGAAGGCTAGCATTTCACATCAGTGTGGTCAAGATACGGATGGAACTACACATTATCATTTTTTGTTCAAAGTTCCCAAACATTACTGGCAGTGCCTGTGGCTGTATGAACCCTTTCTCAGACAGGGCCCTGCTCTGTACTAAATGCCATGCTAAAGGGTACTTAAAACACTGTTACAGAATCGAGATGATTTGCCTCTGGAGAAACAGTCTTTAGTCTATGGGTAAAGCCACCATATGCAATAGTCGGGTGTCAAGGTCAACAGAGCCGATTGCCAGCTTAGAGCCTTCCATCCACTGGCCTGGGCCACAGCAGCTAAAGCGAGGTTAATAGAAACTTCTTTAAACCAATCAGATAAAAATGCCTTGGCTACCCTCTAAAGTTCAAGGCTCACAGCCATGATTTCCTGGCCCTCTGGAAAGCCTCTCTGCCTGAGTATATTGCCCTCCCTGATTCCATACTTTTACTTCAATTTTAGTGTGGGTATTTTCGTATCCCAGTTTATGAAATGTTGCAATCATTAAGAATGCACCTCCAAAATTATATCCCCCTTTCTGGGTTTCTAACAAATTAAGATATAAGTTAAACAGTAGCCAAATGGGAGGCCAAATGTCATCTTTATTGGATAAATGCAGAATTGAGAATGAACTTGTCATGAGTCAAGTGGGTTTCCTAAATCTGATCCCCCAAATGGAGTGGACTGAGCCCTCTAGTCAATGGCAGTGCAGGACAGAGGCAGGCCTTCCTCTCCCACCCTGTAATGAGGAACTCCCTAGGTAAGACTGGGGTCATGGGAAAACAAGGAAAAATTCCCACACCCTATGGGCATCTCACTTCCAAAGAAAATGATAGATAAATTGTCTGAGCTGAGCCATGTCACCCTACTTCCTCTCAGGAGTGAGTAAGTAGTGGAGAGATACCAAGGGTATTAAGCTAGTTGAACTTCCTCAGTGCAAAAGGAGTCAGGAATAGGGAAGAAGCATTTACATTCAGCACTGACATGTGACAAGGGCTCAAATAACTTTTGTGGTTTAATCAGTAAAAGCATATATTACATGCTATTATTCCATATCAGTATTTTGTTCCTGTATTTGTCTGCTGGACTGAACAACATAAGGATCAACATATGGTAATTCTGCAGAGAAGATGGGGTGAATCATTTACAGATGGCTTACCATGAACTCCAACGGTGGTCACATAAAATGTCTGTCATATTTCTTGCCTGTATTTTAATGCTACCCATTATGACGCAAACTGAAAATGTTTCTAAGCCTTGAAGCAAGGAAAAAATAACAGTGACCCTCTTTGTGATCTTTTTGCATTATTTTCTACTTTAAAGGAAGTAAAATATCCCTAAAACCCAAATTGACTCAATTTACTTTCAAACAGTAACCTCCTTTTAGACTTCCAGTTAAACGTCGGTAAATGGATACCTAGCATTGACCTTAACACATTAATGTTGCATTTTAAAAGCAGGGTAATGTGGGGCCATGTGATGTTTCTCAGATTTAGAAGCCTGATCACTTTATAATGTCCCTGTCCCATATCACTGTACAGTATCAAGTGCCTGCTGACCTGGAGGCTAGTGTTGGGTCAGTGTAACCACAATATAGAGGAGACTGATGAGGCTGGTTGACCTTTCAGAAAGTCTTTGGACCTATGACATAAAACTGTGCCCACTGGCAGGTTTATCTCCCCAGGACTCCCACAGAAAGTACGGGGTGGTGAAAAGTGTGCTTCTGTTTGCCTGTTGATAGTGAGCGGCCATTTTGCTGATAGAGTGAGCTGAACAGAGAGCCCAATGCGGGGCTTGACCGCAGAACACTGAGATCATGATCTGAGCCCAAGACAGACACTTAATCAACTGGACCACCCAGGCACCCCCATGTGGATTTTTAAAAAAATATTTTATTTAGGGGTGCCTGGGTGGCTCAGTGGGTTAAAGCCTCTGCCTTCGGCTCAGGTCATGATCCCAGAATCGTGGAATCAAGCCCTGCATCGGGCTCTCTGCTCAGCGGGGAGCCTGCTTCTTCCTCCCTCTCTCTCTGCCTGCCTCTCTGCCTACCTGTGATCTCTCTGTGTCAAATAAAAATAAATTTTAAAAAATATTTTATTTATTTATTTGACAGAGAGAGATCACAAATAGGCAGACAGGCAGGCAGAAAGAGAGGAGGAAGGAGGCTCCCTGCTGAGCAGAGAACCTGATGCGGGGCTTGATCCCAGGACCCTGAGATCATGACCTGAGCTCAAGGCAGAGGCTCAACCCTCTGAGCCACTCAGACACCCTGATTATATTTTAATTTATTTATTTGAGAGAGAGATAAAGAGTGTGTGAGCAGGGGGAGGGGCACAGGGAGAGGGAGAAAGGGAGAAAGAGAATCTCAAGCAGACTTCATGCTGAGCACAGAACTTGAAATGGGGCTTGATTTCACAGCCATAGATCATGGGCTGAGCCAAAATCAAGAGTCAGACACTTAACCGACGGAGACACGCAGGTGCCCCTCTTTTTTTTTTTTTTTAAATCTTAGCTTTTCTAATAGAAGTGTAGTGGATTTCATTATGGCCTTAATTTGTGATTATCTAATTTTTAACGTCTTTTTGTTGTTGTTTTTATTTTTTAAAAAACTTTATTTGTTTATTTGACAAAAAGACAGTGAGAGAGGGAACACAAGCAGGGGAAGTGGAAGAGGAAGAAGCAGGCCTCCGGCTGAGCAGGAAGCCTGATGTGGGATTCCATCCCAGGACCCCGGGATCATGACCTGAGATGAAGGCAGACACTTAACCTGCTGGAGCCATTCAGGTGCCCCTAGATGTTTTAATGATGGTTAGTTTAATGATGTTAAAAATTGGCTTTTTAAAAATTATTGAATTGAAAGAGCTCTTTATATATTTTGAATACAAGGCTTTTATCACAGATATTTTTAAAATATTTATTTTCAGTCTGTAGTTTGTCTTTTCATTTACTTTATTAATGTTTTACAAAGAGCACCAGTTCTTAATTTGTTGAAGTCCAGTTTATTGATTTTTTTCCTTACACAGCTTGTGATTTTTGTGTAATACCTAGAAAATCTTTGTCTAACCCAAGATTACAAATAATTTTTTCTGTGTTTTCTTTTCTTTTTAAAAAATATTTATTTATTTGATAGACAGAGATCACAAGTAGGCAGACAGGCAGGTAGAGAGAGAGAGGGGGCAAGCAGACTCCGCTGAGCAGAGAGCCCGATGTGGGGCTTAATCCTAGGACCTGAGATCATGACCTGAGCCGAAGACAGAGGCTTAACCCGCTGAGCCACTTAGGCACCCCTCTATGTTTTCTTATAGAAATTTTATGGTTTTAGGTTTTGTATTTAGATGCATGATTCCTTTTGAGTTAATTTTTTGTATATGGTTAAGGTTTATATTTTTGCACATGGAGAACCACTTGTTCCAGCACCATTTATTGAAAAGACTATCTTTTCTCCATTGTATTACTCTGGTACCTTTGTCAAAAAAAAATTGGCCATTATGTGTAAGTTTATTTCAGGAATTCATTCTGTTCTCTTAATCTGTATGTCCTTTGTTATGCCAATACCATACTCTCTTGATTCTCATAGTTTTGTAGAATGTCTTGTAATCAGGTCGTGTGAATCCTCCAACTTTGTTTCTCAAATTATTTTGACTATTCTGAGTCATTTGTTTTTCTATATAAATATAAAGAGTCAACTAGTCAATTTCCACAAAAGGTAGACTGAAATTTTTACTGGGATTGCATTGAATTGATAGATCATATTGGGAAGAATTAATAGCTAGACAATATCAAGTCTTCCCATCTAAGAAAACAGTACATCTAATTATTTATTTAGGTTTCTTTTAAATCTCTCTCATCATCGTTTTGTAGCTTTAGCATACAAATTGCAGACATGTATCGGTAGACTTATCCTTGAGTATTTTATGATTTTGGATGTTATTTTAAATTGCAACCTTTTATTTAAGATTTCAATTTTTAATTTTTCTTTGCTAACTTACAGAGATGCAGTTTACTTTTGCATACTGACCTTGTATTTTGCAGCTTTGCTAAACCCACTTACAATTCTATTAGGATTTGGGACTTGCCTTGTAGACAGTTTTATTTACTCATTTCCAATCTTCTTTTGTTTTATCATTTTTGCTGTTTCACACAGGCTTGCCCCTCCAGAATAATGTTCAATAGAGTAGTAAGAATAAACATTCTTGGTATGAATATTTTTAATCCTTTGAATTAGTGTCACTGTATAGAAAGACATAGTGTATCACTTTTAAAATTTGCATTCCCTGCTTACTAGTGAAGTTGAATGTCTTTTAATATATTTGACTATTTGTGTTTTTTTGAGGAGTGCCTGCATATATCTTTGGTAAATTTTTCCTTCAGTTGTTTAGCTTCTCTGATTCGTACGTACTTCTGACACATTCTGGTACATTGCAATTATTTTCTCCCAGGATGTTGCTTGTCTTAATTTAATATAGTGGGCTTTGGGATATAGAAGTTTTAAATGTAAGGGAGTCAAAATGTGTCAAGCTTTTTTCCCTTTTATGATTTCTGAGTTTGTAGTGCGCTTAAGAAGACTTTTCCATTCCAAGACAATACAGATATTATTTTATAATTGATTCTTACACTTTTATAGTTATACTCTTTAACATTTAGCTCCTCAAGGCATCTGAATTTTTTCTTTCTGTGTGGTGTCTGAAGGATGTAGCTTTATAGTTGTGTAAATGGCTAACCAGCTGTTCTAACACCCAGTTAACTGAGTAGCTTACATTTTCTCCACCACTTTGAAATGCTGTATTTATCTTTAAATATGTTCATTTCAGCAAATGTTCACATATCAATGATTCTGGCTCAATGATTCAATGATTCAATGAATCAGTCAATGGTTCTTTTGGATTCTGGTTTTTGTCTTTTGCCCCACTTTTCTAAAATTTTGCTAGTACCATATGATTTTTATTTCTAGAGACTTCCATATGTTTTGCTATCATGTACAGGAATTCTACTGTGGCAGTCCTGTGGAGAGGCTCGACTCAACTTCCATTCCAGTCTTTTCCAAAAGTGGGTCAAAGGCTACATTGCACAGATTCCCTTGCAGTTGCAGGTCTACTTGAAATGTACTATTTAGAAGTGAAAGGGGAGTACGTTTCTTGGAGGCTACTCTTCACCACCTCTGCTCATGAGCCCAGAGGAGGGCACATCTGGTTTTTCTCCAGCAATTATAACAGAGGGGGCAGGGTCAGGCCACCACAATCTGGTGTAGGTTGTGACCAATGCAGATCATTAAGCAGTTTGTGACTTTCTGACTCTGTGAGGCAGCTGCTCCATTGGTGGGCCGGATTCTATACTGAAGCTTTGGGAGGTGTTCCTGGACACTCAGACTAGGATCCATTTTTGTTCACCCTCCTAGTGGATCTGGTACAGCACAAAATATCTAGAATGATTCTCCTTGTGTTAATTAGATGGATTTTGTTGTCTGAAAATGTGCCCCATCACAATATGTCTGCCATTATATTTATTCTTTATCAATTGGGAGATAGGAATGTAAGGAAGACATAATTATTACAATGTATTCTTGTGTCCTTTTTGCCTTTTGTGCCAATGTATATATTACTACTACTACTACAAAAGCCCAAGTTCACAAACACTTGTGAGGGATACAAATTTTACTGTAGATTTTGTAGGGGGATGGATTAGACTAGTGTTTGCACCACTTGGTAAAACTTAAGAAAAATTTTCCATAATTCTCCATAAGGATTTCAGTCTCCTGCCAAAGTTTTTCTTGGCTGTCGTTTTAACCAAACTGCTTTTCCAGTTCTTTCTCTGTAGGTCTCTCTTACCTTCTGAATCCTTCATTTTCCTCCCCTCTTTTCCACATGTCATTTGATTAGACTTATTGCAATATTAAAATACTTAGAAATAAATGAACTCCTACTGAGATGTTTTCTTGGAAGAAATAAAAGAAATTATACAAGTGTGCACTGTTTTGAGTAACTGGTTTCATAAGCAAAGTTTCAGAATTCTAAGTGGTAGACACCAAGTGTTCTTTTCAAATATGTGAAGAAAGACCGAGGCCCAGGCACTTTACCCTGTGATTAAAGGAAGACAAATGATCAGCTTCCTTAGGATGTATCTGTGTTAGCCATTAAAATACTGTCTTTGAGATCCAAACCTACCCCTGATGCTTTGGTTTGTGATGCTGGGACTGGGACTGCAAACTCCATTTTTGCTTTGCTAGCCGCGCTCGTCAAGACTCTGTCGGTAGGGGGCACTAGAGGGAGCCTGGAGGCCAGAGTTGGAAGAAGGACTTGCTTCCTGCTTGCTGATTCGGAGAGCATAGTCCCAGCAACCGCAGTGATTCCCTTAGTAGGAGCTGAGTCCATTTTGTACTTTTTCTAACACATGTGAAATCAGCTTCATTGTGCGTCCCCGTGATGCCCCCAGGGTATTGTCCATCTGGTTCACTGCTGTATCTCCAGCATCTAGAACAATGTTCGGTTATAGAAGGAGCCTAATAAATATTTTATGAATGAATGAGTTAATAAATTTAGACAGCCCAGAAATATGGTAGATTTCTAACGTCAAAAGAAATTCTCTCCTCAGTGCCTCCAAATCTAGACACTACCTTAGGGGCTTTGCATTCATGTTACTAAAGTAGGCATTAATGGTTCCATTTTTAGATGAGGACATTGAGGCTCAAAGACTTAAGTAGATCAAACAACTTAACCAACTTTACTATCTTATACATAACAGAATTGGGGCTTGAATACTGCATTCCATCTGAGTCTTACACCTGGACTCTTTCCCCCCTCCCCTATAATAATTGTGATATTTTAAGGATCCCATGAGGACAGTAATTGACAAACTATATATATGATGATGTTACACATACATACATTGAATGTGTAAGTATAAGGAGAAAACATTTGTTAGAAATAATACCATTAGGGATGCCTGGGTAGCTGAGTCTGTTACGCTTCTGCCTTCAGCTAGGGTCATGATCCCAGAGGCCTGGGATGGAGCCCCACATCAGGACTCCTTGCTCAATAGAGAGCCTGCTTCTCCCTCTGCCTGCTGCTCCCCCTGGTTGTGCTCTCTCTCTCTGACAAATAACTAAAATCTATTAAAAAATAATGCCATTATAATTTTCATATGTCTAATGGAAACTGATAATAGAAGAGGCTTTATAAACTGCGAAACTGATTAACAGCATACATTCTGGGGAGTCAGGAGATGTGGGTTCTATTTCTGGCTCTAAGGCTAATTAGCTCTTTGACCTTGGGTGTGCCTGAGGACCTCCCTGTGTCTCAATTCTCTCATCTGCAAGGTGAGGGAGCCAGGCTCTAGGACTTTGGATGCACATGTTGTTTAGCCTTATAATTTGGCAATTCTATATGTGATATAAAAATGAAGTAGCTTATGACAGGCAGACAATGGGAATCATCCCCATGCAAGTGAGGTAGTAAGGGAATGAACACATAGGCCCACTATTCTTCCTTTAAAAGGTTTGTATTGCTACCCATGAAAATCTATTCTAATTTATGACCGTGTTCTAAAGGAATTGCAAAACCATGAAGTAATGTAACATTTTTTTTCTTTTTAAAGCTAGATTGAAGCTAAAATGATTTCTTAAGGTCTGTATTGTTTAGAAAATATTTTCACATTGAAATATTAAATGGAAGATTCTGTTTTCTGTTACTGGCGTCATGGAAAGATCTATTGGGAGATTTATCCAATTAGGTGAATGAAGTAAGGTTTTTTATTTACTTGTCCTTGAATTATGTCTAAAAGGAGGACACCAGGACTTTTTTGAAAAAATTTTGTCTTCTTTGTGGCTTTGTAACTCAGTTATTATTTAGGGGATCCCTCAGAAAGATTTTAGGGGCACCAGGGTGTCTCAGTCGATTAAGCATCCAACTTGATTTTGACTTGGGTCATGATCTCTTGGTGGTGAGATAGAGCCCTGAGTTGGGCTCAGGGCTGGGCATGGAGCTTGCTTAAGATTCTTTCTTTCCTTCTGCACCTCCCCCTCTATCTCTGTGGGCGTATTCTCTCTCTCTAACAAAACAAAAACAAAAACAAACACAAACAAGAAAAGTTTTTTAAAATGACCCAATTAATTAAAAAAAGAGTTGCATCACAAATTAAATTCGGTGAAATCTCCATCCGTTAGTTGAACACCTGGAGGGGAACTTGATTTCTCGTGGATATAGGGATTCCTGAAACTGTGGCTGTTCTAGTGGATAGGTAATGAAGCTGCTGTCTCCTTTCTCCCCAAGGGTGCCCCTTTTCCTCCCCTCTCCAGGGGAGACAGCGGAAGAGAGGAAAGCAGAGAGGAGGCTGAGACTTGGCAGGCCTGAGTTCTAGTTCTGCCCTGGTCCAGGCTCTGTTGTCACTTTGGGCAAGTGACTGTCTTTCTCAGGGCCTCACCTATAAAAGAAAGATTGGAGGAAAATATGCCTGAGTGGTTCAGTCGGTTAGGCACCTGCCTTCAGCTCAGGTCATGAGCCCAGGGTCCTGGATTCGAGCCCTGCATCTGGTCTCCCTGCTCAGCAGGGAGTCTGCTTCTCCCTCTTCCTCTACCTGCTGCTCCCCCTGCTGTGCTCTCTCTGTCAGATTAATAAATTAAATCCTTAAAGAAAAAAAAAAAATATATATATATATATATACCCGAGACCCTTTCTGGGCCTACTAATCCATGACTTTAGAGCTCATCTGAGGAACATCCAGAGTCCAAAAGAGACCGGCTGAAGGGGGGCTAGTTGAAGGAAGTGCCTCAACAGAGGGCTGTTATGAGTAAGGAGTACTGGAAACTGAACAGACAGAGAGCCGGGCCCAGTGGAGCCCTTCCAGCAGAAGAGCTGTGGCTTGGGGCTTCCTTTGGTTGCCGTTGTGCTCCAAATAGGTAAGGCTGTCCTGGGTGATTTTAGCACAGGCGAGACTAGGCTTTTCCAGAGGAGGCTGAAGAAGGTTTTAATCTGGTGCAGGCTATTTGACTAATTGGATTTACGCGGTTTGTCCTGGGAGTAGCAGAACAAGAACCAGTTCTCCCCAGAGGAGAGGGACTATTTGTTCGAGCAGTTATATTTAATCACCTAAGACCTCCTGGGACGGAGGCTGCTCCCAGAAAATGTTATTTATTCTCCTTTCACAGTCCAAAGTGTCACATTCTTCTAGGTCAAAGTTGTGTCTTTCTTTCCTACCTGATTTTAATGCAGATCATTTCTATTTTAGTCATGTCCAAGAATCCTATCTAACGAGGAGAGAAAGAGAAAATAGGCCGATAGAAGGAATTCTTAGGTTGCACATTTTCAAATTACAGGTTTATTTGGGTGTCGATGCAGTAAAACTAGTGTCCACATCATGGTTTCACCCATTCTAGACTTTTGATGTATTTGTTGTATTATAGTTCATCATGTTGAAGAGTCTCGGGCCTAGAGGGAGACTCTTTTGTCTGTGTTGTGCTGGTCAGCCGGCTCTCTGAAAACGAAGGTCCATAATCCTGGCATTTGCTGATTTCTGTGGCCACTTTGAAGGCAGTAATATGAGGTCACTGAATTTGGCGCGAGGAGGACATGCACAGAGTTGACTCTGGTGATCGGTAAGAGCTGATCTTAGCACATTGAGCATTCTCAATTCATAGATACGCCGAGGAACCCGCAGATGATGTGATTCGTTAGTGAAGAGTATCTAAGGGACGGGTAGATTTAAGGAGAAGCAGCTTCTAGGAGAGGACTGCAGGAACACACGGGATCTTCGTACAATCCAAATGAAAGCTGCCGGATTACGTAGGCCATGAGCGGGCAGATAACTGGAACCAAACTGTCCAGAAACAGACGTCAGTCCTCGTAATATATGTGGATGTCTTTAACCTAGGACGAAGGCGGTGGCCCAATCAGTGGGAAAGGTGCAATGTATGTTAATTACATATTTTATATCTTACATGAATATTTATCTATATGCTTATAGAATTACACCATAATATTGACATTATAATATTAATATGGCCCACGAAGCCCCTATTTTCCTCCAAGAATGTTCAACTTAACCTGGCTAAGTGTAGGTAAGCAGTCACTTCCCTGTGAACTCCATCTCTTCGGAATTCTCTTTCCTCTGCCTTTGTCTACACCACGCGCTGTCAGGCACCGCCTTACGCCATCTCAGTGAAGCCTTTCTGCTGGCCCTACCAAGGTGAAGTTTGTCAACTGTCCCCTGCGTCTGCTCAGGCGTCCTTGGCTGAGGAGTTCGCTCCCTCCTGCTGCCTCCTGACTTGGGGCGGCCTCGCTGCCCCTGGCTCCCGGCTCCGCTCCCAGGTCTCGAAGACCCTGCTCACCGCCCCCCTCCTTCTGCTGCCTGCTGCCCCAGCTGCACTCACCTTCCCTTCTCCCTTACTTTTCCCAAGTCTCCCCGGGGTGGGGGTGGGGGTGGGGTGGGTGGCTCCAGAAAGCACCCCGGATCTCTCTACCGCTCCCCCAGGCCCTCGTGGAGGACTCTGTTCTTAAACCGAAGATGCTGCCATTGACGTGGCTGCTGCAGGTGGTCTGGGCGCTCACTGCTCACTTAAGCCACTGCTCACTTAACCGCTGAACTTGAAAGTTAAAGCCCTTCACAGAGTCAGCTGGGATTCGGTCCTGGTGCTCTTGTTTGGCTCGGGCTCCTCCCGGTCAGGGTCAGGACGAGATTCTTATGTCTTTCTTTCTTTTTCTCTCTTTCTTTTCTCCCCCCCCCCCTTTCTTTCTTTCTTTCTTTCTTTTTTTTTCCTGTACAAAGGATTATTTTATTTTAGAACTATGCACTGTGTGATTACACCATCATGATGAATATCCAATCTTCCGTCTTTTTTCTTTTCTTTTTTTTTTTTTTGCGTTCATTCACTCTTTTTTTTTCATTTATTTATTTTCAGCATAACAGTATCTTTCTTTCTTCTGTGCTCTCTGGTTCCTCGTTTAAAATCTGTGCTCTAGGTCTTCCAGGCTTTTTTACCTCTTGAAATGAAAAGCTCTTGAAAAATCAAAACCACTTTGTCTTCAAGAATGCTGTTTCTATTTTGGATTTGAAATGCCCATTTTTATACTGAAAGCCAAGTACTTGAATAAATAAATAAATAAGTACACACACATACATTATATATTATATATATGTACATATACAACATATATATATACATATATGTTGAATATATTCAAATATATTAAAAATATTTTATATAAATATATATATTTATCCATTTGCTTCTTTGTTTTGGGACTCTCTCCCCCTCCCATTTGGTGCAATAAATCAATGTGAACTTTGGGTGGTTATAGAAAGGAAGAAACTGAAGATCATTTAGATGAACATAAATATTTTCCTAAACTTAAAAAAGTTATGGAATAAATGACAAGAACAATGCCAAAGGTTTTGATCACATCAAAATTAAAACTTTTTAATGTTAAGAAAAGCATATAATACCAGAAGAAAAAAAATAATAGTGTGGGAAGCTCTTTCCCTGAATATGAGAGATAAGTGATTAATAACCTTTCTATATAAAGAATTCCTACATATCAATTAAGAACTCTGAGACACCATAAAAGTAAACAAACAGAGCATAGAAGTAAGAGGAGATATTTAGTGACTAATAAGACCAGATATGAAATATATGAAAATTAAAAGGGTGACATGTGCTGGCTGGGGTAGTCTAGACAGTGCCTATCCTCATATTGCTAAAAGGTGTGAAAATTAATATAGTTTTTTTTTTTTCTGGTAGCAAATTGAGACCAGGACCTTTCTGGTAGCAAATTCAAATTTAGACCCTTTGAGTCTCCTAGGAATTTAGAAATTAACAAAATGGATGGATACAAAGGAAAAACAAAATCATGGGATAATGGTTCACAAATTATGAAACATTCCTCCATAGGAATATTATATAACCATTAAAATATTTCTAGGTTTTTTTTTTTTGACAGAGAGAGACAGAGATCACAAGTAGCAGAGAGGCAGAGAGAGGAAGGGAAGCAGGCTCCCCGCTGAGCAGAGAGCCTGATGGGTCTCGATCCCATACTCTGGGATCATGACCGGAGCCGAAGGCAGACGCTCAACCGACTGAGCCACCCAGGCGCCCCATTTCTAGGGTTTTTAAAGACTTTGTTGTATAATATAGAAAAAAATAACCAAGAGTTGGGTCTCTGGTATAATCTCTACAATACATAGTATCATTTATAACAAAGAAAAGAATGGGTGAAATGTGCCAATGGTGGTAATTTTAGGAGGGTGGTTTGTTATTGTCTTCCTCATTTTTAAAAATCTTTCAAAATGAAAGATTGCTTTTATAATTAGAAAAACAAAGTATTCTTAGGATAAGTGTAAGCAATTATACTTTGTTCTGGGCAAACATTGAAAAAGCTTCTATGAAATGCCTTTTTCTCTAAATACCCCAGCCACCAGTCTGTTGTTTAGTCCCCATCAGTGAGAGAAACTTTAGGACCTGTAAGCATACAGCGATATAAAATATGAACAACAATAATTAAAGTTATGCAGAGGAGAGGATTCCCAAACATGTTAAAAACGGACACCTTTTAGAAGACAGGTGTCTCTGACATTTTGAAAAAAAGTCTCAAATCTCTGGCAAGCTATCAAGTGACATCAGCGTTCGTATTGTGTGTTGTGCTTTACCCTTTAGAAGGTGCACACACACTCATTGTCTCACTACTTTGTTAATCCTCACAACACTATGGGGCAGCAATTATTACCATCATTTCCAAATTACCATAAGGAAGCCAGTGCAGGGTTGTTAGATTGTAGAAGCACGATTCAAATCCAGATCGTCCCAGGAGAAATCCCAGGCTTACTCCACTGGACTGCACTCTTTCTCTGCTGTTTTCAAGTAATCCAGTTGAGTCCCGACAACAAAAAAGAAATGTAAAATAAATTTTTGAGGATGTGATGCCATCTGGAAGTGGTATCCCATTTTAAAGCCGAGACAGTGAGTCATGATTTCCTGACCCATATATATGATGTACTAGTTTTATTCTTTTTTTTTTTAAAGATTTTATTTATTTACTAGAGAGAGAGAGCATTAACAAGGAGAAGGTCAGAGAGAGAAGCAGACTCCCCATGGAGCTGGGAGCCCGATGCGGGACTCGATCCCGGGACTCCAGGATCATGACCTGAGCCGAAAGCAGTCGTCCAACCAACTGAGCCACCCAGGCGTCCATATTCTTTTTTTTCCTCAGATTCTCTCTACCAGAGAAGAATCTACAGGAGACAGATGGCTGAAGCATGGTGACATCCAGGGCTGTTGCACTGCACAACTGCAGGGAGCACCATTCATATCATGGTCTATGTGAATGGCGCTTTCTGGAATTGTGCAGTGCCCAGCCTGTCCGGCCATACCTGGCCCTCGTGACCCTAGGTTAAATCCTTACTTTTCATTTTGGTACTCTGTTCAGGAGTGTTAGTCCTGAGGGTGGTGGCCAACAAGGGGCCCAAATGCTTGCGTCTTGGATTTTGCCCTATCTACTATGGCCTCCCTGAAACTGTGGTGACTTATGTAGCACAGAGGACACACTAAGAAAGAAAATGTTGCACTTTCCCTAGTCTCACTCAGTGGTTCTTAACCCTGGGCACATTCACAGTATCTGGAGACATTTTTGATTATGACAACTGAATATCCAGTGCTACTGGGATCTGATGGGTAGAGAGTCCAGGGACTCTATTAAAATATCCAAAAGAGCATAGAACACTCCCTCACAGCAAAAAATGGACTGGCTCAAAATAGCAGCAGTGCAGACCCCCAACTGTACTCTCCTCTTGATCAGCTGGGTCCATTTGTGAACCTTAAACTTTTTTTTTTTTTGGCTTTTTTAGAAGAAAACTAGGAGGCTCCTTTCCCCTAAATCCACATTGTGTGGTTTTCTCTTGGGAATTCTTTGTTTCCTCTTAGAGAGAAAGAAGCAAAAGTTCTTTTGGGGGGAGAGGTTTTCTGAGTCATTTATCCAAGGCCTTTTTTTCCCCATAAATTTTGGTGCAGTAATATTTCTTAAGGTGTGAGAAAGTCCATGGCTAGAAAATCCTCCAGGGTGAGAGAGGGCAGGGGCCCCCTGAGAGTTCCTATTACCTCCATCCCTGAACCCCTATGGGCGGAGAAGAAAGAATGCACACCGCTGAGGGAATGATGGACCCAGCCTGAAGCAGGCCATTGACATATTTTTGCATTCTCTCATTTTGTCTAAAAAATACATGTGAGTGTTTTTCTACTCTTAATAGCCACATGAATTTTGATACAATTACTTTAAATTATCAGATGCCTCACCTTGTTTCTACAAGTCAAGTCTTCAAGTCTTTGAATAAAATTGAAACTTCATGAACGTGCATTTTTACCCTGTCACTTTGCCATGTGGAATTTTCCTTTATTGCCCCTTTTCAGGGGGCTTGGCAGATAGTCACCCCCTTAAGGAGAAAAGAACTGATCACTTTTGATTGGGGCAGTGTTAGTAATGTTGAACTGTGCTGTGGTGTCCAGCTGCATCTGAATTAAAAGCAATGGTCATGCATGACAGTATCCAGACTCTTAGGAGGGGGTGTTGAATACACCACTGGATGCATCATGAGTGACAAAGGGGTTCTGAAGACCCTTCAAAAGGAGAGGGAGGAAAGGAAAACAGCTGTAGTTTCAGGACAAGAGTTTCAGCAAGATTGTGGCAGTGTTTCAGCCAGCAAGTGGAGGACTTCACCTGTCTGGGTAAGGGGCCAGACTGGGACTGGTTTCTTCAGAGAATTCCAGGGGGAGATGTCAGGAGACCAGCATTTGGGGAGATGTGTGCCCTGAATTCTGTCAGTCCCCCGTGGGATATGGCAAAGTTGGCCAGCTGGCTTAAGCAGCACTGGATCTGGTGGACTGGACTAGGAGCCTGGCCAGATAGCCTTGAACTGACAGTTGGGCAAGCAGCGTGGCTTGTGCTGGATGCTACCAGGTAATAAAAAACAAAGATTCCTTGGGTGTGGGGAGCTCAGAGATGGTGTCCACAGAGGGTAGAACATAATAAGAAAATACTGCAAGAATGAAATGTCTCAGAGACAGACTACACATGGGTTAAGAGTTATGGGGAACTTTTAAGACTCCATCTGCAGGGCACCAGGTGGCTCAGTCAGTTAAGCATCTGCCTTTGGCTCACGTCATGATCTCAGGGTCCTGGGATGGAGCCCCTCCATTGGGCACCCTGCTCAGGATGTCTTCTTCTCCCTCTCCTTCTGCCCTTCCCCTGCTCATGTTTTCTTTGTCTCTCTTACAAATAAAAAAATAAATGAATAAAATCTTTTTAAATTTTATTTTTTTCAAAAGATTTTATTTATTTAGTTGACAGAGAAAGACACAGCAAGAGAGGGAACTCAAGCAGGGAGAGTGGAAGAGGGAGAAGCAGACTTCCCACCATATAGGAAGCCTGATCTGGGGCTCCATCCCAGGACCCCGAGACCATGAGCTGAGCCAAAGGCAGATGCTCAATGACTAAGCCACCCAGGGGCCCCAATAAAATCTTTTTTTTTTTCTTTTTGAAACAAACAAACAAACAAACAAACAACAAACTCCATCTGTAAGAGGTTACATATTTAAGACCCAAATCCATTCTTTGTAATGTCTCTCTTGGGCTGATTTAAAGCAAATTACTGGGGTGGTAGAAAGTGCATTAGCATTCTTGTCACCTAGATGAGACAAGATGAAGTTGTCTGATTAATGATGACATTAGGGAAATTCTTTGTAAGGTAGTGGAGAAGGGGCTGTGGAACATGTAATGAACAGGTGACAGACACCAGTGGGGACTCTTAATTGTTTTCCAGATGCAGTACTAGTTTAAGGATCCTGACAATTCTCCCTTTCATTGCAGTTAATGGAGTGGGGGGAGTAGAGGAAGTTGAGGCAACAGGTGACCATAGGAGGAATGTGGGCATCAGAATATGCCACCCCAAATATGCCACTTTGGCAGAAGGATTCTTTTGAGCTGAAGACAATTGAGAAAGAGAAGATGCTAAAAAAAAAAAAAATCCCAAAAGTTCTATGCCCTGTCTACCATTTGCCTAAAATCATAAATAGACTCTTAGTCACTAGAGATAACAGTCCAGAGATGGCACTGAGAGGAATCTACCTAACGAATCTTCCAGACTTAACCCTTCTCTCTTCTCCATATATTTCTCTTCTCACAGTGTATTCTTCTAGAAGCCTGAACCCCCTTTCCTTTGCCCCATTACTTCTCTACAAATTTCTTGTTCTTTGTTAAGATGCTATATAAGCCCAAGTTCCAACCATCTTTCTGAGTTACTCATCACTGAGTTTCCCCTGCATGTATATGTGCTGTATTTGTTAAAATACTGTTTTTCTCTTGTTAATCTGTCTTTTGTCAGTTGAATTAGTAGGCTCCCCAGTCACTGAACCTAACAGAGGGAACTATTTTTCCTATTCTGCAAGAGGAAACCACAGGATGCATTTTCAACCTGCTCTCAGATTTGGAGACCAGGAATGACATAACCCTGAAGAGGCAGACAGACCAAATGTTGCCCATTCACCTGGGGCAGTTGAGAATCTGGAACCTCTAAGTATCTTCGCTGAGTTCCTCAAAGTGGAAGAGATGTATAGATGCCAGAGGTGGTCACAAAATGAGCTTGGAGTCCCACGCTGGAGCCAATGGCTCCCTATGGCACCAGGCTTCCCTCCTGAGGCCACTCCAGTTGCTTCACTCACAAGGGCTGCTCAGCATTTCTACTCTTCATACTCTCTCCCCTCTCCCACTCTGCCCCCAGCCCAGTGGGATAGTTCATTGATCAGTCAGCATCCAGCCAGGAAAACAATGTCCTCATTGGATACTTCAGTAGAGGGAATTTAGTGTGCGGAAGTGGTTATGAAGGTTTTGGAAAAGGGGTATGACCAAATAGTAGACAGTGAGGCACTCCACAGGTTAACAATACTGCCCTTAGGCTCAAATGGCAAATGGAGAAAGTCCAGAAGTCCAGGAAGCAGGGCTACTTGGTGGGGGCTGGAGCCAAGCTAGGGGCCTGCTTTATGGGGCCTGAAAATAAAGAGTTAAGGACTGTCTGGTAGAGGCTGGAGTCCTGGAGATGAGAATGCTGGAGATGTTGCCTAAAACAGAGAGGGAGAGGCATCCTGGGTTCTCCTTTTCTTTTGTCCCAACATTTCCCCCCATCCCAGGCTCTTGTTGGCTGAACCTGGAGAGGAATCAGTAGGAAGGGAGTCTGAGAAATGTTCACAAGGGTCAGCCTCCCTTGCTCTGCAATACAGAGCAGAATTGAAGAAGGCTGGGGAATGAAAGTGAAATCAAATGGAGAACTGATCAGCACATAGCACAAGCCAAGGGAGGACTCTGGGCATAAATTCTAAGATGGTGTACTTGTTTTAGTTAGTCTATGCATAGACACTTATAAGACCTTATAGGATTAGCCTCTGTATTCTGAGTGCCCCTGGACCTTGCAGGCCTAAAGGAGGTGGGTGGAAGCTTAGACCCAGCCCAGATGGTGAGCTCAGAAGTAGGTGGTCCAGCCTAAGGATGTGTCCTCAAAGGCATCAATGCCACATCTCTGCTATGTCTACTGGACCTATGAATGAGAGTGGGCATCACATGGGAGCTAGGGGCCTCAGACAGGAGCTGCTGAGAAGCTCCAGCCAACAGATGCTCAGGAGGATGGGCCTGAGAAATGAACTGACTTCCACAATTTCTCTAGGCCTGAAGAATGGAAGGAAAACCAAAATTGGACGCTTCTAGGCAGGAGTGGGGATGCAGATTGTGGAAAAGATTTGCAGTTTGTAGAAAGGATATAAAGTTTATAAAGGATGCAGCACAGGGAAGGTACAGAATTCTGTGCCTTTCAACAGGTCTTAAAGGAGGACCGCCCATCAGAAATCATGACACAAAGAGCCTGTTTTGAACCTGATCATGGCATTCCAGGACCTGGGGTGAAACAGTTGTGGTTTGAATTCTGACTCTGTCATTTACTGGCTCTGTGTCCTCAATGTAGTTTTCTAGCTTCCAGCAGACTCAGTCTACCATCCATAAAATGGGGACAATTATAACATTGAAATGATGTCTCTATGTTTGGCATATTGTAAGCACTCAATAACATTGTTAGGTTTTATTGAGGGCTCATTGCTTGCCAAGCAATAATTGTATTATTTATAACAATATACAATAATTATTATTGTATTATTGCATGTTAGCCCATTAACTAGAGTGGGACTCCTAGAATGATCCACTCTAGTCTTCTCCTTGAGGAGGCTCCCAGAGGGGTCCCTGGGTAGCTCAGTTGGTTAAGCGTCCAACTCTTGAGTTTGAGTGTGGCCGGTGAGATGGAGCCCCCCACCTGGCTCCCTGCTCAGCAGGAAGTCTGCTTGAGATTCTCTCCTTCTGCCCCTCTACCCACTCATGCTCTCTCTCTCTCCCTCAAATAAATAAATGAATCTTTTAAAAAAAAAAGGCTACTGGATTCCTTTAGGAGATAAAAGTGGCAGTCAAGTCCTTCCTGATGTCCAGGGAATAGCAAAGGATGACACTGTCTTGGTGTGTCAGTCTGTACGTGACCTACAAAGATGAAAATTATAAATCCTGACACTGCAGCAGCTATGTTTAGGGAAAGATATTTCAAACATGATCTTCCCTGCTGTCACATAAGTGCTCTAAGAGCCTGTTGCCATCTGCCTATGTGAACCTCCAAGTGGAGGCCTGTACCGGCCACAACTGAGAGGTTCAGTGTTATGATAGGATCCCCACCCAGCAAGGCAGGCAGTCTGGTGTATTGCAAAGACCGGGGAATTTGAAGTCAAAGGAATTGGATTGCAGCCCTGGCTGAATGGGATCTTAGGCTTAGTGGGCTCTGAGACTCGGTTTTCTCATTTGTAAAATAGTGATAATTTAATCTGTATACTCAACCACAGAGTTTTTGTGAAAGTGTTTTGTGAATGATAAGCATTTGCATGTGTTGATATTATCATTTTATGGCATTATTGTCCACAAACATGATAGAAAGTCTTTTTAATTTATAAAAATATACAAAAGTTATAAATATGCTATAGGGATGAGGGGAGATGTTTTGTTCAGAAACTTAGAGAGATCTGGCTCAGCTAAAAAGCTTTTGCTCATGAAAAGACAGATACTGCATAATATTACTTATGTGTGGAATCTACAAATGCTGAACTCATAGAAGCAGAGATTAAAATGTAAGTTGGCAGGGGGTGGGGGTGGGGGACATGGGAAGAATGTTGCTCGAAGGGTACCGAGGTTCAGTTATACAGGATGAATAAGTTCCGGGCATGTAATGTACAGCATGGTGACTTTAGTTAACAATACTGTATTGTGTAATTGAAATGTGTGATGAGAATTGATCTTAAGTGTTCTCAACACATAAATGTAAGTACGCGAAGTGATAGGTGTGTAAATTAGCTTGATTGTGGTAATTATTTTATAGTGTAGTCGTATATCAAAACATCACAGCTTAAATAGATACAACTTTTCCTTGTCTATTACAGCTCAATAAAGCTGGAAATAAAATTTTAAAAAATACTTAAAAAAACTTTGCACAAAACATTGGAGTCTATGTAATGGTGCCCCTCACTCTACCAAGCTGAGAGCCACCCTGCTGTCCTCCCTGGGGTTCTGTCTGTAAGAAGTAGCTTCTGAATCATATGAACCACCACAAGTTCTCCAATCTGACCAGCATCGCAGACTTTCTAGAATGTATTTAATAATGTTTCTCAAAATTCTTCTCCCTGTACTTTGGGGGTAATACCTCTCTCTGACATCTCAGTTGGAGACCAACACTTTGATGACATATTTTGGGTGGGTCCATTGCTGTCATTTAAGAAGATGCCTCTATTCAAATCCAGATGTCTAGATCCATTTTCCCCAAACACCTGTCTGGCTTGTGTAAAGGGAGCTGGGTGGTATTCACAATCATGCTTAGAAACCTGCATTGGTCTGCAGGCTTCTCTCTTCCCGGAAAAATTAAAGAGGAAATGAATTCAGACTTATATTAAGTTTTAAATCAGTCTGTCCTCATTAGCTTGTTGGGTAGTGGGTAAGTCACTTGCTCACAGGGTATCAGTGTAAAATGGCTTTCCAACAGAACACCAAGGAGCTACTTCTCAATTGAGTCCACTCTCCGTGTTCTTATGAGCAGGCAGGCTCTTCTACTTGAACACCTGTCTGTCTTCTAAATACTCCGGATGTAAGCTAGTCTTACATCCTTTAATTAATAACATGCCCTTTGAGGTTAGTGATTATACAGAAAGATGCTTCATTGTACCAAGTTTCCAGCTTGAAGCGGAGATCATGAAGTCAATGAGAAGTCACATCAGCATTCCATTCAGTTATTTTTCACTAAAACCTAGTTTGGAATGAGCTAAGACAGCTTGCTTATCTTGGTTTATTATATGAAATTAAAAATGGCTATGAATACATTAAAGGGATAAAACATGCTGGCTTTTTGGGAAAGG
The DNA here is from genome assembly GCF_022355385.1 of Mustela nigripes. Lineage (NCBI taxonomy): Eukaryota > Metazoa > Chordata > Mammalia > Carnivora > Mustelidae > Mustela > Mustela nigripes. Next base: position 138,403,100 of record NC_081558.1, on the reverse strand, counting down.
CAAAGGATAAATTAGTCAAGAATTCTCTGCTCAGCAGGGAGCCTGCTTCCCTCTATCTCTCTCTCTGCCTGCCTCTCCATCTACTTGTGATCTCTCTCTGTCAAATTAAAAAAAAAAGAAAAAAAAGAAAAAAGAATTATGTTAAAATATCAGTGAAGAGATTTAAAAAATATTATGCTTCTCATTTCCTTTGCTCTGTTTTCAGGTTTTGTGATCCTTTAATGTCTTTTCAGCTTTAGATGCTCAGGATTAAAAGAATTACTTTCTGTGTAGTTTTTTCTGATTCTTTAATAGGTCTTTCTTCAGAGACTCAGTTTAATCTTTCTCCAAACTTAACCTTCTATTAAGTCTGGCCTCTAAAATTTAATCCTGGTCTAGGAAACCTGAAACTTGTAAGAATTGTGTCAACTCCGTAGGTAAAAACCTTCCTTCCTTCCCTCACTCCTTCTCTTTCCTCCCGCCTTCCTTAAAATTCTTTCTTCTGAGAAGGATCCACTTCAGCTTTCCAGGAATGGATTGTAGCCATTGCCTGATTGTGTCACCTTCCTTTTGCATTTCCAAATTCTTCCTTCTCTTTCTCTAGACTTGTCCGAGCCATCATTGTCTGTCTCATGTCTTAAGCTTCAGACTTTTCATAGTTGGAAGCCTTGGTGTCTGCTTTCCCCTCCGCCCACCCAATCCAATTAGCCACCAAGTCCAATGCCACCTATGAAATAATTTTCTAAATCACAGTTTTGTTCAGGTCATTCTCTGAAGAAAATAATTCAATGTCTTATATTGTTTACAGAATAAGGATTAAACTCAACCTGGCATTGTAGAATTTCCATGTCTTTATCAGCCTACCTTTGGCCTTATGTTTAATTTACCCATATGTTTCTTTTATGTTTCTGGGAAGCCAAGTCTATAGAGGTTGTCTGGTTACATCTGGTGTGAAATCAAGCTAATTTATCCCACCATTTTACTTTAATTTAAAAAATAATATATAGTAGCACATAGTGATTTTGGAAAACAGAATACACAGATAAGCAAAATGAAAAAAATCTAAATTCAAACTTGCAGAGATAATGACTGTCATTGTTTTGTTGCATTTTCTTTTGGACATTTTTCTGTTCGTATGTAAGTTCGTAAAATGAAATTTTACTATAAATATTATAACAAATTGTTTCAATAACTATATCATTGACTATAACCCCACGTTTATATTTCCATATTTTGGCTATCAAATGCATGGATATTTAGTTATCTGATCTCCTAGTTTGGTCACTTAGGTTGTTTCCGGTTTTTTTTCTCATGATTTAAAAAAATGTTCTGACAAACCCTATTATAGCAAATATTTTGTGCAAATCCTTAATTTCTTAGGGTTAATTCCTACCAATGAAATTGATTCTTGAGCATCTTTAATGTTTTCCTGTCATTCCTATTTTCTAAATCTTAATAATATTAGTTTCTGTTCTTTGGATCCAATTCAAAGTGTTTATGTTTTTATTAAAGTGTGCAGATTAATCTCAGAACTATTAATCTAAGGAAAGATCAGACTGGAGCTCAGGATAAGTTAGCGATGACTCTCTGGCTCATCCTGTCCGTAAGACTTGTTAACTCCGACCAGAATTACACGAGCTGTTACCCTAACAAAACTTACTCTTGAAATGGTTCATGTTCATGCAGTTCTCCAGGCCCCTCTCTCTGATCGAATCAGCTCAGTTACTCACCACAGTGCTGTTGATCAAGTTGAAGTTTTAGTACTGTGATATAAACTCCGTAAGTTTAGGTGTGCTTGGCTAGCTGCCAGAGGCTCTTTTTTCAAGGGTACTTGGTCTATTGTTTGGGAATCCACCCCTAAATGGTTGTACATTTTATTCTGTCCTACTTAATTGAAAAAAAAAATCACCACATTTATTGAGTCCTTTTGGTGCAGATAGCTCTGTGCTAGGCTCTGAGGCACAATGATGAGCAGGACAGTCTCTCCCAAGGAGCTCACGTTCTAGTAGGAGGGCTGATGTGTAAAAACCTGGACCTGTTCCCTGGGGCCTGTACAACAATAGAAGCATGTGCAGGGCCGAGGAGAGAGCAACCCTTCAGGGAGGGGTCAGGGAAGACGTCTTGTAAGAGGAGACAGGTGCAAGCATTTGAGCATTTGGAGGATAAACAGGAGTTCCCCATGTGGTTGTGTCAGGAAAAGGATAGGGAAAAGAGAGAGCAGTATTTCTAAACACGAAGGAGCCCAAAACAATATGGTGTGTTTAGGAAACGACATGTAGGGTGGTATTATTGGAAAAAATGCTATGAAAAGAGGAAAGGGTGTGTGATGGGGTTTGAGAGGACAATGGCTAGAGCACAAACAGCCTGGTGCTCTTGAGTGCTTGGTCTTGACTCCGGAGGCCTTGTGGCTTGATGAAATCGTTGTTTTAGAAAGATGTATTGTGTGCTCGCTTCGGCAGCACATATACTAAAGTTAGAAAGATGTATTGGACACTAGTATGGTGCCTGGATTTTACACAAGAAGTCCTGGGAATAAGAAGACCAGGTAGGAGATGATTACCATGACCCACGAAAGAAATGAGGGGGGTGGGGACGGGAACGTGATCCTGGTAAACAAGGACAGAGGCCCAGAGCTCTGCATCAGCCAGGGACGAGGAGGTTTGCATGGGCATAGCACTGAGAGAGGTTTTTAAAAAACTGGGCAGAGCGGTTGAATGATTCAGGAGAGTTCAGGGTGGAAACCCAGATTGGGAGCCACTCATCTAAAAGGGGCATCAGCAGGACAAATTTGGGTGAAGAGTAGAAGCCATGTGAGAGTCAACAGTTTGGGCCCTGGGTACACCAGAAAATACCCCAGACTGTAAAATCAAGGAATTCTCTGAGTAGAACAAGCGAACATCAACACGGATATCCTTAAATAGACCACAAAGTAAAGTTTTCCTCCAACCCCCAAATCTGCAAAATACCAGCCAAAGAGACGTCTTTGCGGGAAACCTAACCTGAACGGATTTCACAGTAATTTTGATCTGAATATGAAAATCTTATTTAGACTAAAATATTCAAATTTCATAGACAAGTCCAATAAGTACTAAACATTTGCCTTGCTTACTTTATTGGCTTCTTTGTATCTCTAGCAGGGAGGATTTTTGCACAATTGTCCATATCCTTTACTTGGGTAAAAAAACAGTAAGTCACTTATAGATGTTGAAAACAGCCCCCTCGAAGTGCTAACACTTGCCACTTTTCCTCTGCTTTTCCACAGGTACCATTTACCCCCTTTGGTTTGCACTGTGGTTTGCACTGTGTTCTAGTTATGTAATCTTGTATAAACAAACCATTAAAAACTTAGTGGTTTAAAACAACAACAGCATTTTGGTTTAACACAATGACAGCATTTTGCTTCTAAATCTGTAATTTAGCCAGAGCTGGGCTGGAGTAGTCTGTCCTTAATCCATTTGATGTCGGCCTTGGTGGATGGAAGGCAGAGGGGTGGAATTATCTGAATGCTGCTGGCTCACATGTCTGGGATGCTGCGGAGACTCAATCAGGTGGGGTCTGGGACAACCAGAGCCATGGCCATGTCTCACTATTTCTATGTGATCTCTTCAGAGTAGCCAGATGTTGGTAGAGGGCTTGCAAGACATGAAGAGAGAGAATGAGAAAGAGATAGAACCAGGAAGGAGCTGTATTGCCCTCTCTAATCTGCCCTCGGAAGATAGCAAGTCTCTCTTTTGCTACATTTGAGCTATTAGAAATGATCTGCTAAAGCCAGCCTGTATTCAGGGGTGGGGAATTGGACTCCATCTTCTGTAGGAGAAATGTCAAATAATTTGTTCTGAAACCACTGCAGTCTAAATGAGGAGACCTAACACTGTGGCTGTAGTTTGGTTGTTGACCTTTTTGTTTCAGAAACTCTCACCAGAGAACTTTTTGACTCCTCCTATACCCGATTTGGGTTCCTAATCCAACGTTACCAGGATCTGTTCTCTGTATCTTCTGATAGTCCCAAAGCAACATGACAGAGTGGAGAGAAGCAAGTGTTTGGAGTCAGAAAGACCTGATTAGTAATCCCCTGGTCTCAGGTGAGCTACTGACTTGCTGTGATTGCTTTGTGACTCAGACAAGCTTCCCACACTTTGTGGAGGTGGTTAGTTTAGACCATGAATAGCATTCTTTTTCCTTTAGTTAAAAACAACAGTAAGATTTATGTGTGGAGCAAGCAACAAACTTTACTAAGCTCTTCTTACATGAAAAGTACGAGGCTGGGCTCTGTGGAGGTTAGAGACTGGCCTAGCAGCAGTAGAGGCTGGTTCTAATCAGGAAGTGGAGGCAGTCTGTGGAGGCAGGAGCCCACAGCATTACTGTCCTAAGACCTGGGCGAGCGGGGCTCCCTGTGCCGTCCACTGCTCCTCTCTCCTCTGCTCGCACAGTCTCAAGGGCTTCTGTGCTTTGAAATTTCTTCCTCAAAATCTCCTAAGTGACTCTCCAGTGAGCTTAGTTCTAGTCAAGGCCTGTAGTGCCATCTGAGGAGGGTGCTCTGAGCCTGCACCAGGTCTGACCTGCACATCCCCTTCAGGATGTTCTCTGATTCTCTGCAGCCCCACCTCCCCGTGTATGAGGTTGACCAGATGTTCAGGAGCTTCTGGCCTTGTGACACCAGGGTTGTTTCAGGGCTCTGTGGCAGGGCCCTGCTTCTAGACGTGCATCCTGGTGAGTACATAGATTCTGTTGGTTAGCATGGTATTCCTCTTGTAGGAAGACATGAAATTGGGCTGCCGGAATGGTGCTGACATGCAAATTCCGAGGCCTGAGAATTTATATTTCTGGCAAGTTTCCAGGTGATGTTAATACTTCTGGTCAGAGAACCACCCTTTGAGAACTAGTGCGAAACTGTATGTCTTGTGAGTGAACTGTGTTATATTCTTTTCCATCTTTTGAGAATGTTTATTCTTCCATTCTATGGTATTGCTAAAATGCCTAGCTCAAGAGTAATGTGGGTCTGAATTCTCCAAACAGTAGGCATACACGGTGATATTGACTCAAGCATCACCCTGAGAAATGGCCTTCTGCAAATGCCCTACACGACGACGTGCCCTGTTGATTACCTCAGTCAGTGCTGTGGGTCTCTCATTTGTGTCGATCACAGGAACGTCATATGTGATAGGCCACGTTTACTTGGCTTGAGGGTCGAAAAGGCAAATCTGTGGTTCTGGGACCACCTCAGTGCCACAGGAGTGGGTATGAGTGTGCCTTCCTTTATGTATTTTCCCAAGTTTTTGATGAAGATGAGATGTCAAAAACTAAACTCTAATCAATGTTTGCTGGAGGAGGTATCTTTTCAAAGGAAAATTGTAACAGATATTTGAGTGGGGTCTTTGCTTTGGTAGCTTGGATTTTAAAGAGGGGGGTATGTTTGTGGGCAGGGTTTCTTTTTTTTATTTTTTAAAAAAATATTGTTTATTTATTAGAGAGAGAGCATTAGCAGGGGTAGGGGTAGAGGAAGAGGGAGAGGAAGAAACAGACTCCCCAATGACCTGGGACTCCATCCCAGGACCCTGAGATCATGACCAGACCCAAAGTCAGATGCTTACCCAACTGAGTCACTCAGGCACCCTGTGGCCAGGGTTTCTGAATAACAGAGGCTAAAGTCACCCAAAAGTGACCAGCAGGTCAAATGACCTCAAGGGATTCAGGAGTTTGCAGAGACATCTCTGGTCCCTGTGATTGAAAACGGCAGTCAACATATACTAAATAGCAGTAGTGTCAAGTCCACTCCAAGATGTGTGTCCTACAAAATATGTAGTCCCCTGGAGCTAGTAATGTGGTCTTATCACCCCTCCCCAGTCCCCCAAGGTGCCATAGAAGCCACTGAGGAGCATTGCTGAGGGTACTCAGAGGTACCAGCCAGCTGCTGCAGAAACTAGAGGAGAGAATTGTGTATGTGTAAAACTAGATGTAGAAAGGATCCCCACATGTTATCTTTGTGGACTTAGTTTACTTAATGAGATTATCAGGGCTCAGGGTCCTGCCCAAGATCCTACCACTTGCCTCACAGAGCCAGGATTTAAGTCAATTGCACGCTTCCTGTGTATGCCAGAAGGGATCTGGCATAAGTATCAGAATTAGGTATCTGAATAGGTATCAGATTAAATAATACTCACCAACCTACGAGCTTCACTCTGGTAACTTAATCTCTCTCTTCCCGAACTCTTATATAACCCATGCTTATTGTGAGGAAGAGAGAGACAAGAACTAAGTGCCTAGCATGGTATTGGGTATGTAATAGGCGCTAAAAAGGTCCGCTTTTTTCCTTCCCTTCTCTTCTCCTAAATCTAACGGCTTCCTTCTGATTCACCAGAAGGCACAAAACAGAGGTTTACTTCCAAGCAAGGTACTCTGCCTTTTCAAGCTTCCATTTCCTCATTTGCAAAATAGAGATTATAAAGTTGTTGTGGTATTTAAAGGGGAAAATGCATGTCAGTGCTTAGCATAACACACAGCATGAGGTCAGTGCTCAATAAACGCTAACTATCAATAATAATCCTAGAAATGGCAACATTTAAGAATCTAGGGTTGTTGGAGTCAGAGGAATGGTGATCCCTGTCACCGCAAGGCCCGGGTCTAGGAGGAGGCCTGGGGGGCCCAGGAGGAAACAGGGGCCCTTTGAGTCACACTGTTTTATACACTATGCATGCTATGCAGCTCTTGCCAAGGAGATGGCAGGATTTTCTTTCAAATAAAACTGAATTTTGCACAGTCCTCAGAAGCTTTTCCTCTGTTGTTGAATTGAGCTTCCTAAGGGCTTCTTGTAGGGATGAAGAGAATGAAGTGCTTGACTTCTCGCTAATAGCCTCTGACTTAATAATTAGACATTCCAGGAATAACAGCTTTGGCCGAAGTCAGCGACATTTTCTTTTGACAGTGAAAGAGTCTTCTATTTTCCTTTCTTCCCATTCTGTTGTGATTCTGGAAAAAGCTATTTGGAAGCCTGGAGTTTTTGTCACACACTTTGTTCTTTAAGGCCACGTTGTGTGCTAAGGTTTTCCCCAAAGGTCACAACTAGAAATATTTTGAGGTGGAAAGACCATGGGAAAGGCCAACTTCCTATATATTCCAGAGGAGGTGAGATATTTTCAACGTAAGGCTGTATTATAACTCTTCTTCAGTTTTTTGTTCTATCTTTGCAATGGGGAGCTGACCCTGTGGAGTTTTTAAAAGAGACTGGGAAGTCTTGGGTCGGAGAGATCAGACCAGCCATTAACTTGTCCCTGGCAAGTTACTGAAAACCTATAACCCTCAGTGTCCTCATCTGGAAAATGGTAGTCATAAACCCACGTTGCAGAAGGGTTTTGGAGGACAAAGGGACTTCCATAAAGCTCACAGAGTGTGGCCTGTGGTAAGCACTCAGTACAGTTCAGCAACATTATGTCCTTTCCTTTGCCTCCTGCACTGTTTTATAATTAGGCAGCTATGGGCAAGTCTCTTAGGCCCTCTTGGTGTCAGTTTACGATCTGTAAAATTAAGGGGCTTCGCCAGCTCACCTCAAACTACTGTTGTATGGGTCCTGAAGAGTCTATGAGTCGGTATGTTGTTACCATTCACTGACAATCTGCTCCAACACTGGCCCGAACCAGCTTCAAGGAGAAAAGGGGCGTGACCATAGGTGACCACTGGCCTGTGCATCACAATGAGCCTTGAGCTAATACTGAGGAAAGTAGAAAAGGCGAGGAACCTCAGGTTGGGAAACAGCCTGAATCCTTCAGGCGATTAGAAGAGTCCAGGGAGGTTTAGCCCAAACCTACTTGGATTTCTGAATGATCCACCAATTCCAGGGTCAAGCTTGGCGTTTCTGCCACGTCTAGACTCCTTTACTACTCAGCACTTTTTTGGTGAAAAGCGGCAGAAACCCAGTAAAAACCAGGTGAAATCCAGTAAAGGCCAGCTAAGAGAATTTATTACCTCATGAAAGCAGGAAGTCCGAAAGATAGAGCCACACATGGCTGGGCAAGGGGCTCAGGTGGGGCTGTCGGGGCTTTTCCTCTATATCTTTCAGCTCTTCTTGTCTGTCGTTTTGAATATTGGCCTTTCAGTTTTCCTCCTGCTTCTGATAGACTCTCTCTACTTGCCAAGTTGGACCCTGGTAAACTTAGGTTTACAGTCCAATAGAAAGAGACCCGTGCTCCTCGCCATGTCCATATTTCAAATCCTATGGAAGAGTTCTGATTGGATTTTGTTAGGGTATCTGTTCATTCCTTGGACGAGCACAGGGTAGCATGTCAATGGCATACCACAGTCCCCAGAACACATAGGCATAGGTGATGTGGCCACCCGTACAAGCAAGGGCCAGGTGGGCCTTGTGATTTATAGTCCAGTGGTATCTGTGTGGAACAGAGGAGTTGGTGTTTACTAACAAAAAAATGATGTGTGCCAGGCAAAAACAAACAAACACTACCCAGAGAGATCCCCATGAGATCCCCAGCGACCTGAATGGAGGTCCCAGTATGGGTTTCAGCCTCTTGTCTGTCCAGAGACACATTGACCCTTCAGAGACCGCCGAGAAACACAGCAGTAGAGCCTGGGTTGGCCTCTGAGAACTTGATTTCCTCAGCATTTTCATTCATCTTACATATCATTAGCCATCACATGTCTTTCCAGAGCCGATTCCCTCACTCCCATTGTGTTCCCTACCTGCTTGAAAAACTCCAACTCTGGGTTAACCAAGCCATCCCATTTCTCTGTGTTTATGCCTGGACTGCTGAGCCCTCCAGGAGCTAATCACAGGCCTGCACGGATAAGGGCAGTCCCAATTTGAGGCACTTCCTTTTCCTAGGCAGCAATTCCATCTTTCTGGAACAGTGGCTATTTGAAACATTCTTTGCTTGCTGGTTATTTGCTGTTTCTCCTGTGGATAGATTTTCAACCTCTCTTTTCTGTGCCTTAACAGACGACATCATCTGGCTCCTTGCCTTCTGGCTTTCCGCTGGGTTTTGTCAAAAGAGACATCAGCATAGGCACCAGAGGGAAAGAGAAAGTTGGGTTCTCTGTTTCCCTGTTTCCTCTCAGCCTCACCACAGATCTGATGAACATCTCTGTTGGGCAATTAATTCCCCTTTCATGGCTCCCACTCTCAAGAGCTCCGTTCCCTTTTCTTGGCCATTGCTGCTCTATCCTGGGTCCTTAGCCTCCCTATTTGTTCCGCTGACCCAGCCCACATCTACCTGAAGTGCGCCATAATTAATTCTCTTTAGTTAAACTCTTTAAGTGTGCTGTTTCCTGCTGAAGAGGGACTACGTCCATTCAGTCTCCTCAAACACATGGGCTCTCCAATGATTCCTTCATCCCCAGCAGTGACGTGACCCCTTCACTCTTACTTCACAGAGAGAACAGAGGCCACCAGAAGGGAACCTCCTCACCTTCTTCCATTGAGCCTAAAACCTTCTGGTATCTGCTTCCATCCTCTTCCCACCATTTCTCTTGTTATACTAACTAACAGATTACCCAGCACCTGCTTGAGACCAATTTGTCCACTTGTGCTCTGGATTCCATGACCTCATTTTCCTGGCGTCCTTGTTCTGAATGTTGTTGTTTCTCTCTGTAATCTTCAACCTGTCCCTCACACTGGATTCTCCTTTCTGGCAGCAGTCAAAGTTGCTCAAGTTTTTCCCATCTTGTTTTTTTAGTTTGGGAGACAGAAGGGGTGGAGTGCTGAGAGAAGGAGAGAGAGAGAGAATCTCAAGCAGACTCCATGCTGGGTGTAGAGCCCAATGCAGGGCTCAATCTCATGACCCAGAGATCATGACTTGACCTGAAAGCAACAACAGTCTGACCCTTAACTGACAGAACCACCCAGGTGCCCCAAGGGTTTCCCATCTTTAAAATTATCAACACCTTCTTCTCTTTAGCCACCATATTTCTCTCTTCCACATCACAGAAATCTGAAAAAGATTGTCTTTTATTTCTACAACCTCAGCTCACATTTTCTGAGGATGGCCTCTAGTCCGTAATGGGTATCCGATCTGTTTAAAGGATCATACCGTCTTTTGCTGAATCTGACATTTTATCTTTAGTAGGAATTTAGTTGTTTCTCTTTTCCCCTAAAAAATTGTTTTTAAGAAAGAAAACAGGTTATGAGTCTGAAAAGTTGGTCAAACATTGTTAATGCCAGCATTCCACACTTACTTTTCCACTATAACTTGCAAGTGAAATTCTTGAGAAAATGTGTATGTACTTCAGAACTATGGTCAGCACTAGGCATCAGGACAAGGGGAGGCATGTATCAGGTTCTGTGAGGAAAGAAGCAAGAACTATGGTCAAAAGAGGAACTCAAAGCCAGGAGTGGATCTGACAGTTTGAAGCAAAATTCATTCAGACATGGTTCTCACCTATAGACCTATACACAGCAGTCAGTGGTGCTTTATGAAAGATTACTTGCCCTGTCTTGATTTTAATCTTTTTCTTCCCTCTACCTCCACCTGGGAACATCTGCCTCAATCCTCCCATTTATCAGAATGACATTGTACAGAAAGCATATTCTTTTACAGACATCGAACTTATGTTTAAATTATCAATTTAATGCTCAATTATCAAAGAGCATGGATTTTAGAATCAAACAGGCATAGGTTATTGTAGGAAATTTACTAAACCTGTCTAGGTCTCAGTTTCTTTTGTACTGCTCAAAATATATGCATTCTCCACCTCATTTGACCTCTTCATACACACAGTCACCCAATACATGCAGGCTAGTACTTTCTCAAACTCATTACGCATTTGAATCACTTGGGGGGGCTTATTAAAATTCAGGTCCTGAGTTAGGAGGTCTGGAGTAATTCTGTATTTCTAAGGAGTTCTCAGGTGCTGCCTGTAATACTGATCCTTGGGCCATCCTTTGAATAGCAAAAGCCTCTCTGAGCATTGATCACATGAGTATGAAAAATGAAAATGAGTCACCATCTCTTATAACAGTGGAAAGTTTCACAGTGTCTCTTAGCCTTTTTAAAGATACATTATAGGGATGATGGAATGCTTTGGGTAGCTCTGGGCAGTCTTCATCCCTGCAAATGGTCAGAATTCCTCTTCTCATGTCAGTGTTGGTGTGGTCAAGCCTGCTAGGCTACTGGTCTTGTCCTCTACATTCTCCCAACTCATATCTTAGCTAGCCAGAGCTCCTTACCATTCTTCAGGCACCTCGGATATTCGTAAGAAAATTTCTCTGTTTCCAGTCTTCCCTCCATGAACTAGCCTGTGTATACCAGTTCCTAAATTAAGTCCAGACCTTGTGAGGGAAAGAGCTCCCTGATGACATGCCTTAGACTTCCTGTGTACTGGGCAATAATAGTACAAATGAGCTTTTGGACACTGAGAAAAATTGGGCCCCAAAAAGTATTGGGGCCAACTCTTCCATGTGTATTTAGTACAGTCAAATAAAGTATGTTTCATTTAAATGAAATGAAATGAAATGAAACATTTTAAAAACACTCTAGGTGTTAAAATGTAAATAATATAAATGATAAGCTATTATCATAATAATGTCTACAGTTTTATTGAGCACTTATTATGCCCTGGGGTGTTGTACTACCTATAATATATATACTACCTATAATCTTCTTATAAACGTTGTAATCTGTGTTTCCTTCTTGTGCCAATGAGTATTTTGGGACTCAGAGAGGTTGAACAAATTCCCAACTTGGAATCTGCTTCCTCAGTCTCAGGCTCAAAGCTCCTTATACTACTGCTTTTCCAGACTTACGTGATCTCTCATGCTCTCTTTTCATTTGACAACCACATCCTTACATACATGTTTTGTTTTACATTTTCCCACTTACTTTCTCATTTGTAATATTTGTGGATTTTATTAATGAGGCTCCTCTTGACTTGAAGCAATGTGATCATCACAGATGGGAAATATCTGTGAGGGGCTTCTTCAAAATATTTTGTTGAGTTTAATCTTATACAAATGGTCTTCTGGAGGGTCTGGAGTGGTGGGAAATGGAGTCACTTTTTCTATCAGGTAGTGAGACAGTATCCAACCACGAAGAGTATGAATTAATTGCGATTCCAAGGTAGAGGTGAAGGAATACTTGAGTTCATACCAAACCACACACTAAGAATCCTAGTGTGTTGTTTTTATAGTGAGTGACTGAATTGGGGTCAGATCTCAGGAGGGAATCAAGGCAAGGAGACCTAAACAGGCACTCGAACAGAACAAATGAAGATAGGGGAAGGGAAGGAAAAATAGGCTAAGATGAAAACAGAGAGGGAGATAAACCATAAGAGACTCTTGGAGGGGAGGTGGGTGGGGGGATGGGGTAGCTGGGTGATGGGCGTTAAGGAGGGCACTTGATGGAATGAGCACTGGGTGTTGTATGGAACTGATGATTCTCTAAATTCTATCCCAGAAACTAAAAAAAAAAAAGAAAGAAAGAAAGAAAAGAAAAGAAAAAGAAAAAAAATCACAGCAGCAATACTCCAACTAGGGAGGAATGACTTAAATACTGGGCTGGAAGCCCCTTTGTGTGTGTGTGGAGTCATCTTTCAAGTTTTAAAGACACAAGTTTGAGTAAATTACAGCAGTACTGGGCAATGGCTGAGACAGGTGGCTTTGGTCTGACACTCAAATGTGTCTTGTAAGATCACAGAATGTCATTGGTTCTGTTGCCCGACCTTCGTCAGATCTTGCCTGCTTTTAAAAACAAGAAAATAATCACCTCCTGTTTTGCTTTCTACTTTTCCTTTTTGGGATTATGCTCAGTCCTTCTTCTCCTTTAACGGGAGGGAGACGGAGAAAATGGAGGTGATTTCTACATCTCTAGACTCTGAAGAGGCTGGTAAAGGCTCATACAGAAAAGCCTTTTTCCCTGGAGGTTTCCTTAAAGCAGTGATTGCAGAGCTGGTATATAGCCATTAGCACACATTTCACTGAGGGCTTCGATGTGTTTTCTTTGTTTGCCAAATAAACTTTATTTTCAGAGAGAGGGTTACTCCATGCTTTATAAATAGCAATGTTCTCAAATCTATAAACAGGAACTGCATTCTCTTTCAATGATGATGTTCTAAGAGAAATGTGTAGCATATTGAAGCAGCAGAAACACTGTAGGAATATAAAGTGACTCCCTATCCGGAGTGAAGTATTTGAAAGGTAATGAAGATGACCAACCCTAATTCACGGTTAGCAATTTACCAGAAAGGAACACACCAACCCTGTAACAGGCAGGTAAAGAAAAACCCCAAAACTTCAGTGAGCAAACAGCCAGTGTGCACTTATTATGACCTATGACCAGAAGTCACTTGTCCCTCATAAAGCAAGAGGGACAGAAATGCATACCATAAGAAGTTCAATGCTCAGAGAGTCTGGTCCTGGATCAAATCTGCGTTCCTGGTGACACACAGCCTCTGGCTTAGAGTTTTTGAAGGTGCTGAAGGTAGAGCAAGTCACACAGTCACGCAACCTTTCTGGGCCTGCATCTCCCCCTCTAAGGGTGGAGAATGTGATGAAAATACATGGAGCTATGATTCAGCTCTGTTGCTACATGGGTATTGGTCATAGAAATACATATCATTGTTATTCTGACTGGAAGCAATGGTGTTCATTTGGAAAAGAATCTGGTTCAGAGTTCTCCTTGCTTAGACTTGGTGGTTGGTGCCCTCCTGTGTGTCCCTCTGGGCCTGGCCCATCACGGCCTCTGTGTGCAGCCCCGTCTGTGTGCTGATGCATGCATTTCCCTTCTCTGGGAATGGTCTGGTGGGTTCTATTCAGTTCTCCCAAGTTCAGAGGATAAAGGGGACGTTGAAATGAATTAGAGGATGGATCTTCTTAGCATGAAAATTGAGAGTAAATTAAAATGTTAAAATCCATGGCAAGAATGCAGAAACATCACTCATTTCTCAGTGTCTAACTCACAAAATCTTCATTTCCATCGAGAGCAGAACAAAAATGCTGCCAAGTCAAGAAAAACAGTCACTCTCAGATGGCAGCTCAGTTGGGCTCAGATTGTCTCCTTACCTCTCTTCTTGGGGTAACCTAAATTTCTAGGGCCCTTCCATCCTATCTTGATCATGGGAGGAGTGTCTGGTGTCTATGTGGTCCTCATCCTCATCCTGACAGGCCTGCTCTTCAGGCTGCTCATTGGTCCCCTGCAGTGAGATGCCTTCCCTCACATCGGGGCCCACGGTACAGCACTTGGGAGTTCCCTTGTCTTGACCTCAGCTCCCCCAGCAGCTGCCTTCTGTCAGTCATGTCTGTGTGCTTCTGTGGGATGGACCACTGCTCTGGAAACCCTGAGATTGTTGTTCTCCATCATGCGGGGGGTATGTGTGCGATGGTTGTAGGTCCTCTTTGGAGGAACATTGCCATGTTTGCTTATTGCTTCTGTGTGATTATTATTAACAATACTCTCTTCACTGCCCAAAGTGTCCCAGTTTCACGGGACTTAGGAAGGCTCCCCTCCAGGCCCCCATGGCCAAATGCCTCCCTCCGCCATTGCTTCCCTCCTGCTCAGGTGCCTTCTTGCACACAGAGCAAGTAGGACAGGAACCTCAACCCTCATCAGGTCGACTCTAATACTCTCATCCATCATCGGGGCCTCATGTTTGTTTTTGGCCTGAGGGAAGGGAGAGGAGGAAAGAGGAGGAAAAAAGGATAATTATGCCATCAATTATGCTACCCTCTTCAGGACTACATTCTAAGCTTTCTCTCTTATTGTTTAAATGGAATTTTCTAGAAATAGTATTACATGGAGTTTTCTAGAAATAAAGCAAAACAAAACCATTTTTAGATTCCTGGCCCAGTCATGGCCCTTCAAGAACCCATGTCAGTGGTGGAGGGGAAAGATGATAGGGAGGCTGCTGAAGGGGTGTGTGTGTGTGTGTGTGTGTGTGTGAAAGGTGGGACCTCAAAGGTACAAAGGAGAGGGACTAAAAGCAGGTGAAAGGGAGTAAGTATTATAGTAAAGGGAGCAGATAGTCCAACTCAGTAGGAAAGGTGTCATAACAGTGTACACTCATGAGCTCAGCTAAGAGGGATGACAAGAGCAGGAAAGGAGGTGCTCCCTGTAGGCTGTAGGGGTCAGAGGAGGCTTTATGACTGCCTGGAATTTCAATATGGAAACTAGGAAATGGGTGGGCAGAAAGCTTTACTGATAGGGAGAAAAGGAAGGGAACAATGAAATTTGGTGGTGTGAAGTAACAGAAACCTTAGGGGAACCAGAAGGGAAGCAACATGTCCTTTGTGCAGAGAAGCAGCTACACATGACATTGAAAAGGCAGACCCGAGACAGATGGTAATTGGCCTTTAAAATCAACTGATGAGTTTCAACTTTATTTTATGGCATAAGGAAAATACTGAAGGGCTTTGAACAAGGGAGAGATATAACTGGAGCACTTTTCTCTTACCCCTCCCTCCATTTGTTTATTTCGCTGTTTGGGGGAAACTGAACTGTCATGTATGTGTGTAGACTGGCTAAAACTTTGGGACGATTAGAGAAAGAAAGACCAGATACGTATTTTAAGTCAGCTCTTAGAACTGTGCTCAGTAAGGTCAGGGACAATATGCTGGCCGTGAAGGACAAGTTAAGAAATCCCATTAGAGAGTGCCTGGGTTAAGACTCTGCCTTCAGCTCAGGTCATGATCTCAGGGTCCTGGAATCGAGTCCCACATCTGGCTCTCTGCTTGGCAGGGAGCCTGCTTCCTCCTCCTCTCTCTCTCTGCCTACTTGTGATCTCTCTCTGTCAAATAAATAAATAAAATCTTAAAAGAAAAATAAATCTCATCAGAATCATATAGAAAATAACCAGATGAATGTTCTTGAACTGGATAATATATTGGTTGAAATTAAAGAGTTACAGGATGCACTTAACATAGAAATGAAAAAATGAGCTTGAAGAGTTATCGATTAAACCACCCAATCTAGAGAAGAGGGGAAAAAGGGTGAAAAATCACACAGAGCCTCAGGGACATGATGAATGACTTCAAAAGATCTAATATATGTGTTATTGCTGTCCCAGAGAAGGGGAGAGAGGGTCTGTAGAAACAACGGTCAAAACATTCTTAAATTTGGTGAAAGACAGAAACTCATGGATTCAGTGAACCCACGAAGTATAAGGACAAAGGAAACTGGAGAACACCCTAGTCACACTGACCAGAACCAAAGAGAAAGAGGAAAAGGAAATATGGAAAACAGCCAGCAAAACCTCATACCCTGCAGATAAGGGAAAAAAGGACTTGGCCACTGACTTCTCATCAGGAAATATGGAGGCCAGAAAAAAAGGCAAGGACATCTTTAAAGTGATGGAAGATATTATGTCCAATTAGCCAGCATATAGTACATCATTAGTTTTTGATGTAATTGAATGTAATAATAAAAAATTATCTAAAACAAAAAGTGATCATTTTAGTGAAGTTTCAAATCAGTTTTCTGAAAGAACTCTTGATGGGTCTAGGAAAAACATGTAACACAGTAAATTTTAAAATAAAATTTACAGTATCGCTTATAAAATATATATAGTTTTTAAAAAGTTATTCTTGCTACTTTCTAGATCTTTGTTGATACTGATAAACATGGAAAGACTATTGGAAATATATAAAACTTTTTATACAAATAAAGATGATTAAATCAGCCAGCCCCCCCCCCCCAAAAAAAAGTGATAGAAGATAAAAAAACTCAGGGTGAATACCTTTTAAGAGGGAAGGTGAAATAAGGTATTTTCAGATAAAAGAGAATTTCTTTTTTAGCGACCTAGAACTATTCAGGGAAGTTCTGACTAGGAAATGGAAGTAAATGGAAACCTGGATCTTCAGGGGAAAAAAAACAAGGGCATAAAAAAAGGTGAACATGTGAGTACATACAAAAATGATCCCCACTTACACACAGCAAACTCGATCCTCCTGCCTCTGCCCAGTCTTAGCAAGGGGTTCAGGCCAAAATTCTTCTCATCATTCCTTTTTTTTTTTTTTAAATTTGTTTATTTATTGGAGGTGGGGGAGGGACAGAGGGACACAGAGAGAGAGAGAATCTCAAGCAGACTTCCTGCAGAGCAGGGAACCCCACCTGGGGCTCATTCTCATGACCCTGAGATCATGACCTGAGCTGAAATAGAGTCAGAGGCTTAACCGATTGGATTGAACCACTCAGGCTCCCCTCCCATCTTTTATACTGTTTTCCTGGCACCAACCCATGCCGAAATTCTGTCCTTCTCATCTTCAAAATGTGTACACAGAGTCTTATGACCTTTTAATACCACCACTATTTACCCAGTGTATTTAACCCATCTACACTGCTGTCATTGTTCTTCTTTTTTTTTTTTTTTTAAAGATTTTATTTATTTATTTAACACAGAGAGAGAAATCACAAGTAGGCAGAGAGTCAGGCAGAGAGAGGGGGGAGGCAGGTTCCCCGCTGAGCAGAGAGCCCGATGTGGGGCTCGATCCCAGGACCCTGAGATAATGACCTGAGCCAAAGGCAGAGGCTTTAACCCACTGAGCCACCCAGGCGCCCTACTGTTCTCTTTCTTGTAGGTCATTGCAAGAGCCTCTCTCTGCTTCCCTATCCTCTTACGGTCTGTTCCAGCAAAGCAGCCAGAGTGATCCTCTTATTACATAAATCTGTTCGAATCTCCTTCCGGTCATCTCCTTTGGTAAGCTCTTGATCTCAGAGATGTTGCTGGATAGATCATTAACCCATCATTTTTAAAAGATACGTCATTGTCATTTTTGTATATAACCAAGAAGACATTTAAAGACTTGAATAATTTTTATTATAATAAAAAACCCTTTCTATTTCCATGAACTTATTTATATGAATGAAGTTTTCAGAACATGTATCTTCAAAAAAGAAAAACAAAAGAGAGAGAATAGAATTGATATTGAATCTTATTTCGTTCTACCAATGAAGAGTATTACTCTATGGATACATGACCTAATTCAGAAAAAAAAAAAATTCAACCCCATCCGTGTCATTAAAAGATATGTTTTCAATAAAATTTTACTTCTCATGTTAAGCAATAGTTTTTCAAAATTTAGAACATCTAATTTTGATCAGTTATGTCCAATAACAATCATCATGATAACTCAATCCCTAGGATACTTTATAAAACTTAGAGTCTTATGGATATAGAAAATAAAAATTTTAACATTTATATTCAAATTTTTCTTGCAAGGAGTTATTTGATAGGCTCATCTGTAAAATATTTTCAAACATACAAATATTTTATATTAGAATAAAATTCTGGGTGAGAAAATGGACTGGAAAAACAAGTTCAGGGAGAAAAAAGAACGTGGAATTTCCAACTGCTAAAGAAGAGTGAGTTCATGAATTTTTTAAAAGGATGATGATAGATATCAAATAGCTATGGGATTTAAATTCCACTGGATACATTTGAGATAATAACAACCTTATTTTTAAAGCAGCCATACTTACAATATGCTGGACATGGCATCCTTGGCTACTATTTATGATGACAAATGTTATACATTGAACAATGTTTAAGATGATAGTTATTCACATTTTTAAAAAGGGAAACATAAGCAGAAAGTTTGAATCCTAGTGCTGTAATAGTATCTAACCTGGAGAATAAGTATTAATATTTATTAAATGTTAATATATGCTAGACACAGTTCTAAATACTTCATACATATTTTGTGAAATATTTATCGTAAGAATATGAGTAATGTCCTGGTTACTATTACTACACAATAAATAACCCCGCATTTAGTGTTGGTAAGAAAGCAATCATTTTCTTTATCTCACAATTTTGTGGGTTAGGAATTTGGGAAGGGCCTGGGTGGATCATTTTCACTTGGGGTGTCCCATGGAGTTACAGTCAGGTGTTGACTGGGACTGTAGTTACCTGAAGGATTGACTGTGTATGGACGCCCAGCTGGCTTGTTCACAGAGTTGGCAGCTAATGTTGGCTTTTGTCTAGGAGCTAAGGGGGAACTACTGATCAGAGCACCTGCGTGTGACTCTCCACCATGACAATCTCAAGGTAGTCAGATTCTTTACATGGTAGCTGCTTTCCCTGGGATGAACATCCCAACGGTGGTGGATGAAAGCCATATGGCCTTTCTGACATAGCATCGTTTCCACTGGGTGGTCACAAGCCCATGCAGAGTCAGGAGAAAGAAAATAGTTCCCTCCTATTAATGGAAGGGGTATTAAAGAATTTGAGGGCTATGTGGTTTTTTTAATTTTAGAAAAAAATTTTAAAAGATTTTATCTATTTATTTTAGAGAGAGTGAGTGAGAGAGAGCATGAGAGAGGAGAAAGTCAAAGGGAGAAGCAGACTCCCCAAGGAGCTGGGAGCCTGATGTGGGACTCGATCCTGAAAGTCTGGGATCATGACCTGAGCCGAAGGCAGTCGCTCAACCAACTGAGCCACCCAGGCGCCCCTTATTAATTTTAAATACTGCTGTTTCTGTAGCATTTTTGTTTCTAATATTATCTCATGTGCCTTTTTTTCTCTCAATCAAGACTTTTTATTCATTCTAGCTGAGGTTTGTCTTTTTGTCTTTTTATTTTATTTTATTTTTTTCCTTTTGTGCCCCTGGAGTTCCATCTTCTTCCTTTCCTGAGTGTTTATGGACAATCTACTTTAGCTTGTGCCTAGGCTGGGTATGATTTTTCCCTTTCTGACTCTGCTCTACTTTCTGTTCCCTACTACCCCCTTCTGATTCCCCATCCCCCTCCCTCCTCTTCCCTCCCCCTTCCCTGTCTCTCTCCTTCCTTCCTTCCTTCCTTCTTTCCATTCCCTCAAAAACTTCTATGTATTATCCTGCTTCTACTATTTTACTTAAGAAAGGCCTTTTGGGGGAAAGGACTGGGGAAATCACTATGGTATATAGTTGCTATTCTACTGCTGTGTCTTTTCCTTAAGGTACCTGGCTTCTTCCTTTTTTTTTTTTTAATTAGCCTGTGAATCTTCCCCAGTTCAGTACCATAAGGTTCAGCCTTGTTCATTCTTCTTTAGTATTGTGTCATGCTTTCATGCTTACCTTATTCTTGGGGATTTCCTAGGTAGAAATTCAAAAATTATAATGAATAAATAAAAGAATAAATCCAAGATTTATATAGATATAGACACATACATTGGCTAAAAAAAAATAGTGAGATTACATTAAAAAAAATTATTTCTCCCACCCCAACATCCTACCCTTGGCAACCACCAATCTGATGTCTGTATATGTGAGCTTTCTTTTCTCTTCTTTTTTTCAAGGTTCCACATGTAAACGAGATCATATGGTGTATGTCTTTCTCTATCCAACTTACTTCACTAAGCATTACGCTCTCAGGGTCCATCCATGTTGTCACAAATTACAAGCTTTCTTTCTTTTTTTTTTATAGCTGAATAGTATTCTGTTGTAGATGTGTCTGTGTATGTATATAAGCACAATTTCTTTATCCATTCATCCACTGGTGGACACCTAGTTTATTTCCTAAAAAATATTAAAAGTAGAACTGTCATATGACCTAGTAATCCACTTCTGGGAATTAATTCAAAGAAAACAAAAACATGAACTCAAAAAGATATAAGCACCCCTGTGTTCATTGCAGCATTATTTCCATAGCCCAGATATGGAAACAACCTAAGTGTCCACTGATGGATAAATTGATAAATTGTGGTATGTACAGACAATGCAATATTATTCAGCCACAAAAAAAGAATGAGGGCTATTGTAGCTACTGCTACAATTAATCCTTTCTGTATAGATTAGGAAAGTAAAACATAGTGGGGTTAAGTAATTTGCCTAAGATCATAGAGCTGATTAAGTGATGGAGTTAGAATTCAAACCCAAGTGGTCTGACTTTAGAGCAGAGCTCCTGAACACAACAGCACTGCCTCCTAAGAAAGGCAATGCGGGGAACTGTAAGACCACTTGGGCTGAATGAACGTAGTTCCCCTCCCCAATTCCACTTCAGATTCCCCTATTGATATGTGACCAAAAATATCAAACTAGGGAGACAGTCCTCAGAGTCCACACTTTGAGAATTCTGTTGCTGTGGATACCTTTATTGTTAGAGCTCTTTGATGACTCAAGTGATGAGGGGCAGGGAGAGAAACTGGGGAGGCTGCAGCTGCTGGTGCTCCGTGTTCCTCGGCCTCCCCCATGTCGGCGGGAGCCAACTATGGTACTTGCTAGCAGCTGCCTCCTTGCCCTTTGCTCAGTGTATTAGGTGACACTTTGCTTTGTGGTCATAGTTCTAATCCTAACTACTCTAGATGGTAACATTAAACAACTCTGCCTAAATATGGGAGAGCCCTCATGGTGTGATTTGCTGTTCCCTCATTCTTGGCTTTGATTAATTAGAGCCGTAGGGATCCCCAAAGTCATCTCTATGATTTTTGGAAGAGTTAACTTTAAAAAAAATTTAATTTCTTAAAAATTTTTAATAAACATGTAATGTATTATTAGCCCCAGGGGTACAGTTCTGGGAATCTCCAGGTTTACATACCTAACAGCACTCACCATAGCACATACCTTCCCCAATGTCCATAACCCAGCCACCCTCTCCCTACCCTCCTCCCCCTGGCAACCCTGTTTGTTTTGTGAGATTAAGAGTCTTGGAAGAGTTAGCTTTTTAAGAAGAAGCTTGTCTTTCCTACTTTCTCTCTTGTCATTCTCAGAGGCTATAAAACTTCACTATTCCTCTCTGATTTTTAATTTATGGTCTTGTATGGGTAGAGAAATTAATCAACTTTCTCTGGTTCTTCACATGTAGCTGACAATGAGGCAGCTGACAGAATAGGGAATGATACTGGTTGGGGGATACCTGGGTTTAGTGGGTCATCAAACAACTTTGTGGTAGACAACTAGGTGGGCACTAATATCATCATTCCTTGAGTTAGGACAGATCGGTAAACATGTGGGTCAGCCCCATGGGACTTAAGCACAAGGGCCATTAACTGAACTTCCCATCTTCAGGGCTAGTTTTCAGGGGCGCTGAACACATACCCTTCCGCCCCCAATACACATCTGCACACACAGGCTCTTCCCACTTTCTTTCCATCTAATAGTTTTGTCATTCTAACTTCAACCTGGTCTCCTCAGTTGTAAAGGGCTTCTCAGGCCTTCCATCCTTTAGAAGTGCTGAGAGGGTTAGCTACTGAATCAGTCATGGTGGGTTTAACATTCTTCTTTGGGAATGAAAGAATGTTTGATGTATGTTACGTGGCTCACTGACATTCAAAAAGCCCCCCCCCCCCCTCCCAGGGGATTATGAAATAAATTCAACATCATTTTAAGGCTTACACAAAAGAAATGATCTCCCCCATTGACATTGTTAAACTTATTTGAGAAAATTCACATTTAACTCTAAAAACTAAAGGGACTCTAAGAATGGCTAATGAACCTCTAGATGTCTTTTTTATTCTTAAATAACTTGATGACCAAATATAAGGTTCTAAGATTCAGAGTTTTCTTTTCTTTTTTTTTACATGAATGTTCTGAAGTTCAGAGGGTTTTTTTTGTTTTGTTTTGTTCTTTTTTTTTTCCCCCATGAATTCAATCCTAGCTTCCAAGAAGAAATAACACTGCACACTTCAGCATTCCAATATTATTAGAGGTTTTTTTGTTTGTTTGTTTTTTTTTGTTTTTGTTTGTTTGTTTGTTTGTTTTTTAAACTCCCACGTTGGAAGATATCACAGGTAGTGGCCGCCTTAGCTCTTCCTCAGGAAAGTTAGAGATAGTCTTTCGTCCCCAGCCATAGACCTGGCTCAATTACAGCTCTCTGGCAGGATAAGGTTAAGGGGATGGGGGGAGGACAGGGAAGACGAGGGAGACAGAAGCAGGAAAATCAATTCAAATTACTTTGATGACAGTGACTTAGAGTCTCCTCTGATAGACAGACACGAGCCTCCAGGATGCTGGCCGCCCGGACCGGGGCCGCCGGGAGTCAGATAGCAGAAGAGCATTCCAAGTTAAGGAAACAATCTGGGCTTTCCACAGGGGGCAAAGACAAATCTCCCAAGAAAGCCCCTGACGATGGGAAAGACAGCAGCCTCAGCCCCTCGGGGCAGAGCCAGCTCAGGGCACGGCAACTGGCTCTGGTGCGCGAAGCAGAGATGAACTGGTACCTCAAACTCTACGAGCTGTCAGGCGAGCACACCAGCGCCTACACCACCGGCATGCCCCACAGGTAAGCCTCCGCCCCCGCAGCGCGGCCGCCGCGCATCAGAGCCAGTGCTCACGGTGCTCACTTGCGGGTGCTGCTGGAGAGCTCAGCAGCTCTCCTTGCTTTAAGGATGATTGACACTTCAGAAGATGTAACCCCAAAGAGCAGGAACTGGAGAAAACAGCAAATAATGCTCCCGGGATGGTGATTCAGAAAACAGCCCCCAAGCACCGCGCTCCCCCCCCCCCCCCCCCCCGCGCCCTTCTACCTCAAGGAGGCTGTAGGCCCTCAAGAACTGACAGGCACAAAGAGTGTGGTATTGAGATTTGTCTTAAGTGAAAATCAGAGGAGTTGGAAAATTGCAGGAAAACGCCCCTTTCCAAAACAGCAACAAGAAAACGCTTAGCCACCCCCCCACCCCCACCCCACCACTTTCTTTACTTTGAGCACTCTGGGGTGAAGGAGGGAAATGCGCTTTGCCTGTTTGAAGAGTGGACGGATGAGTGGTGTGAATTTGTTAAATGCAAGCTTAGTCTGGCAATGGGAGTGTGAGCCTCTTGTGCGAGCCTCTTGTCTGAGTAAGGAAGACAGTATCAAGAGAAAATGGCACATTTAGAAGAAAATAGGTAAGTGTAAGACAAATCTCTATAGATTTAATTTCTGTTCTTTTCTCAGCTTCAGCTTCAAATAGTGCAGAGCAGAAAGAGCTCATAAATCTCAATGTTATAAGGCAAAAGGTACTGAGTAGCAGAGTTCTGAGTCCTGAACTTTAAGAGTACTTATTCTCTATAATTGCTACTGAAAAAAATCTCTTAAGAATGAAAGATAACTTTGCAAGGAAAAAAATTGTGAAAATAAAGCTTAAAGTAACTATTTTCATTAAACAGTAATAAAGTTAACTAGAAATAAGAAAAAGGTTGTGATGAAATGGTCCAAGGATAGAACATTTCTTTTGTAGAGACTGCGTGGTAGCATAGCGATTCCTGAAAGCATTCTATTTATCAGAGCATACCAGTGTGCTCTGAGCTGCCCCCGTTTTTATACCTCTAATTCCAAAAGGACACCATAGAAAAATTAATTTAATAATTGAATCAATTTATTTAGACTTTGATGCCTGTAAAATAAAAACTTGTTGGACTACAAACTTCAAAATGCCCAAACTTCCCTTGCTCCATTCCCTTTTCGAGGCAGGGATAAAATAGATATTTCCAAATCTAAGCCACTATTTAAAAAAAAAATCAGCATTTAAAAAGTAGAACAAGTTAAGGTTTCTAGAAATGTTCTGTGAAATACATTTACTATTTATGGCCAGAGTGATTTATCTGAAGCTCTTGTAAGCTGTTGTGCCTACATTTAGGGTACACGGAGGAAGGACCCAAGGGGAATGGTCTCAAGTCAAAGAAAGCTTGAATGATCTATCAGTGTTGGGAATGTGCTTCATATCTATAAATCTTAAAGCTATCATTAAAGAGCTTCTGGAAAGAGAGTTAAGTGACAATAGAAAGCACTGATAATGATTTCCTTCTGTAACACATCCTTTTACTTTGTCTTGACCGAAAGCTTTTCTTAAAGGAGTCATACTCAGGAATTTTACGATCCTGTTTTATGTTCTGTTTTATGATCATGAAATTCCTACTTTATTATCAGGTGGTAGAGTAACATTTATCAGGTCTGAAGGGAATATTAATTAAGTTAACCAGGTTTAGCTAGCAACTTTTGGGAAATACAAATATCTCCTCTTTTTTGCTTTAGTCAAACTAACAATTTGTCCTATAGTGAGAAGAAATGACCCAGAATTAATGTATTGGTTTCCATGGTAATCTGTGGGGCAGTGTTATTAATCATTGATTTGAAGTAACTTTGGGTGTCCTTTGCTTAGTGAGGTGTTAAAGAACAGTGAAAATCGTGTCTATCCTACATCATCAAAAACTACAAATGTCTCCTCCCCCTTTATTTTTGCATCATGATTGTCTCTAGGAAGAAACTAGTGTGTGCAGTTGGAACTGAGTCCATTTAGAAATTAGATTTACTTTGGAGCTCTATATGTGCGTATTTTAGAAAAAGACACTTTTGCTCATTGTTGGCTCCTTTCCTTGTTATACCCCAATGTTAGAACTACCTACCACAGTTAAGTCCCTAAGATCACCAGGACAATGACAATGACCGATGATGTAATCCTCTCAAAGTGTAATGTAGGTAGTAGAACGTGAACTCCCCCAGGTCACCCATTTTTTTTTCTTTCATTTATAAATGAAAACATAGCCCAAGAGTGACAAGTCTGTTAGAGACCTGTATGTAGAATACAGATATGATTCACATAAGAACAAATGTATTCATTTGGGAAACCTTACTTATAGGACAGAATGTTAAATGCATTGAGGAGTATGGGTAAGAATTTTACAGGTTGTTGGTTAATGGCCATTGCTTTGGAAGGTCTAGAGGGTTCTAACTCCCATTCCCTTTCTGAGAGGATGGAGTGAAAATGTTTTACAGCAGTTTAATTTTGGTTTGTGAGGGATTTGAGGGTTGTCCTGTCCTCAGATTCAGTGATAACCTATATTTGAAAAAGGGTATTATTAAATGACTAGAAGAAAGCATTAGAAATTGAGAGGAGTCCAGCAGTCCTGGTATATTTAAGAAATAAAATTGCAGGAAGCAGGGCAGAGAATGTGCATTATCTGTGGGAAATGGTTCTGGCCCCCCTTTCTGGGGCTGCGTCTACATACGACTACACATGAAGCAATCAAATATCATTTGCTTCTTACTAACTGTCCATTTTACAGAGCTGACTGATCACACTGTGAAGCTGGTGCATTTTATATGATGGCTCACTCCTCTGCACGGTGAGAGAGTGGTGCAGGAACCAGCGTCCTGAGGCTGAAGGCAAAAGTTAGCTTTAAGTCCCTGGGTAACTGTGGATATGATTTTTAAATAATTAATTTGTTGTCTTATTTGTTTGTTTGTCTGTTTATTATTTGAGAGAGAGCACAAATGGTGGGCAGAGGCAGAGGGAGAAGCAGACTCCCTGCCAAGTACGGAGCTGGATGCAAGACTCCATCGCAGGACCCCAAAATCATGACCTAAGCCAAAGGCAGACGTTTAACAGAGTCACCCAGGTGCCCCTATTTGTTGTCTTTAAATAACAGGGTTTTTTTTTTTCCCCCAAATTACAAAAGTAGTATCTAAATTTGATGGAAAATTTTGAAAACGAAAACATGTAAATAAGAAAGGCAACTATTGCTGGTGATTGATT
Source organism: Mustela nigripes (assembly GCF_022355385.1). NCBI lineage: Eukaryota > Metazoa > Chordata > Mammalia > Carnivora > Mustelidae > Mustela > Mustela nigripes. The sequence continues at coordinate 138,376,766 of NC_081558.1, read as the reverse complement.
TGTGTTTCTCCAGCCTTTTGAGTTAGAATCATACTATATATTCTGTTTCAGACCTTTTTTTTCCACTTACTAGTATGCCAGTGCACTTTATTATCCTTTTAAAAAATATTTATTTATTTGAGAGAGAGTGAGAGAGAACATGAGAGGGGAGGAGGTCAGAGGGAGAAACAGACTCCCCATAGAGCTGGGAGCCCAGTGCGGGACTCGATCCTGGGACTCCAGGATCATGACCTGAGCTGAAGGCAGTTAAGAACCAACTGAGCCATCCAGGTGCTCTGCACTTTATTATCTTAAAGACAACTTAAAAATTTCTTTCAAAGGACTGCATCTTACTATATTATTGCTTAGCTTTTCTTATTTTGCTTACTATTTATCATTATTGCAAATAATATAATAATAAATATCTTTATACTTTAAAAAATCACACCTCTGGTTATTTTCATAGGATCTATTCCTAGAAGTGTAATTAGTGGGTGAATACTATATATATAATATTACAGACACATATACACACATATACATATTTATTCTTAATGTATGTCTTGCCATTGCTTTCTGGAAATATTTTCTCTGTGTGCCCTCCCATTGGTAATATTTGAGGATACCTATCTCATTGCTTTCTCTAGATACATAGTGTTTATATGGAATTCAGAGCATTGAGGTTTTTTTCATTAAGTTTTTAAAATTCCAGTATAGTTAACATATAATGTTATGTTAGTTTCAAGTGTGCGATATAGTGATTCAACAATTCTATACTAAGTTCTCATCATGACAATTACACTCTTTAATCCTCATCTTATAGCACTGGTTTTTATAGTCAAACAAATGGTTGGCTAATTTACTTAACTTTTTTGAGTCTCAATTTCTTTGGCCGCAGAAGAGGACTAATAGCATTACAAAGCACTGTGGGTAAAAATTATTGTGCATGGTGTGTTGAAATCTTATGAAGGTAATTAAGGATGGGGTGACTCTTAAAATATCTGGCAAGCATGTGCACTTCACCTAGGACCTGACAACTGAGGGTCCTATTGTGCTTAACTGATATTTATGAGATACCTCTGTGTGCTCTTTTTTTTTTTTTTTAAGATTTTATTTATTTATTTATTTGACAGACAGAGATCACAAGTATGCAGAGAGACAGGCAGAGAGAGAGAGGGAGAAGCAGGCTCCCTGCTGAGCAGAGAGCCTGATGCGGAGCTGGATCCCAGGACGCTGGGATCATGACCCGAGCCGAACGAAGGCAGAGGCTTTAACCCAGTGAGCCACCCAGGCACCTCACTGTGTGTTCTTTTTTTTTTTTTTTTTTTAAGATTTTATTTATTTATTTGACAGACAGGGATCACAAGCAGGCTCCCCACGGAACAGAGAGCCAGAGAGCCTGATGTGGGGCTCTATCCCAGGACCCTGAGATCATGACCTGAGCTGAAGGCAGAGGGTTTAACCCATTGAGCCACCTAGGTGCCCCTCACTGTGTGTTCTTAATGGAGGCTTTTTGGGGATTCATACAGTCACCATCTTCCTGGAGAAAAATGATTTGGTGATAGAATACACAGAGCTCTTAAATACTGTTTAATACAGTATTAACATTCCAAACCATAGCTGACTGAACCTATTAAATTGAAATGACTGGGAACATTTAGTGGAGCAAGTCAACACACGAATGAACATTTAGCTATAGCATTTCAGTAGTGATTTCTACCAGCTTAAGAAATGTTTCTTCTTAAGCAGGAAGTTACACTGAGCCACATTTCTAATCACCTCTTTCTGCTATCAAAATCCCTTGATTTCCTAAAAATCATTTACTTCTGCCTACTTCCAGAGGAGCAGATGTGGTTCTCTGTGAGGACAGGCAGTTCTCCAAGGTGAGTATTGGTAGATGCAGTTCTTGCCCACAGGGCAGCAGGTGACCCATGAGCTCAGCAAGCTCTGGTGGAAGTTTATGCAGGAAGATCTGGAGTTGAGAATCGAGCCTGAGATGGAAGTTGCCACAGGAAATCAGGTACAGCCTCGGGGACATAAGACCTGTACTTAAATAAGAAGTACTGAAAAAGGAGGTCATAAAGCTCAGAGGAAGGAGTCAGTGCCTCCAGCTAATGTGCTTGGATCTGGACCTGGAAGATGAGCAGGACTTGAGTGAGACAAGGTCATGGCTGGGAAGGCGATCCAGGTGGAGGGAAGAGTGTGAACAAGAGTGTGAAATGGAAATGGAGAGCTGCTTCTATTCAGGAGACGCCCACAAATGCCCCAGAAAGGTTCTTGCTGGCTGGAGCTGGGAGAGGGGCCAGGAGAATGGAGGGGTAGGAGACCGTTTTCAGAGACTTGAGAGTCAGACAGAGACTAGGCCTGGAGGAGTGGTAGTGCGTGCAGGCTATTCCAAAGAAGGGGCTATGGAGAAAAGAGAGGGTGACAGTTAAGTCTGAAGCAGGGTCTAGGGAGGAGTTTGCTGCGATCTGTAGACTTTTTTTTGGCAAAATGGAAGAGTCTAGTAGGGAGAGGAAGTGTATAAAGCAAGTAATGAAGCCAGGTCCCCAAAGAGGAAGAAGACAGAGTCAAGGACACTAAATGCAGGTGTAAGCTTTGGCAAAGGGAGGTGTTGATGCAGCTCAGTGATGAAGGACATGTCTCTGGAGTCTTGTGGTCTGCAGGCTGCATTCCAGCAGTGTCACCTACCGACTGGGGGCTCTGGGCAGGGCCCCTTGTCTGGCAAAGGCACTTGGCTTGGGGGTTAAGGCCATAGTTGGGGAACAAGGCTGCTGGGTTCGAACACTGGCTCTGCCACTGACCAACTATGTGACTAGTTTCTTTGGCTGTTAAAGGTGGATAATGAGAGTACCAATACTATAGAGGAGATAAAATGACTTAAATAAGGAAAGCACATGGGGTCTGGCACATAGAAAGCACACTGTGATATGAAAGTTCTTAACAGAGTTGCTGACACATGCTCCATGTCCTTGTTTTTATCATGAGACGATTGTTGGACCTATTATTAGAGATGCCTCCCCTTTCTGGAGTGTACTAACTCTACTGTGATTCTGTAAATGGGTACAGGTATACCTAGATGAGAAGACTGTTGTGAGGATTCCATGAACACTCAGTCGCTTTTGGTCTCCTTCTCCTCACCCCCCTCCTCTACTGATATAGAACACATAAGACAGCATCAGGGAAATGGTATCAGGAACAGAATGTAGTGAGATGGAATTGAGTTACAATGCAATAACTAAATTTTTAAAAAAGATTTTTTTTTTTTTAAAGAGAGAGCACAGGGGAAGGTGCAAAGAGAGAAAAAGAATCTCAAGCAGACTCTGTGTTGAGTGTAGAACCCGATGTGGGGCTCGATCTCACAACCCTGATCATGACCTGAGCTGAAACCAAGAGTCAGATCCTTAACCAACTATGGAATAACCCCAGGAATAACTAAATTTTTAAACCAATATTTTGTTTTCTTAGAAAAACTATCGATTAGATTCTTTCATTGTTAAAGAAAAAGCTCTTTTCTAAAAGGTGATGCATATTTCTTTGAGCAAGCATTTTTTTTTTTTAAGATTATAAATCTTAGAACGTCTACATGAGAAGTCACCTGAAAGTATTTTTCCAGAAATGTCAGAACATGAAGATGTTTTTGTATAGTTTCACTATAATTTTAGATAATGAGTGAGGAAGATTGCCTCCTCACTCTTTGTTCTGTTGTTTTGTATGTTGGAGGCAATCTTAGACTATTGAATGACTGGATGAGTGAGAGGGTGAACCTCCATAGGACAGGCATTAGATTAATTAGAGGAAGTTCTTGGTATCCCAGCAGCAGCCCTAGGGGAAAGAAGGCATTGCCATGGTTTCTAAAGGTGACATTGATGTCCTTTGACTTAAGGGCCGGGAGGCCGTCAGTGCTCTGTGCAGCTGTACCCCTGGGTGAGGGGGTGAGGCGAAGAGGTGAGTTGGAACTAAACATGAGTTTGGTGAGTTGGGCAGGCACACCAACCTCCAGAGGAGTAACCAAATACCTAGGAGCTTGCTTCAGTCTGCAACCCTGTGACTACTTTTTAGGTCACCTTAGGAAAATGCAGGCAGTTTCTCAGTTTGATATTCCTGTTAACTGGGTCATGTTCACATGTGTCCAGTTCATTCTGAAGGACTGTGGACACACCGAAGGCAGTGTCTATGTCTTGGTCTTCTAATTTGCCCACATGGTTCTTTCCTAACTGGATGTCAGTGGATTTGAAAGAGCTCAGCAGCTCTGGTTCCTCTGCTATTCCTGGGGGTGGCCTCATGTAATGGCAGGGGCATTGGCTGATGGGCTTGCATCTATGATTCAAATCCCATTTTGCCTTGTGATCATAGGAAGTTTTAAAATTCTCCAGGACTCTGGGGCGCCTGGGTGGCTCAGTGGGTTAAAGCTTCTGCCTTTGGCTCAGGTCATGATCCAGGGTCCTGGGATCGAGCCCCACATCGGACTCTCTGCTCAGCAGGGAGCCTGCTCCCCCTTCTGTCTGCCTGCCTCTCTGCCTACTTGTGATCTCTGCCTGTCAAATAAATAAATAAAAAAAATCTTAAAAAAAAAATTAAATTCTCCAGGACTCAAAGTCTTCTCTGTAATATGAGAAGGGTAGACAAGTTGGTCTCTTAGGCTCTTTTTAGTTCTGAGCTTACGTGGTTTAATGATCTCATACTCCAGAATACGGGGATAGAGTTTGATTTCCCGCTCGCTGACCTTCATAGAGATTGTGCAGTTGGGTTATCTCTGCAAGGAAAAGGAAACATGTTGGTGGTTTGTTCTGAAGTTGTAGGAGCAGGAAAAAAATCCTCCAATTTTTAAAGTGAATTACTTTAGTAGTTGGTTGACCATTGTTAGATATGTTTGACTTTTAAAAAGTTTCCTTTTTTGGGGGGCATGTGGGTGGCTCAGTTGGTTGTGACACAGAGGACAGTTTATTTCATCTCCTTCACATGCATCGGATATCTCGAACACATCACTTCTTCTGCCTAGGCCTTTATATATTCATCCCACTGAATTCACACAACAGCCCCGTGGACTTGCTATAACCCACATCCCTCAGTGATGAAGACTATTCCCTTGCTGTCTGTTGTTGATTATTTTTCTTCCTTTCTCATTAGGAGGTAAAGCATTCCCTGTCTCTTTGCTGGCTATGCTTACATATATTCCAGGTCAGCTGTTGGAGCTGTTGCTAGTCTACTCCCTGTCTAAGGTCAGCCTTCCCCGTTCTTTCTCTATGTACTGAAGATTCTGCTTCTCATGGGTTGGGGTAATGCCATGTGATGATTTTAAAATTTAGCCTTCCTACAGCCAACCTAAAGCTTAATTTCATTTTTTACAGCTTAATTTCATTTTATACAGCTTAATTTTATAATATACAGCTTGTTATTTTTTCTTACATTTGTCCTGCAGCTTATTATGCACTTCTGAGAGAGTTCCAGCTTATTATGCACTTTTGAAAGACATTGTGGATCTTGCCTCCTCTGTGAGCCTCAGGGCCTACATAACCTGGGGTGGGCAAATATAAGCTCTAAATCCTGATTCCACCACACACTGTCTATGTGACCTTGACCTCAGGGTCCTCCCTTGTAAATGGGAATGACAATACTGCACATTCAGAGTTGGGGGAATTAAGTGGGAGAATATCTATAAACGTTTCGACACAGGAGTGAGGGCAGAGAGGGCCCTGCAGCAAATGTTACCATTCCCATCCCCCCTTTGGAGGCCATTAGCCTTCCTCTGTTATTTTGCCCCCCACAATCCTTTTTTGGTGGATTCCTTCCATGAGCTCCTGAGCCTGGAAAAATTCGCCAACCCTAAGAGAATGATCGTGACATGCTGCTTTCTTCCTTGTTTTGCTTAGAACTCCGCTCTTCTAAGATTTTCTTTTACACCCTCGCTTAAAATCCTTTCTGATTAACCAAGGAGAAATGTCTGTCTGACATGTTCTCTCTTCATGCACAGTGGATCGGTCCCTTGTCTCTAGAATAGAGACACCTGGATTTAAATTGTGGCTGGCTGTGTTAGGGGCCAGTTGTGTGAATTTCAGCAGATCATGCCTCCTCTCTGGGCTTTAATTTCTCCATCTGTATGGTGAAAATAAAAGCATCTACATTATCTCCCAGGATGTTAAAGAGGAAAGTATATATGTGAAAATGGTATGTTAAAACCACTACCTAGCTGTTTGCTATTGCATTTTTTTATTATCTTCTTTCTGACACATTGGCTGTAATTCAGTCTAGAACATGGCTTGAGAAAATGATTTCCTCTCATCTGCTTTTCTAGCAAACATAAGGATGAATACAGCCATACGTCTTTCCCAGACCCTGGATGGGGGTTTCTTGAGAACATGGACAAAGACCAGGAAACCTGCCTTGTTTACCTAATATCAGCAAGTGCTTACTGAGTCCTTATTATCTACTGGGCACTTTCCTTAGACTATTCATTTTAATCCTTACCAATAATCTGGGCTCTTTTTGCTAGCTCCACTTCATGGGAGAAAGCCCAGGCTAACAAAAGATCCTGCCCTAGGTCAGATGTAAAGAAGTTATAGAGCCAGTACTTGAACATGGGTGGTCGGGCCACAGATGTCATCTCTTAACCCCACAGAACACTCCCTTTCCCTGGTTTGGATTGATTATAGATCATCACCAAGATGTCACTTGCATAATTTTACCTTTTACTTTCCATCACAGTATAAGGTTCCCAGATGCAGGGTGTGGGAGTCACAGTTTCCCCTCCCTATTTGAGGTCCTAAAGGGCAGGGGGAGGTCAGGAGCAGCTTGGATGGGGGAAAGTCACTCACATGGAGAGCAAAGGGCTGTGTCATAGAGTGGACTGTGAATTTCAATATTTATGCAGGCTTCTCTCCCTGGAAATTATTTCCATCAAAAGAGCTGAAGCTCTGGAAGTTGCCCCTCCCCCCCGCCCCCCGCCCAAGGCATCCTCTCTTCAATGGCTCTAACTACATTTCAGAGTCTTTGGCCCTCTCCCTCTCACGCGAGCCCTGAGAGGGAGCAGACGTTTCACAGTCACAGCTGCCTTGGCCTTTCCAATTTTAGCTTGTGGTTGTCACTAAATGGCATGTGCTAATGTGTTGCCAGAGATTTTCGCTGTTGCGTTAGGTGCTTTTGCTCTGTGGGAGGAGGACCCAGCATGGTTCTGAGAAGCATTCGCTCGCAGATGTCTGGAGTTGACAACTGAAGCAATGCTGCCTTCCCCTGACAGCCTCTCAAGCTACACGAAATGTCATCAAGTGTCAAGTCTTCCAGTTGGGCAGAAAAAAATCTCCATTCCAAGGCAAAAGAAACTGGGAGTTTTTTGTGTGCATTGGTACACACATTGTAATCTGATTGCAAACAGAAACTTGCCAAATATTTCTTTAGTCCCCAGGAAAGTAAACTGGGCTCCAGACCAGATATCCGATTCTGGTTCCCAATCCAGGAAGAGTTCTTGAATGTTTATACGGTTAGGCTGTAAGTGAATGCCCTTCACTAAATGAAGTCCATTGATTTTATTAAATAAGGGTCACTCTTGCTGCTAAATCCTGAAACTTCAGGGACTTGTCCCAAGAAAGTTTATTTCTTACTCATGAGAATCCAGTCAAGAATAAGAATGTCCAATTAGGTGATATCCAGGATAATGAAAGTTCTGTTATCTTCACTTTTGTTTTCTAAGCTGGCCAGTGGCTGAGAATGGACACTGATCCAATAGAGAGGAGAGGGTATGGAGGCTCGTGTGAAGGGTACTTTATGGGCCAGGTCTGTAAGTGGCACCCATAGGCAGCAGTGATATTGACTGGCACTCAGTCATATGACCATTCCGAGCTACAAGAAAGGCTGGGAAATGTAGTCCAAATGCATGCCTAGGAAGAGAGACTAGGCCACAGAGCCGCAGTCAGCGCAGAGGAGTGCGAAGGCAGAGTCTGTTTCCTAAAACAGGGAGAGATGAAGGCATTTCTTCACTCTCAATGTCATTCTCTTTATTCCATGCCTGATGCACCAAGCCTTTTTCAGCTGGTGAGAGCCACACAGTGGGTCCATCTCCTTTGGCTTTTCTACTTGGAACTTAACTTTCCTGTTTTACTGAGAAGGGTAATGTCCCTCAGAAGCCTGTAGATGGTGATCTGATATTAGCTTGGCAGGGACTTGGAACACAGCCTTGCTGACGTTCATCCATGAGGGCTCTGCTCTCATTTTGAACCTCTCGGACATTTTCTTATTGCCCTAAGAAGAATCACCTATGGATGGGTGAGCCAGGAGCGATCCCTGCAGCTCGTGTTTTGTGCCTCCCCCAGTCGGTTGTGAGACGAAGTTGCCCGAGTCAACAGGTCATCCCTTCCCATGGTAACAGCCACCGGCCAGGGCGCCACAGACACGCACAGCTATCTCATGAGGCGGGATCAGACCCATGGAAACAAAAGTCAGAGAGCACTTGTTGAGAGCCAAGAGAGCTCATTAATGTAGTCTGTTATTGCCGAACTGGTCAGGTGTGTGTTCTTAAGAGGAACTTCCATGACAGTCTGTTCATTCAAACAATGTCATTATCACTCATGTTTTTCAAGAAGGCACTTACGGGATTCTTGATGACAGACAAGCCAGTCACCCTGTTCCCCAGCAGCAGGATATGATATGGTTTTGAATGTAACATGATTAAATAAAATGGCCTATCATTTACGGTGTACTGGCATTCCTTCCCTAGCTCAACAAGAGCCTCAAACAAGATACATGTCTTTTTTTTTGGCCTGGAATGGTGAGAAATTGGAGGAAAAATTGGTTAAGAGAATTTGGGTTTGTATTCAAGACATTTTTCTTTATTATATATATCTCCCGTTTAAGTTCATGTAAAAAAAAAAATCAAAACCCAAAGCATATTTTGTAAATTAATCTTCATATTAAATTTTATTATAGCAGTGAGCATTAGTAGGAAACAAACTGTCCAAAAGGGCTGTTGAATTATTTAATTACCTCCAGGACTAAGGAGTTGATAGTCAGGGTAAACAATTCTGTAAATGGGATGCATTTGAAAGATCAGCTCCTTCTGTCTCCAAGCTTCGTAATTTGAACAATGTGACTATCCAAACACCAGTTGCTTGTTGAACAAAATATTAAATACTTAAATCTGTTTATAATACTTTAGATTCCAGACGGTCATCCAAAGGAAATGGCAAAGGAAGTATCCAAAGGAAATGGCAAAGAAGTATCAAGTTGGCAAGTGTTTTTATAGTATTTTAAATTACATGAATAGCCAATGAAGTCAATATTCAGAATTCAAGGATACTCTTTTATAACTATATATATAATATTGAAAGAGATTCTAACAGTCAAACTGGAAAATGAAACAAATTCATTCAAGAGGCTTGATCATCTATTATGTTCAATTCTGGGAATGCAGGGTGGTACATAAGATAGGGTCCTTACCCTGAATAACCTTGGAGTCCTTTCGGGGCGACAAGAGCACAATACAGTTTTATTGGTGTGATCTGAGAAGGGGGAATGAAGCGCTATGGAAATAAAGGAGTGATTAGTTCTGCCAGAAGGTGGAGAGACAAGGGAGAGAAATGTCAAGACGAAATAAACACGAAGTGCACCAGGACTTTTACAAGGATGTGGGGGAGGTTGGGGCCACTAGCCATCAAAGAGGCAGGAGGAAAGGGATGTGTGGTCTGTGGCTCAAGAACAAAGTTGATCTTTTCTTAGGCTAGTCATCAGCTGAACCATCTAAATCTAAAGTATTTTACCGATGGAAAAAACCTTGTGAGAATGGGCAAGATAGTATTTCTAAATGCAGAAGTTAGTCACAATTAGGCCTTGTTCAGCTGACATTGTCAGAGAATGGAAATTTTCACTCAAGCGATTTTCCCGGTACCTGAAACTTCCTAATTTAGGTGTCAAGGATTTATTTTAACTTTTTAAACCTGAAGAAACAACTTGACAACTCCAGTTTATCTTAATAAATGTCAGCTCTTGTGCTATGTTAAAATGTCCTTGGGGACTATTAAGGAATCTAGAAGTATTTGCCTTGAAAATTAGAGGCTTCATTTTGCTCTTATTTTTAAATTTTGCCTTCCGTATTTCCCCCTTCCATTGCTTCTCCTGTATCCCCACCTTGCTGTAAATTTTTCTTATTGCTGTCAGTAAGCCTGCCTCTAATGGCTTTTTCATCTAATTTGCTACCTTAACTCTACCGAGGAGCAATAAATAAGAGGCTCTGTCTTGCTTGAATTATGACCAAGAAAGAGTAAATGGTTTATGAATTGAGGTTGGGGACATGGGCTTTGTGATGTCTTATTTGTTTACTCTTGCTTCTGTTCTATTTAGCAAGATTGCTAAAAAGGTGACCTCCGAAAGATGCAGTTGTTACTTTATTTGAGCTAGCATTTGAATCTGTTTGGGAAAATGCCAAATGCTGAAATTGCTTCACGTTGGAGTTTATCTTGGAATAATCCTTAGGGATTTTAGAAAAGCAAACCACGTAGAGCACAATTTTTCAAAATGTTGATGGGGCTCTGGTACTCGAGATTTTATAAATTTCCCAGCAGACAGAACATTCTATCACAAATAAAGTAAGCAAAGTGAAGCTATTCATTTGTCTTCCATGGCAGGAACACACTGAGGCCTTTCCAGTGGATCATTTTTTCAACCATACTTCCTTGGAACTTTGGTCAATGATTGAACATTTACAGTTATTACACGGTGAAATGACATTTCATGAGGCAGTGTGGTGTATTTAGGGATTTAAAATATATAAACTGGTTTAGCTTACTTACCTCTGTGGAAGTGGTACTGTTTCTCCCATTTTCTCTGAAGAAGAAACTAAAAACTCAGAGATGCTCACGTCATACAGTAGCAAGTTGTTGTGCAAAGATTTAAACCTGTCTGTCTGACCTCTGAGCCCAGGCTTCTGGAAACTTGCACTTCAGTCCAGTTCTTATGGTAACTGACTCCAAATGTTACCTAATTTATGTGGATGTTTCTTTCCTTACTCGTAAAACAAGAGAATTGAACCAGTTGATTTCTAAGACTTCTTAGAGTTCTAGTTAGAATCCTGAATTTTTTTTAGATTTTTTTTGTAGGTGCCTCAAAGAGGTTGATGAAAAGGTAGATTTGTTCAGACAGAAGGATCCCAGTAAGACCTCAAAGCAGGTGCATTGTATCACAAACTGAACCTATACACTTTCAGGCCTGGCTTTTATAGCTGAGATTTTAAGTCCCAGCCTCCCAGGCTTGTCTCTGACAAGTTCCAGACCCCAAAGGGATAATGTGTGGAAGACGGTGGGGGAGCCCCATGGCAGACCACATGGAGCAGTGACCGCGGAGGTGTGGGAGTCATTGCAACCTGCCAGTCTGCTTTCTGAGTCAACACTTAAGAAGTGATGGAGGGATTTCTTACTGAATGAAGAACAAATCAACTTCATTAAATAATCCTTCACTTCTCTTTGGAAAAGAGGAAGTCGTGTTTAAAGCCATCTCATCATTTTGCAGTCCTGTAACCCATAGGACTAAGTCCCCTGAAAAGGGTTGCTCACTTTGTCTCTCTGTCCGTCTGCCTTGCAGAGCTCTGCCACCGTGCAACACTAGGGGGGCACTATCCACATAGATGACAATGTCCATGGCTGACCATGGGATTGTGTAATGTGGCAGACAAGTAATAACCACCATGTCTTGGGCTGTGTCTTCTGTGCCAGGTACACCAAATGCCCTATTTCCTTTGATCTTCACAACAATCTCATGAGGTAATATGGTGAGGCATATTTTCCAGAGGAATTAATTGGGACTCAGAAAGTACTCATGGTCAATCCACTAGTGTGTGTTAGGGGTAGGATTCAAACCCAAGTCTTTCTGATTTTATAACTCATGTTCTTTCCCTCTATATTCCACCCTTACCCCATGGAAATTCTTCAAAGCCAGGCCAATGTAGATGGGGATAAGGGAGGAACATGTTCTTAGCATCCTGGAAATACTACTTCAGGAATGACTCAACAGCTGGTGACCACAATACTATCTTGATTTCAAGCCTTTCATGGCTGACATTACTTAAAAAGAGAGTACAAAGCCATGTGATGGGGGCAAGACCCCATCATGCACCTTCCTTCTTCCTCACCTACCTCTTTTCCAAGGTACTCTGTGCCCCCAATAGCCATCTTTCAAGATATTTCTGGCCACAGAGTGCACTTCTGTACTTTGGAGTCCCATTGGTCATTTCCTTTGCATTAGTCTCGGACCAAATGTCTCATTTGGGCATCTTTAGGGATCTTTTGTGGAAGGAACAATATAGTCACACCCAAAGTGATGAGGGGAACTTTTGCTGCAAATGCCAAAACTCAAGGATGTTTTCTTTGTGTGGGTGTGTGGTCAGTGTGGGATAAACACAGGATGCCAGAGAAATCCCAACGACCAGTCCTACCCACAAGCCCTTTATAGGCCAAGGAAGAGACCTGTCAATCTGGTCACCAATAAGTATACTTCAGATTTCTTGAGCAAGTCTATAATGTGCATGTCTCTGTATATATTAGAAATATGATTGTACGTTGAGGAGGGGTTTTTGAAGTTATAATGCAAAAGTATATAATGTGCAAGGAGTAGGGCTAAGGAAAAGAGGTAAAAGAGGCTGGGACTGAGGGGAGGTGGTGCCTTCAGTGTTGAGGCTGATTTGATGGGACTTCCATTTGTCCCCCGCTATAATCCTACACATTGTCACAAGTGCTCTCTCCCCCATCCCACTGGAGCTGTTGTTTTCTATTCCTAGGAAAACTTTAGCATAAAAGGAGTTGAGGGGGATTGCTCCTAGGAAAGGCCGAATGAATGATGAACAGAGAGACATTGAAGATTAAGCTTCTTGCTTGATTGAAAACTTCTGGAAAGACTCCCTCCACCATCCCACCTCTCCCTCACTGCTGGTCTTGCTTCCAACACTCCACCCAAGACTGGGTTTCGGTGTCTCCTCCCTGCCTCCCTCCATTGTAGCTCATAGTGCACTGCTTTGTAAGCTTTGCCAGTCTCTCTCCTCCTGCTCCTGGGAGCTCCTCAAGGGCAGGGTGATGTTTTCTTCATTGTGTTGTGTTGATATGACACACATACTTAACTGTGGCCGCCTCAACTACATGTGCCTAGACTCCCAGGTCCTTCTGCAAAGGTGGAGGGAAGATGGTGATGACACGTGTCACAGTTTCACTGGCAGAGCCCTAGGGAGCAGACACCAAATCCGGAGAAAGAGCCCAAGTTCCCATAAATAATTGGAATAGAAAGACAGGCTCTGATCTGTGGTCTGGCATGCCCTGTCCAAACTCATGTGGATGGAGCCAGCACTCCTTCATCCCAGCCGCGGAAACACAGCCTTCTTCTCCCACGCCCACCAGCTCTGGCCTCCGTTTTCAATTGCAAGCCAAGACAATTTTTAGATGACTGTGATGTGCCCACAAATCCAAGATGGAGTGTTTAAGAGGTGATCTTTTCCGCCAAGAAAAATTTGGAAAGTTGGCTATAAATGTTGGTCTGTTCCAAAAATAATAGCAGCAATTCTTGGGCCTGACATCTCAGAGAACTGGCTAATAATTCATTGAATCCAAGGCTCTCCAGTCAACACAGGACAGGTCCTCACCACTGAGAATGTTTAGTCCAAGCCATTTTTAAAACTCACAGAACACCAGACCTAGAAGACTCTTAGAGATAACTTACATCTGAGCCAACAGAAAACTAAGGGGACAGAGAGGTCAAGGCCTGCCCAAGGTCACACATTATGTATGAATGCTGAGCAGGTGTGGGTAAAGCCCGCTCACCACCCAGAGCTATGCGGGTTTCTATTTGTAACTTCTCTCAGCACCCCATCAGCAGAATGTGACCAGAAACACCTCTTTCCTCAGATGGCCTTGTCACTTTTCCCACACTGGGATGGCATAATACTTAATGATTCTGAACGGTGTACAGCAGTTTTTCCTGAGACACCGAAAGAGAGCAAAGCAGACATTACCGCTGCTCTCTGTTGCTCAGAGGCATTTCTTAGTCTTGTACATGTAGTTGAAAACTGATCTTGATTTGCATCGATGGCCAAGGGAGCCAATAGTTGGCTTATAAATATAGTTTCTACTTGGGGCACCTGGCTAACTCTTTCAGTTAGAGCATGCAACTCTTGATCTTGGGGGTCTAAGTTCAAGCCCCATGTCGGGTATAGAGAGTACTTAAAAAAATAAACGTGAAAAATATATATATGTAGTTTCTACTCCCCACCTTCAAAGTGGGACCTTTAATGACAGTGATCCACTTTTGGAACTTAATGAAGAGACTTCAGTTTAAGACCAACCCTAGGTTGCTCATCCCTCTCTCCTCTACTGGACCTGGCTCCATATTCAGAGAGTAGAAAAAGAGAGTGATGTCTAGAAGAGGTCTCATGTCTCATTTTCCATGACTGCTTTTCCAGTTCACCTCTGCTTCTTCCTTGGTGGAGACTTCAAGGCTCACAAAATCAGATGTAACTAGTGGCTCGTGTATGTGATAGAACATTAGGTAAAACTTGACTTGGGAATGCCTGTTTCTTTGTGACTCTCCCCTGTTGCTGGGTCCTTCCTCGCTTTTCTGGCCCTTTCTCTATAAGTTCTTCTTTCTCCCTTGAGACTCAGCTTTGGATGTTGTGTTGAAAATGGAAAGACTGGGTGCCTGGGTGGCTCAGTCAGTTAAGCAGCTGCCTTCAGCTCAGGTCATGATCCCAGCATCCTGGGATCAAACCCCGTGTCAGTCTCCTTGCTCAGCGGGGAGTTCGGAGCCTGCTTCTCCCTTGCCTGCCATTCCAAATAAATAAAAATTTTTTAAAAGGGTACTAATCTCATTCATCAAGGCTCTACTCTCATGATCTAATTATTTTCCAAAGGCCTCACCTCCAAATACCATCACATTGGAGATTAGATGTCAACATATGAATTTTTTTGGTGGGCGGGGGGACACAAACATCCAACTCATAACACTAAATACATTCATTTAAGTTAAAAAATAAAAGGAAGGTTAATTCCAAATAGAAAATAATAATGGTAAAGTTCGGCAGAAAAATATGGCAGAGATCATCAAGTTTGTGCAAATATTTGTAAACAGTTTAGAAGTGTCAAGTGAATACTTTAGACATGAATTGCAAGAGGAATTTCAAGGAATGATCATATGCATGGGACTAGGAAGTCCGGAAAGAATTCCTGGAGGAGGTGAGCTTTCACAGGACATGGGAGGGAGGAGGTCATATGAGCAAAGCTATGGTGATGGGTGAGGTGGGAGTAGGGAGCCTATTGGATTGGATGAACCATTCATGTCCAGGAGTCACAGTTGGAGGAGAATTGCAGCTGGAATCACAAAGTGGAGGGACCCTTATATGAGGAGACTCTGCTTTTTTTTTTTTTTGACTTTTTATTTTGAGATAATTATTAATTCACACGCAGTTATAAGGAACAGTACAGATAAACCCCTTTACCCAGTGACTCCCAGTAATGATATCTTATAACTATAACTGTAGTTCATTACTATAATTATAGTTCATTGTAACTATAACTGCAGTTCATATCTAACTATAACTATAGTTCAATGTCACAATTAGGAAATTGATGACGCGAGCCACTGACCTTATGCAGATTTCACTGATTTTGCACGCGTCCACTTGCATACTAGTGTGTGTGTGTGTGTGTGTGTTAGTTATCACACATGTAGGTGTGGCCATCACCATAGTCAAGATATGTAACAATTCCAGCACCACGGTCCCCCATCTGCCCTTTTTTTTTTTTTTTAAGATTTTATTTATTTATTTGACAGACAGAGATTACAAGTAGGCAGAGAGAGAGGGGGAAACAGGCTCCCTGCTGAGCAGAGAGCCCCATGTGGGGCTCAATTCCAGGACCCTGAGATCATGACCCGAGTTGAAGGCAGAGGCTTAATCCACTGAGCCACCCAGGTGCCCCCTTCTGTCCTTTTATAGACAGAGCTACCTTCATCTCTCCTCTTCTCTAGCCCCTGGCAACCATTAATTGGTGATCCATCTCTATAACTCTGTCAAGTCAAGACATGATATAAATGCAATCATATAATTGATGACTTTTTTTTGCTCTCAAGGGCTTTATTAAAAAGTTGGCAAGATAAGACCTACATTCAGCAATTAGAAAACAAGATAAAGAATGATGGCTTGACAGAAAAATTGGGAAGCTGGGAAGGAGTGTCTGTGGTGCGATGGGGGGGAAGAGAGAGAAAGCAAGTCCTATCTGACATGTGTAATTTGGCTTTTTTCCACTCAGCACAATTCCCTTGAGATCCATTCCAGTTGTTGCATCAATAGTTCATTCCTTTTTATTGCTGAATAGTGGTCCATAGGGTGGCTATAGCACAGTTTAACTCTTCAGCTATTGTAGAAAATGTGGGTTGTCTCCAGTTTTTGGCAGTTATGAATAAACCTGTTACAAGCATCTGTGTATGGTTTTTTGGTGTGAACATAGATTTCATTTTTCTGGGGGAAATATCCAAGAGTACAATTGCTGTGTCATATGGTAGGTTTGGTCTGTTTGGTTTTTAAAAGGAACTGCCGTGCTCTTTTCCAATGTATGTTTCTACAAGTGATGTGTGAGCAATCCAGTTTCTCTGGATCCTTGCCAGCATGTGGTGTTATTGGCATTTTTATTTAGCTAATCTGATAGGTGTGTAGGAATATGTCATGGGTTTAATTTGCATCTCCCTAATGGTTAATGATGCTGAACATATTCACATGTGTTTGTTTGCCATTTGCATATTTTCTTCAGTGAAATGTCTGTTACTGTTTTTGTCCACCAACTAATTGGAGTATTGATGTCTTTATTATTGAGTTTTTGGAGTTCTTTATATATTCTAGATAGAAGCCCTTTGTTGGATATGTGGTTTGCAAATATTTCTTCCTAGTGCCTAATTAGATTTTTTAAAAATCCTCTTTATAGGGTCTTTCATGGAGAAAAAGTTTGGATGTTGATGATACCAATTTATGAATTTTTCCTGTTATGGATTGTGGTTTTGGTGTCTGGTCTAAGAACTCTTCACTTATCCCTAGGTCCTGAAGACTTTCTCCTGTGATTTGTCCTGGAAGTTTTATAATTTTATATTTTAGTCCAATCCATAGTTGCTGAAGTTTGACTCTGGGAACCTTGCAGGGACAAGAAAAGTGATTGGACTTTGTCAGGGACTTTTTCTTTTTCTTTTTTCCCTTTTTCTTTCTCTCTTTCTCTCTCTTTTTTTTTTTTTTTAAACAAAGGCCTCAACAGAGACATGTAACCAGCAGCTCTGCCAGGAACTCATGAGTCTGCTCACACACACACACACACACACAAATAATCAAAAATACATTTTGATTTTTTTTGTATAAATATGAAGTTAAGTGAAGGGTTCATTTGTTTTTATTTTTTTTTTTTTGCTTGTAAATGTCCAATTCCTCTAGTATCATTTGTTGAAAAGCTTATCCTTCTATTGAATTGCTCTTACATCTTTGTCAAAAATCAGTTGGGCATATTTGTGTAGGCTCTTCGCTTTATACAACCATCTTATTGATATTTCCTATCACTTGTTAGTGACATATTGAAAAGAACAAGGTTAATGGACCTCCTACCCAAATGAATCATGTTGCTAGTATAATAAATGATTTGATTATGAAATACTTGATAATTTAGAAAGGTCTCATTACATACTCATGAATCATCTGCAAG
Source organism: Mustela nigripes (assembly GCF_022355385.1). Taxonomy (NCBI): domain Eukaryota; kingdom Metazoa; phylum Chordata; class Mammalia; order Carnivora; family Mustelidae; genus Mustela; species Mustela nigripes. The sequence continues at coordinate 138,359,091 of NC_081558.1, read as the reverse complement.
GCCTTATGATCCTTATGAGAACAGAATATTTGGCTTACATCCCACCAAAATATTTCCTTTTACCTAAATAGAAAGACATGGGAAAGAGTGCCCATATTTTTTTCCCCAGGGCCAATCCATAGTTGCTGAAGTTTGACTCTGGGAACTTCGCAGGGACAAGAAAAGTGATTGGACTTTGTCAGGGACTTTTTCTTTTTCTTTTTCCCCCTTTTTCTTTCTCTCTCTCTCTCTCTTTTTTTTAAACAAAGGCCTTTTCCCCCTTTTTCTTTCTCTCTCTCTCTCTCTTTTTTTTAAACAAAGGCCTCAACAGAGACATGTAACCAGCAGCTCTGCCAGGAACTCACGAGTCTGCGCTCACACACACACACACACACACACACACACACACACACAAATAAGAAGGGGCATCTAAGGAAAACGAGCTGATCCCTTTTAGGGACGCACCAAAGCCAGATAACCCAAGTTAATCATAGCAAGATACAGCCAGTCTCAGAGCTAAAGACTGTGAAATGAGCTCTGCTTCCTTGGGTTTCTGAAACATGCATCTGTATAAACCTGCCTGTGCAGACATCCCCAGCCCCAAGCTGGGTCTCCCCAAATCCAGTGAATCGGCTCTGAAATGTAGACGGCATCTAGCAGTGACCAAGCCTCCGCCCCAGGCAGCCTGCTGGCCGGCGAGGCCTAGCGGAGCAGCAGAACGGAAGTTTCTGGAGAAGTTCTTACGTGTCCATGGAATCTCCTTGCAGGAAACCACCAGAGCAGAGACGGGCATGGCTTACAGGTACTTGCTGGTCGCAATGTCATTCAACCAGGGCACTGTGCGGAAGTCCAGGGTTGTTGTTCTTAGAGAAAGAAGGATCGAAAGGACAAAGCCCATGCTATCTAGAAAAAGGAACAGAAAAATTAATGCAGGGAGCTGTCTTCTTGGACTGCCTTCACTTTTTGAGCTTTATATTGTCTATGTTCTCTTTGCTCGAAAGGTTGCCTAGAAGATAGTCCAGCTCACCTGTGGAAGCGCCTAGCCATGTGCTCTCAGTAGAAATATCTTTGGCTTGGAATAGGTAGGTGACTTAGCAGCTCCTAATGAAGAAAGGGGGCTCTACTTAAGGGAATTGATAAATTAAGAGTAGGTTTTTTTTTTTTTTTTTTTTTTTTTTTGTTTAAGAGCTGCCTGGGCTTCAAAGCTCTTGTTTTCCTTGATTCCTTGATTCTTGTTTTCCATGATTCTAAATCTGAATCATGTGGTCTCTGCAAATGGTTAATAAAGCAGTTCATGAAACCAAGCAAGTTCTTGAAGTGACGGCTGTTTTTTAATCATTGTGGTCCAAGATAAATTACCGGTTGTTCTCTAACCTTCCAATACCATCATTTATTCTGTGAAAGATTAACAAAAGGGAGAAGTTTTCCCTGCATATGGGGTTGGATCTGTAACTTTTACAACCTGCTCTGTGATGGGAAGTATCATTCTTGGTCAGAGCAATTATCATTCAAACCTCTGTAAGAGATGCTGGTGCTTAGCTAAATCAGCTGGTGGCACCTGTGCGTTTCCTTGACAAATGCTTAGAGTTTTAAATATCCAGGAAAGGGAGCAAAAGGCATTCAGAAGGACAAGGGTGCTAAAAATGGGAAAAAAATATCCTTATCATTGGTAAAGAACCGTTGTCCCTGCTCCAGCCCAAACTCATACTTCACAGAGTGAGAGTGTTTTTGCATGGACATGATGTCCCTGTGATTTCATTTTTCTATAATCCAAAGGTCTGTGTCCATGTAGTAGTTACTGTCCTAGTTTATCAGCTAATTTGATTAATAAAGCAATTTTCAAGGAAATGACTCCTTTCTGTGGAGAGCCACATAGTTCACATAGACTCTCTGTGCACTCTCTATGCACTCTCTATGCAGGGTTCGGGCAGAAGAGGAATGAACTCTTCTGGGTTTACACGGACTAGGAACATGGGACAGGCCACCCCATCATTCTTTGGAAGTATAGCCTGAGAAGAATCTCACCACCTTTTCAAGAGAACTCATGGCTCCTCATCCACCTGAATCTGTCTTCCATAAGAAGGAGCCACCTTCTCCCTCTGTCTCTTCACATTCTCTCATTTTCTTCTCTATGCTCTCCCTGATCCCGAGTGGTGACAGAGTGGTGATGTCTGAATATAGGCTAGATGCTATTTCATTAAAAAACATAGGTTTGAACTGTTTCATTTAAAAAAATCTGTCTTTGCCTCTTTGTCACAAGATGGGTGGTATGACTGCGAACCCTTGGATGGACCTTCAGAGGGGATGCCTCTTTCTCTCAAAAGTCCTGGTTTTGAATATCAATTAGACCTCTGCTGATGTCTGCCAAGTTTCAGATGAAGATATATTGTAGGACAGTGTTTTTCAAATAGTTTTGAAGCAGAGGATCTATCTCTCCTCAGATAGGTAAAAGCAAAGTTGTTCTTGTTGGAGTTGGAGACCTGGAGGCCAACTGCATGAGGGAAGCAGTCATTCCCCAGCCTGGCTCCCAAAGCAGCCCTGCCAATCCCATGTTACTATGGTTTGAGAGTATGGCTCCAAGGTGACTCTTCATTATGCCTTGGAGAAAAAAGCTCTGTGCTCTTGAGGATGCTAGGTCCTGTCACAGGGGCAGGCTCTTAGCAAGGGTAGGTGCCATTGGATCATACTAGTAAGAGGTGAGACTTAGAAGATTGCTGTTTCCAGATCAGACTTTGAGGAGAGATAAGTGCAGTTAAATGGAGAATTGGCTCCAGGAAATCGCCAAAGCTTTGACTTATGAGGAGCTTGTTTGGCTCTGTCCTCACTTCCTCCATTACTTTTCTCCCTTACCCCTCCCTCCAACTTGAAGCATGTCTCCTTTGTCCAGATTCCCATAGTAATTTGTCTATTCTTCCAAGACCCTAATAAGGGGGTCATCATCCTTCTTAAAACATCATCCTCTCAACATTAGGGAGGGATTTTTAGGGAAGAAAATACAGGTTCTCTTGTTCCCCCCAACTTGGATTTTGACCATGACTTCTTTTTTTCTAAGTTTTTTGCTTTAATTTCAGTGTAGTGAACATGCAATGTAATATCAGTTTCATATGTACAGTATAATAATTGAGCAATTCCATACATTACCCAGTGCCCATCACAAGTGCACTCCTTAAGCCCCTCACCTATTTCACCCAACACCACCTGCCCTCCCCTCTAATAACCATGAGTTTGTTCTCTATAATTAAGAGAATGTTTCTTGGTTTGTCTCTTACTTTTTTTCTCTCTTTTTTTTCATTTGTTTTGTTTCTTAAATCCCACATATGAGTGTAATCATATTGACCGTGACTCCTCCGCCTCCTCCTCTTCCTCCTCCTCCTCACCTCCCTTCTTCTTCTTCTTTGGTGTGTGTGTGTGTGTGTGTGTGTGTGTATGCGCGCGCACACGCGCGCATGTGCATCTTTCTTTTTTTTAAATTAAATTCAACATGTAGTACATCATTAATTTCAGATGTAGATTTCAATAATTCATCAGTTGCATATAACACCCAGTGCTCATCACATCATGTGCCCTCCTTAATGCCCTTCACCCAGTTATCCCATCCCTGCAACCACCTCCTCTATAGCAGCCCTCTGTTTCTTGGAGTCAAGAGTCTTTCATGGTTTGTCTCCCTCTCTGATGACTTCCCATTCAGATTTCCCTCCCTTCCACATATGAGTGAAATGATATGGTAACTGTCTTTCTCTGATTGACTTATTTTGCTTATTATGGTATAATACCCTTCAGCTCCATCCACATCAGTGTAAATGGTATTAATCTTTTCTGATGGCTGAGTAGTATTCCATTGTATGTCCACAACTTCTTTATCCATTCATCTGTTGATGGACATCTCAGTTCTTTCCACAGTTTAGCTATTGTGGACATTGCTGCTATAAACATTGGGATATAGGTGGCCCTTCAGATCATTACATTTGTATCTTTGAGATAAATAGCTAAAAAACATTAGTGTAATTGCTAAGTCTTAGGGTGACTCTATTTTTGACATCTTGAGGAACCTCCATATTGTTTTCCAGAGTGGCTGTACCAGTTTGCATTCCCACCAACAGTGTAAGAAGGTTCCCCTTTCTCTGCATCCTTGCCAACATTTGTTGTTTCCTGACTTGTTAATTTTAGCCATTCTGACTGGTATGAGGTGTCTCATTGTGGTTTTGATTTGTATTTCCCTGATGCTAAATGATGTAGAGTGTTTTCTCATGTGTCTGTTGGCCATTTGTAAATCTTTGGAGAAATGACTGTTCATGTCTGCTGCCCATTTCTTGACTGGATTATATGATTTTGGGATGTTGAGTTTGATAAGTTCTTTACAGATCTTGGATACTAACCCTGTATCTGATATGTCATTTGCAAATATCTTCTCCCATTCCATAGATTGCCTTTTAGTTTTGTTGACTGTTTCCTTTGCTGTACAGAAGCTTTTTATCTTCATGAAGTCCCAATAGTTCATTTTTGTCTTTGCTTCTCTTACCTTTAGAGACGTGTCAAGCAAGAAGTTGCTGTGGCAGAAGCAAAGGGGTTGCTGCCCATGTTCTCCTTTTGGATTTTGATGGATTCCTATCTCACATTTTGGTCTTTCATCCATTTTGAGTTTATCTTTGTGTATGATATAAGAAAATGGTCCAGTTTCATTCTTCTGCATGTGGTTGTCCAATTTCCTAATACCATTTGTTGAGGAGACTGTTTTCCATTGGACATCCTTTCCTGCTTTGTCAAAGATTAGTTGACCATAGAGTTGAGGGTCCATTTATGGGTTTTCTATTATGTTCCATTGATCTATGTGCCTGTTTTTGTGCCAGTACCATACTGTCTTGATGATTACAGCTTTGTAAAATAGCTTGAAGTCCAGCATTGTGATGCCCCCAGTTTTGGTTTTCCTTTTTAACATTCCTCTAGCTACTTGGGGTCTTTTCTAGTTCCATACAAATATTTTAGGATTATTTGTTTCAGCTCTGTGAAAAATGTTGATGGTATTTTTATAGGGATTGCACTGAATGTGTAGATTGCTCTGGGTACCGTAGACATTTTCACAATATATATTCTTCCAGTCCATGAACATGGAATGTTTTTCCATTTCTCTGTGTCTTCCTTAATTTCTTTCACAAGTGTTCTGTAGTTTTTAGAGTACAGATATTTTATCTCTTTGGTTAGGTTTATTCCTAGGTTGACTCTGACTTCTTATAACTGGTATTAGGTGAGAAGGTGAATTTCATATTCTTACTTCCTTACCTTCACTTCCATCCTCCACACCCCTCAAGCATGGCTATGTCAAAATACTTTGTTCAACCTGTCTTCTCTATTTTCTTTTTTTGGAAAGGTATTATTTCATATGTGGTAGAAAGAGAATGGTCTTTGGAGTGAATCAGAACAGAGTTCAAATCCCAGCCCTTTTGGTCTACAAACTGTGTGATGTTAATCTGGCTGCGACATGTAAGTGCCTAGCACAGAGTAGGTGCTCACTAAATGTAAGTTCCCTTCCTGCTTAATCTATAGACTCTTGTCATTCATCCTAGGGGCAAGGAATGAAAGCCCCTATGGCTGAAACATACAAAAGGATAAGATAGAATATCTTAGAAGAATATAAGAATATCTTATGATAGAACAGAATATCTCTTAGAAGGAAAAAAGGAATAAAAAAAATCCACAGTAATTCACAATCTGTGTAGGTTTTCATGCTGAGCTTTAGAATTCTGAGAGGTCTGGAAGAGCCGGTAAGCTGTTTTCTCTTCCTAATTTGGTCAGATGCCATTGCAGCCTTCAGCCCAATACCAGCTGCTTGGGTCCCTCGATCATCTGTGAGAGAGCATTCTGTTGTGTTTCCATGGAGACTTGGTTTTATTTCTAACTGAGGGTGACCAGAAGAGGGAAAAAAATCAGTAAATATGCAAACACATGTATCAACTGAAAAGAAACTGGAGGAAATTGTTTGAACGTGGTGCAAAAAGTGCCAAGTTGCTGTGTAGATCCTTCTGTTGGCTTAGAATTTTCTGCAAAAATAGAAGGTTTTTGTAGAATCGTTTTATTAGTATCTATAAAATAGTTACCCAGTGGGGTTCTTTAGTCATTTCTAAGAGGCTGCAAGTTAATTGTCTCTATTAGATGGCATTGAAATCGGAGCCAAAAAGTAAACCTGAGCTTAGGTCGAGGTTAAAGTCCACGGAGAGGTAGTTTTATGGACAAAGCATAAAAAAATATCTATACTGAGTAAGGATGCAGCAAACACCCAGTTTTGAAGCAATTTTATATTTAGCCAGGAGGAACTAAATCAGATGTAAAATGAAGGTCTGATCCAGGGGTCAACAAACTTTTCCTGTAAAAGGCCAGATAGTAAATGTTTAGGCTCATTGGCTACATCCACCTTTGTCATAACTACTGAACTGTGCTGTTGGAGGGTGAAAACGAATGAGCAGGTGCAATTGTATTCCAATAAAACTTTATTTATGGACACTGAGTTATGACACTGAGTTTTATGTAAGTTTCACATATCATAAATCCTCTTCCTTTTTCTCCTCCCAAACCATTAAAAATATACAAGCCAATCATAACTTGAGAACCGTACAAAGATAAGAGGCAGGCTGGATCTGGCCCACAGGCCATAGTTTGCTGATCCCTGGTTTAGAACACAAAGTTGTCAGTTGCATAGTTATTTGTTCGTGTTTCTTTTTGAAGCTCTTTAGTTCAAGAGGTCCATAAGGTACCCAAATGCATGTAATTCAGAAAGATAAAAATAAAAGAGAAGAAGAAATGAGTTCAAGGAGGATTAAGAGCAGGAAGGGAACATGTTGCCCTGGGAGGAGTGAGCCTGTCATGTGAAAGCCATGTGCTTGGACTGGATTTGGTGCTGTGTTTTCACAACATCAAATCGTGAAGAGGGAAATGGAGCTCTTTACAGCAGTCATGGAGTCCTTGAGGTAGGTAGGGGAAGACCAGTTGATCAGTTTTGGCACATCTCTTTGTAATCTGGGGACCAGAGAGAAGTTCCTCTCATGGTTCTTCATTACATAATTAATAACATCCTCAAAAATATCCTTACAGTAAACACAACAGTGATGTTCCTAGGGCTCTTTACTATGGAGTCCCTGATATGAATGGGTAGCATTGAGTCAAATACAGTTAAAGCAAGTAGGTGCCTAGCAGAAGAAAGGCCATTGGTTTAATAGAAACATCAGTTTGGGATTACTCGCATTTTAAAAATTCGCCAATAATGATGGTACAGATTTCATTATCTTTCACAGTAACAGAGCTTGTCCAGATTCATGGACTGAGGCAACTGTTTCTCAAATTAAAAAAAAAAAAAGTTACACTATTTGCAAACCAAAAAGAACATTTCCAATGTTCTAGAGCTGAAGGTGGAGAGGGAGCAGCGAAGAAGAAAAAGAGAGGCAGTGGAAAGTCTCAGAATTACTGACACGGGGCGGACCTTGGAGATAATCTCCAATTTCTGATGTTCCAGCTGAAGGGAATTGAGGTTGCAGTATCGAGTGACTAGCCCAAAGTTGCAAATTCAGCCAGCAACAAAGCCGGGACGAGAAACCCTGTCCCTTGGGACCCAGTCCTGTGCTTTCTCTACACTCTCCATATTTATTCTCAGTCCCCCAGTTCCCACCCCACTGCATGCCCACTCACACATGCGCATATGCACACACGTGCCCACGTGTGCACGCACACTGCCTCCTGGGCATGCCGCGGCTCCAGCCACATTCAGCACCCTAGTTTGGTCTGCTTTTCTGGGCACTTGTCTGGTTGCTCTGCTCCGCAACCTGCTTCGGTCTTTTGTTCTGCACTGACCCTCCACCCCTGTCCTGGACCACTGGGTCTCCGCTCAACGTAACTTTCCTTAACTAGAATAGAATTGCCTTGCCTCGGCAAATCCAACTCCCAGTCTTCTCTCTTACAACATGACCTATCTTTGCTCCACATAGGTGTGGATTGTTCATTGTGTGTTTGTGGTGTGTGTCTTATTCTCAAAATTATGCCTTTGTTACCCTGAGGATCAGGACTAGGGCTTATGATATTTTGCAATCCTCCTATGCTTTGCATTTAGACAGTGCTCAGTACTGTGTATTGCTTGATTGGGGCACAACCATTCAGATGTTGGGATGCAGAAAGACACTAAAGAGCAAGAAAGTAGGGACTTCCCTTTCCCCCACTAGTTGTGCTCTAACTCCATATTTACTTTTGTGTCTTAGACACAATATGTTACCTAACCTTGCTAATCCTCAGTTTCCTCAGTAAAATGGGCCCAGTACCCTCATAACACTGTTGTAAGAATTAAATGAAGTTGCAAATGTGCTTAGCTCCCTGCCTGCCAGAGGGGGAGACTACATTCTCTTGCTCTAGCCTCCTTCTCAGCTAGTCCTAGGAGCCCATCATTTAGTTATCTTGCAGAGTTTGAAAGGAAATATGTGTCACAATGTATCTAAGAAAGAGGGGCAGAAAATAAACACCTACAAATTGAAATTTGCACAGTTCTGAATATACCACTCTCCTTTCATCCTTTGCTTTTACAAATCTGGAATCTGTCCTTAGGATCTATTGAGAAGAAAAAACCCCCTTTTTTTCACCTTACACATGGCCTCCTAGTGAATCAGAATAACCTCATGAAGGATTGTAATAAAATACTCTCCATATAGTGTTTATGAAGATAAAAATAATCTTTTATCAATCCATGTATTTCCATGCCTAGTATTGTGTCCAGAACAGAAATATCTGAAGCAGAATACAATTAATTTAGCAAAAACTCCTACCAGCTCACATCAGCTTACCACATTGTCTGAGATTTTCTCTAGTTAGAGACCTCAGTTCTGTTAAAAATGGAAGTATATAACCTACTCTAGGAGGCAGCCCACCAAGGAGAAAACAGGATGTCAGGAAGGTCTGACCTGAAAACAGCATAGAAAAGAAGTTTATAGACCAAATCAAGAGGAAAGCTTGGGTATCAGGGCCCAGGCATGGAGCTACCGGTTGATGCACAGGGACACAGGAGGGAAGGAATGGAGAAAGAGGCCAGGAAAGCCAGAGAGAAACCACACTCACCTGACTGCTTTCTCCAAGATGTTGGACAAAGCGTCTGGGAGCATTCATTAACTGATAGAGTTTTCACTGGTCTGGTCTCTAAATGGAGATCCTAAGGATAAGTAGGAGCTATTTTCACTCTGAAGACCTTTCCCTAGGTTCTATCAGAGTGAGAAGGTGGTATTCTAGCTGCAGGATTTGAAAAGCCCCTTCTTTCTTCCCTGGCTGCCTTACCTATAAAATGAAAATAAACCCTTCTTCACGGGGTAATACTGTTCGTGCAAAGGCACAAATAGTAGGCACTCAGTAAGGATTATCCCCTTCTTGCCCTTTCTCCTTTTCATAATTTCCAGAATACAGTGTGGAAATTGAATATTATTTTTATTCCCAGATTGAACTCACTCTCATCTTTCTAGCTACCCTCCCCCCAAAAAAATCCCTTTGCAATGCATTCCCATGACCTACTTTTTTCATGGAGTGCTTGGCACACTTAAACCTGCTTGAAAAGTGGCTATGGCCATGACCGTGAAAATCAAAAGCCTAAAAAAAAAAAAAAAAGCTGCATATGCAGGATTTGTATTTTCTACATAAAAAAAAAAAAGCCTTCATGATTTATTTTAGACTGGCCTAATTTGGGTCAGTCGCGAGGCTGTGCTAATTTGCTTCGAGCCCTCTGACTGGATCTCCTGGCATCAACATTTCTGGAGGAACATCAGTATCATTGAGATGGTTCAGACTCAGAACCCGTGTGATTACTTGAAGTCGGAACAGGCTGCTGGTGAAGGGCCTTGAAGTCTTAGTGAAAGGGGCCTATTCAGAATGGAGTGGCATGTTTGTTTCCTTTTGAATGTAACAGAAGTTCTAAAATAAGTACGTTTTATAAATGTCAGTTTAGATAGAAAACGCTGAAAATTTAAGCAAAAGTGAGAGATCAGTGCCCCTTGGATTTGAAATATTATTTTCATTCTGTTTTTGAAATTTCCACTTGTGTTTTTTCAGGGGGAAATTTGCTTTGTTTATGTAGCTGAATGAAAACATTTGAAATTCGGAGCTCGCGAACAACACTGGGTTCTATGAACCCATGTTTTCTCATATGGAAATTGTTGACGATGGTTTTGTATGAGAAAAAATAAGCACTGAGACCTGGTTTTCCTAACCAAAGAACTACTTACTGTAGGTCAAATGTTTTCATGCAAGGGAAAAAAAAAATTCTGAATTTCCCTGACGTGCCTGAGAATGCCACTAGGATGCGCTATTTCATAAAGAAAATTGAAGCCCTTGGGCTCCTGAATGGCAGCTAGCAGAAATCTTTAAACTTTGTCCATTTAAACTTTGTCCAGACAGTGCTAGACCAGAACTTAAATTCTAATCTGTATATTTTCCTTGACTGTGAAAATTAAGAAGCATCTCTTTTGATACCACATGGGCAATTTCCTATAGTGAGAAAAAATAATTTATAGCCAGCGTATTCTCAGAATTTTGAGAAGACCTGATCTACAGCAGGCATGTGTTATTATAACCTATATAAGCTAGATATTACATAGGGCAAATTTCTGTGTCTGGGAGTTTCCAAACACGAGATTCTGAACCACACAACAGAACCCCGGGAGCAGGGGGTGGCTGGTGGAGAAAAGAAAGGCAGATGACTGAACCCATTGGCCTTGCTTTAGAGAATGTTCTGTTGACGTCTTTTGCAGGCACCTTGTTGTACAGTTGAGATAGAGCAGATGTAGGGAATCTGGAAAGAGAGTGTTGTCAGGGTTGTTGAGGAGAAGGCTAGCTTAGAAGCCATGGTAGTTCTTAGAAACATGACCCCACAGGTCTGGCTTGGGGCCATATTAAGAAGTGGGGGAACGATGCCCTCGACCTCCTTCCCATTGTATTCAGGGCTCATTTTCACTTATATGGGGGCACCTTTGCATACCAATTGCTTTAGCTTCTTTATAGTGATTCCCCTGCCTGTCCCTAGCTAGTTATCAACTGATGCACCCTAAGATTTCAATTACATATTTTGTGATATATGCCAATGTCCAGGTGAAGATATGTTCTAGGTCTGTGTGTTTTAAACAATTATGAAACGAACAAACTTTTTTTTTTTCTTCTTCCAGGCAAGATAAAGCAGAGTTGTCCCAGTTTATATGGAGAACTTGGAGTGGTCTGTAAATATGTCACAGCCAAAGAAATGAACCTCTAATCATGGGAGTCCAGGAGCTATTTTTAGACAATCTACCTACTTCTTAAAACCAGATTATTAACAAAACAAAACAAAAAATTTTAATTTGAAAACAATTTCAATCTTATAGAAAACTTGTAAGAATAATACAAACAACTTTTTAGGCACTTTATTTTTTAACATATTGTTAAAGTTTTGCCCCATTTGCCTTAACCTGTGCTCATGTTCTTATGTGCTTGACCCCTGCACTCCTCCTCCCCCACGTCCTATTTTCCAAGAGAAAAACAGAGTGAATTTGAGGGTAAGTTACACATGCGATTTACGCCTTATATACCTCCCCATGCAAATACCAAACTTACTTGATACTTTTACCTGATACTCCATCTGTGTTTCAATTTCAACAGCTGACACAGTGATGCCCTTTATGGCTCTTTCTTTTTCTTTTTTTCTTTTTTCTCCACTAGTACTAGATCCAGTTCAGGCTGGAATTAAATTTAGCGCAGGGAGGAGGTCCGTGGGAGTTGGGCCTTGACCATGTGCAGTGTCCGCTTGGGGTTGGGAGGTGGTGCTGTGGCCCCACGCGATTGCTGTGCTTGTCCCTCAGTCTCCAGGTTCTTCCTAAGGATTCTGTGTCAAAGACTGTGTCCTCCGCAGCCGCCCTGTAAGGGCCACAACATTTTCATCTTGAACTTGAGGTTCAAAGCTGAAAGGGATCCCAAAGAGTGACATCATGGACCTACAGAAGTTCAGCCATCAGTGTTCTTCCTCTCGACACATCCGCTAGGGGGCGCGTACTGGTAGTGGGGCTATTGAGCTACCTGAAAGTAGGGGAGTAAGGCCCTCCGAGCACGCACGGGCAGAGTGAGAGCGCTGGCAGGATGGAGCCTGCGCGGTTGCCTCAGAACAACCGGCCCTGAATAGGTATTGATGCTCCTGGGCAGTGGTGTGGATTCTGATCGCAGGTCCCAGTGTGGGAGAGGCAGAGGTTGCTGAGCCGCCCAGCAGCCAGGGAAACACAGGTGCCCCATGGGTTAGGTGGAATATCTTCAGACAAGGAGTTTTGACTCAGTTGTCTTTAGTCTATTTTTCCCCTCGTGATATTCTTTTAATTGGTAAAGACAGGATGTTTTAAAAGTTCTGACAGTTGAGGAGTGTGGGTGTAGAATGTATAGCTCATTAGGGAGCTCAGCTCCGCGTTAGCATTGGAAGGGTTTGTAACAGGTCACTGCTTTTGAAATTTTACAGCACTCTATATAATTCAGCACGCGGTGACAACACATGATTTAGTTGGTGAGGCTTTCCAAAGGAGCTGTCGCTGCTCCTGAGATGACCATTGTGTATGACTGGCACCTCTGTGCACAATTTCCCGAAAGCTTAATCCTCATTGTGACTTCTTTATAAGACTCATCAAATCAGTACCTCCTTCCTCTGTGTCTGGTTTCCCTCTTAGCGCTCCGATTTGTTTATTTCTGTATTGTCTGTCTCTTCTCCTGAAGTGTGAACTCCAGGACAGCGATCTTATCTGTATGGTTAATTGCTGTATCCCCAGAATCTAGTCCCTAGTGTAGAACTTGGTAAACATTTGTTGAGTACATGAATCATTAAGCAGAATAATCACAAGTAAGCATTCCTTCTTCACTGGCAGGCAATTGACTGGATGATCAGACACCAGGAATTGCTTCACCAGATTTTCCACCCATAGTCTCCTTGCCACTTACTTCCTACCTTTCTCTCTTTACTAAAATCGTCACAGATGTCCTCATTGGAGATGGTGGTACTTAGGGACAGTGTTGTTCTCCTAAGAAATAGGTTAGATTTTAAGACGCTTTGAAGTTGCCTATCATATGCCGTAAGCCCACTTTATTTTTATTTCTCCTCAGACATCCATCACTTTTCATTCATTTATTAACATCACTGCATTCATGAAGCCTTCACTGTACTTTCTTCCAGAAAGTTCTCTGTGATGTCACTGTCCAGCCCTATCCACAGTGGCGTCCTGAGTTACAGAGACCAGACAAGACACTCATGGCCTTCACTCTGGGCATATTCCTTATTTCTACAAGATGGGGTGCTTATGTGCCAACATTATGGAACGATGGGTTTCTCCTTTTTCACTGCTTCCCACCGCGAGTCCCTCCCCTTCCTACTCCTTATCCGTCAAGTCCATCAGCTAGCCCTTTTTGGCTTACTCTTTTCCTGATTGTTTTTGGTTTCCATCTCCTTGCAAGAGGCACATCATCTCATTATAACACCCAGGTGTCATCTCCCAAAAGATGGGAGACAAGTCTGCAGTGTCAGCCATCCTACTGGGATTCCTAGATGACTTGTCATCCTAAATACACGAAAGGAGTCTCTCTCTCTTCTCAGTGATTACGAATGATTGTGAGTTCTGATTAGACCTTCTTGTTTTTGGTGTAGATCAGACTTTCCCAGGAACAATTTAGCCAAAGAACTCTGCACCTGACAATTAGCAGTTCTAGGATGGTACCTTGTGGTATCCTTATCTCATTGTGTCATTGAGTCATTGTGAGGTTTCTCACTTGATTCTGGCCACACCTTACATCTTGGGAAATAGCCTGACCCGTTACTGGGACTGGGCCATAGCAACAGTAGGCTCACACTTTCCCATTCAAGGGGTTTAATTGCCTGCGGGAGACTGGGTGAGACGCAGTAAGAACAGACAGAGTCCAGCTATCTTCTTTCAGTTCCTTCTTCACAACAGTTTTCTGTCTAAGTACCTAACATTTTTTACTCCATATTCACCAGTTCTTGGTCTCTGAATGTCCTGTGTGGGTAAATATTTTTTCCTCTTATGTCTTGTGACCTCTTCAGAATGTTGGGTGATCCAAAACGGTGTCTTAGAAGATGGAACATCAGATTCATGCAGCCAAATCAACTCATCCTTTTTGTAACTCATCGGTGGCCCTCTTTTTATGAAGTTATTTTCTATGACCACTAATTGGTCTTCATTGTTTTGGGAGCTGTGCGTAATTTTGGTTGAACTATTCACCTTATTTCCTCCCCAACATACACAGATTCATTTAAGAGCTATTCGTGAGTTCTCATCTGTTTTACACCCCATTCCAGGAGACACAGCAATGAACAAAACAGAACATTCTAGTTGGGATGAGGTAGCCAATAAACTGTAACATTTCAGGAAAGATAAGTCCTCTGTAGAAACCCAAATCAGGAAGGAGGATGAGTGTATGTGTCAGCAGACAGATACAAATTTAAACGGTGTAGCCAGGGAAGGCCTCACTGAAAAGATGGTATTTGAAGGAGGTGAAAAGGACAATAACCTGGGTTTCTGGGAGGAAGAGTGCTCCAGACAGAGGGCACAGCATGTGTAAAGAAAGGCCTAGAGTGAAAGTATATATATGCTTCACTAGAAAGACTCACAGAACTCAGCAAAAGATGATATTTACAGCTATAGTTTATGGCTGCAAAAAGATAACAGATTAAAATCAGCAGTGAGGAAAGGGGCCTAGAGTGGAGTCCAGGAGAACCAGGCAGAGCTTCTCCCAGTGGAGTTGTATGGAAAGCACTCCCCCCCATCCTCCAGCAACAATGTGTGACAATATGTACAGAATATACTCAGCTAGGGCAACTTATCCAAGACTTGACATCCAGACTTTTCACTGGAGATTGGCCAAATAGACAGACTGACCACCTGCATGATTGACCTTGGTGTTCAGCCCGAGTGGAGGATGAGCTGATTCCCAGTGGCCCAAGGTCCCCACTATAAACCACATATTTATCATAGACCATCAGGCATTGCCCAAGGCTTCCAGTCAAACAAAGACACTCCTGTTGGGTAGAACATTCCAAGGGCATAGCGGTTACCTCCCAGGAGCCAGGGGCAAAGGGCCAATGCTTCCTTTGATCATGCTTAATACTTTTCTGCACAGAAGCCAAGTCATGCTGGTCTTTGTAGGTCATTTAAAAGATGTGGGCTTCTAAAACTGGTGCAGCCACTGTTGAAAATGGTGCAGAGATTCCTCAAAAATGTTAAAAATAGAACTACCCTTTAATCGAGTAATTGAACTACTGGGTAGTCATCCCCCAAACACAAAAGCACAAATTCAAAGCAACACACTCACTCCTATGATTATTGCAGCATTATTTACCATAGCCAAATTATGGAAGCAAACCAGTTGTCCATCAATAGATGAATGGATAAAGAAGGTGTGTGTGTTTGTGTGTGTGTGTGTGTGTGTGTGTGTAATTTGTTATATTATTCAGCCATAAAAAGGAATGAAATTTTGCCATTTGCAATGACATGGCTGGAACTAGAGAATATAATGTTAAATGAAATAAGTCAGAGAAAGACAAACACCATGTGATTTCGCTCATATGTGAAATATTAAGAAACAAAACACATGAGCAAAGGATCAGAAAGAGGGAAAGACAAACCAAGAAACAGACTCTTATTTATACAGAACAAAGTGATGGTTATCAGAGGGGAGGAAGCTGGGGAGATGTATGATATAGGTGATGGGGATTAAGGAGAGCAGTTGTGATGAGCATGGTGGTACATGTAGTCACTGGATCACTATATTGCACACCTGAAACTAATGTAACACAGCATGTTAACTATATTGGATTAAAAAAAAAATGTTGGCTTCTAGTTCCAGTGACATAAAAGATTTTGGAGAGTATTAAGCAGGAGAATTACATGATTTATATCTTAACAGGGTCATCATGGAATGAATAACAGTATCACTCCTACAGCTAAGTTGGAGAATAGACTTAAAGTGAGAAGTAGGATTACTGATTAGCAAGTTATTGTAATAGTCCAGACAAGAGGTAACAATAGCTGGACCCAGAGTGGAAATGGATCGATTTTAAGAGCAGAGTTAAGAGCATTACAAATTGGGTGTAATGCATGATAAAAGGATATAATCCAAAGATAACTTCAAGTTTCTTGGTGTAGGAAATTGGGACAGTTAAATGAAATGAGTAGGATTTCAGAGGAGATCTTATGGGAAGAAGAATAGGAGCGTGGCTTGCAGACATGAGACATCAAAACGCCTATTAAACCACAAAGGGAAAACGTCAAGTAGACAAGAGTCTGGAGTTCACAGGGAGTTCTGGGCTGGAGATTTATATTCAGGATATGAAGATATAAATCTTGGAATCATCCATCTAGCTTGAGAGTATAAAGCCATGAGACTAGCACAGCAGGCTCTCCAACACTAGGAGGTGGGGGAGATGAAGAGGAGACAGCAAAAGAGACTAAGGGTGAGCACTCAGACAGGTAGGAGAGCCACAGGAGAGTGTGATGTCAGGAGCTAACTGAGAGGTGGGGGGATTGACTGTTAAATATTGCTGATGGGTCAAACAGGATGAGGATGAAGAGTAGACCATTGGAGTTGGGAACATGTAGGTCACTATTAATCTTGGTAAGAGCAGAGAGATACTGACTTTCTTTTGTACACAGAGATCTACTTAATAGAAGAAAGCAAAGATCCATGTGCATATGTAGGAAAAATTTGAAAGTTAATTCTGAACTCTTAGTTAACTACCAACCACTGAGCAGCATCTCTGGATTTCCTCCTACCGGGAACATAGAGAAAAATATAAAAAACTGTAGCTGAAAACTTAAATTAGCCCAACTTGGGGCCAGACTATAGAAGGATTTTCTACCGATGATATTTATAAAGCCAGATTATTCAAAACAATGCTCAGAGAGTTATCCATGCTTGCCTCATGAACCAGAGCTTCTCGCTTCCAGAGGGAGAAGGTAAGGAGACACCATGCCTTTACCCTCTGGCTTTGGTTCTCCCTTCATTTTGACATCTGGAGACTTCCCTTTCTTGGTTTTAAACTTGGATATACATTTATTTTGTTACATTTTATTCAACAATTCTACTTGGTTGGAGCGTATATGTGTATGTGGAATGTTCCACATCTTTTAAATCTTTCATATTGACTTCAAGTTCATTTTTTAAATCAGGACAAATAGATATTATACTTACAATCATATGGGCCCAATTGCAGTTTTTAAAAGCATTGCATAAAGAATAGAAGGAAAAACAACTAAATAGTAGCAGTTGTTATTTTTAAGTGAAAGGAATGTGGACAGTTTTTTTCCCCTTCCTCTATTCCCAATTTCCAAATGTGTGTGAGTTACTATAATAAAAGGGAAGAAAATTGAAATTAAAATTAGGTTTAAAATATTTAAGATATATGCTTTTGAAGTTCTTTTTTTGTTGAGATACCTCAGATCCAAAACAAGCACTGGAATTCATCAGTCTGATTTCTAGTGAAGTTTACAGAAAAAGACTCTTGTTCTGAATTTAACCTGAAGAAAAGTTGGGGCTTTTATGTAGGTAAGAAATTGAAATGCATTCTATTAAAATTCTTCTATCTTAAGGATAACCTTGAATAGCGTAGACCATCTCTACCAGATGTATATATATTAATATATATACATATACATATATATGTATACATATATATGTATGTATGTATATTGCAAACAACAGAAAAATAAGCAGCTTAGGTAATAACCTGGCTGGTACACGTAACTAAAAAGTCCAGAGGTAGGGAAAACTTCAGGAAAGGGTAGATTTAAGGTTCAACCATTGAGCCAGGATCTGGTCTCTCTGTCTGCATCTGTGTCTCTTTCTGGCAACAGTGCCACTGTCAGCTCCATACGATGCGTCTGAGGCAGCTTCAAGCTCTTTTCTCAGCTTCAAGATGGCTGACAAAATTCTCATTCACTTCCAGAAGGAAGAAAGAAAGAAGGAGATTTCTTCTCTGAGAATTTCCATCTTCTTATTGAGCCCCTTATTTGACTGGCCACTTCTGGACCACTGACCGCATCTAGGCAATGGGAGATACTTACTGACTTCTATAGCTTGGGGCTCAACCCCTCCTCAGTTACCTGGCTGAGAAGGAAGAAGCAGAATACTCTTGATGTGAGATAAGGGGAGTAAGTTACCGGGAAGCAACCTACATATGTTGACTGTACTCTCTAATGATCACATCTGGAGGGAATGGATGTATCATGGCAAAGAACTCATAGTAGTAAAATTACAGTTGGTCAGTCATCTGAAAATTGAGAATGAGGCTACTCCACTATTAACCAGCCAGTGTGCTGTCTCCATTCCTTGGGCTTTGGGTTTGATTCTTAGTTCTTCTCTTGATCTGAAATCCTCTGACTTTTCACGTGTAGAGGATATTTTCCTCTATTAGTATACATCCCGAGTAGCTTATGCTACTTAATCACATGACTAAAATAAGCAGAAGTCTCACTTAACTAAAGGTAAGAAGGAAAACACTGGCTTTAAATGCTATTTAATTTGGCATGGAAAGTAATGTATTTTTAATAAGGAACACATTAAAAACTCATAAAGTGTTTTATTTATAAGGTGGTTAGCCTCCCCCTCCATTGCCCTAGTAAATATAGTTAAGTTCCATCAACTGGGCAGTAAGTGCAATTACACAAACGCCCTGTTTTGTTCTGTGTCTGATTGTAGTAGTTCTCCCTCCACACACACTCTGTATGCCAAGACTAAGTGCGTAGGATTCTGGAACCTGAGGAGATATTAGAGATCATTTAATACCTCCCCCTTTTCCCTTGAGTAATTTTACAAGTAAGTTTTCTGAAGCCTAGGAACTTAAACAATCTGCTAACTGTCACATAGATGTTTTGCCAAGTTCGGGTTAAGAATTTTTTAAAGAGGATTTTTAAAAAAAGATTTTATTATGCGAGAGAGAGCATGAGTGGGGAGAAGAGGGAGAGGCAATCTCCCCATGAGCAGGGAGCCTGATGTGGGAACTCGATCCCAGGACCCCAAGATCATGACCCGAGCTGAGGGCAGACACTTAACTAACTGAGCCACCCAGGTGCCCCTTTAGTTAAGAATTTAACCAGAGGCTTTTGATTTATCAGCTTACTCTTTACACAACAGAATTGTTCAAATTAACAAAGATTGAATACCAGCTGTGCCCTGGGAAGTATGTTAATCACTGAGCTCACAGCAGGAGAGACATGGTTCCTGGCTTTAAGTAACCCCAAGAGCAGTCCAGTAGTGGGAAGAACAAGGTCAATCAGATAGAGTTTGGCAGGATGCATGCAATACTGCTATTTAAGACATAGCCCTAATGTAGTAGAGCAAGTGCTACTTTGAGAGTCAGGGATGACTTTGAAGGGTTGGTGATTGATGTGCAGGGTTTTTTAAGATGAATAGGAGCTTGATGATCAGTCTGAGACTGTTAGAGCATTTAGTGTAAAGGGAATGGATATCTGAAGATCTAGAGATGATGGTTATAAAAACAAGTTTTGGAGACAGATAGGAATTGAATGCTGGTTCTAAAATCCTATGGGATTTTACTAATGAAAAAATAAAATAAATAAATAAAATTTTTATTTAAAAAATAAATTCAGTAAACTGAATAGATGGCTTACACAGTTTCTTTTTTTTATTTTATTTTTTTAAATTAATTAATTTATTTTCAGAAAGCTTACACAGTTTCTTTATGCATTCGACACATCTATTTTTTCATTAGTAAAATCCCATAGGATTATGGAGAAGATTAAATAACATTATAACTACAAGGCACCTAACATAGTAGGAACCCAGGAGCAGGTGACTCCTCGTCTCTATTGTCCTCCTCCTCTTTCTCTTCCCTCTTTGCTCCCTGCAAACCTTCTTGGTGAGGAGAAGAAGCGTCTAAGAGGCAGGAATGGAAGATCATTGAAGGAACTGGTCATGAAAACCGTTGAAGGATTCATGGGTAAGAAGCGATGATATTGGGGCACCTGGGTGGCTCAGTGGGTTAAAGCCTCTGCCTTCAGCTCAGGTCATGATCCCAGAGTCCTGGGATCGAGCCCCACATCGGGCTCTCTGGTCCGCAGGAAGCTTGCTTTCTCCTCTCTCTGCCTGCTTGTGATCTCTGTCTGTCAAATAAATAGATGAAATCTTAAAAAAAAAAAAAAAGCGATGAGATTCAATTTGTATTCTAAGAAGATATTTGTGGAGAAGCAGTGCATAGGAAGCTAGAGAGCTAGTTGGCTAATGCAGGGGAGAGGCCTGCGCCCAGCAATGAGGGTAGTGAAACTGAAAGGAGAAGAAAGCACAGATGGAGTGATTTGGGAAGCTTCCTCGAGAGCAGGTTGTATGCAGGATACCTTCGCTTGCTGCATTCTGGTCTTTTCTGCCTGTACATCAGAGTTCATGTGGTAGGAAGAATGCTCACTGATGTGGTAAGGTCCTGGGGTCTGGCCCTCCGGCTTCAGGAAGGAGGCAGAAGGACACAGCTGCCACAGCTGCTGTTGCCTTCAGCTCTTGTCTCAGAAGTGCTTCCGCAGAATCACTTAAATCATCCACGTTCTCATTCACATGAAAAGGCTCAGAAAGAGCCACTGCACTAGCAGATCTTTTTTCTCCTTCCTGACTTGAAATCAGCTCCTAAAGCCACGACACTCCTGAGGCAACTATGTCTTTACTGTAATTCGTCAGCGCACAATAACCTCAAATGTGTCACGTTCAAGCAGTTCCAGACTGTCCTGTAAGGTTGGCCAGGGCTTTTTGACGGACAGCAGCGGGTCCCAGGGCATGCAGGGCTGTCCCCAGTGAGCGAGCCTTCACCCAACCCCTCAGAACAACTGCATTACCTCCATCACTTACCTTCTACTTTTCTTTTAAAGCCCCGTGAGCTTTACTCCATGTTTTTCTTTATTGCTTCACAGTAATTTTAATGGCCCTTTTACTGATGTACTTGTACTGATTGACCAAACTGAAAGATGGAGTAGTTTGTTCATACACATACCTCAACCCCTCCCCGCTGTGCCCCCAGGGCTGGTATCAAGAGAAGGAGTTCATCTGACTTCTGACCTCCTAACTTGGGTGTGCTGGTTCTCCCCCACCCGCCACCCCCAACTCTCATTTCATGCTGATTTTAGATCCAAGCTAGTATTGCATTTTTGTTAATATTTTCCTTTTGAATATAAATAATCATCTATACATTTTGAAAATGTTTGAATTCTACCCACATATGGATTTCTGCATAATCTGTGAAAGCTGGTCCTCGTGAGCAAAACATGAGCGCTTCTCACTTTTCCTAAGACGATTGGTCCTTGATTTAAATATCCACAAAATATCTATATATGTGAGCCCAGATGAAAATGAGTGAATTATCAGTAAGGTATTTCAACTTTCATCTGTTAAAATAATTGTGTGTTTTGGCTGCCTATGTTAAATAAAAAAACAAATTACTCACCTAATTTTTTTTAGATATGACATGCTTTTGATTCAGATAATGAAAGCATTCCAAGAATTCACAAAACCTCAGAACAAATATTTAGAATGCTGTGCGTGAGATAGCTGATTTGCACTGTTGGGCACATGAAAGAAGCCTTTGAAAAACTCATGTCTAAAGTACTTTCATCACTTGAAATAATAAAGTGGCTCTCCAAACATCGCTGAGGCCAAACTGAATCTGCTGAGTATTTACGATATATTTATACCAGATGTTTTTAAGCAAGGAAGACAGTACAAATAGCAGAAATAGTGCTATACCTGTTTATTTTTGTGTATTACATAAATTGGCCATTTTTAAAATTCTAGGCCTATTAATTATGCACCCAATCAACTGATAATTTTGACCACCTGCTACATGTAAATTATTGTGCTAGACACTAATAAGGCTAACTAGCTCTCAAAACTTCCCATCAGCTGCCTTTAATCTCTTTCCTTCTGACTGTCTATAGAGAGAATCAGTGTCTTCTTTTCATTGTGCATTTACCTGAGTCTTTGGCATGTTAGAGTCAAGTTGAAGAGAATCACAGACGTTATTAAGACATGGAGTATCTTACTTGAAAAAGAAAAGGTAGTCGCTAATATCCCTCACAGACATACGGTATCTGTAAAGTTCCTTCAGATCATTTGTGCTGGTGTCTCCAAGTGAGGCCATTTGCCAGCCAGCACCATGACATCATTAGTAACTATTAGCCTTGGATTAAACAAAAGCTCCCTAAAGAGCTTGACCTTGGAAGAGTCTGGGAAGAGTCTGGGAGTCTGCCTGCTCCTTTGGCTCTAAATGAGTAAAAACAACTCTCCATCTCCTTCCTTTGATTAGCTGCTTGAAACTAAACCAAAGAAAGGGAAGACCTCCATTGGCATTTGTTTAAGATAGAAATATCATCAGAAAAAAAAAAAAGAAAAAAGAAATATCATCAGAAAAACAAGGAAAACCGTTCTACAAAGTCAATTAGGTAATTCACAAAACTAAGATATTCTAAAGTTGGCAACAAATTGCAGAAGAAATACACTTAGTTTCAAAATCTTCTAATACTTAAGTTTAGATATGGTTTATTCAATAGTTTTTGAAAACAAGACTCATACTAGGCTATCCTATATGGTCGCCACTAGTTGTGTGTAGCTATTTAAATGAAAGGTAATTAACATTAAATTAAATTAGAATTTAGTTTCTCAGTAGCATTAACCACATTCCAAGTGCTCAATATCCAAACAAGTCACTACTGTACTGTACAGTGAAGACAGAACGTCTCCATCATCCAGTCGAATAACCCTGTAATCAAAGATCAACCCAAGACAAGAATCTTTACTTTTACAGATTGACTTTTCAGGTTTTCAGATGAACTATGGCATAAAAAATATTCTGCATAGTTGCTTTACCTGGAACAAGTCAAATAGTGGAGGCTCTGGTCAACCACTGTGTCAACCTCATGGTGAAAGTGTAGCTATAGTGAGTACCAAGTATGAAATGACTACCCGGCAGTGGAACTGATTTAGTAACTTGTAAATAAAACTCTGCTAGGGAGAAGATGTCCGAGTGTACCTCATGGGACAAAGAGCATTTTTCCATATGCTATTCTGCATGTCCAGTTATTTTTCAAGGTGGTGAGAACCATTATTTGGTCCGGGTGATTAAATTACCACAATGAGCAGATTTCCTGGCACCAGCTACTCCCTCTGCTTAGGGAAAGAGAAACAGGAATTTTGTCTGTATTTGTGTCAGTTCCAATGCAGCCATAACTTTTTGCTGGGTGTAGACACTTAAATGAAGGACTTTTAATTCAACTCTATCTTGGTATTTCATTACCCTTTTTGCAGCAGTGACAAGCTTTGTACAGAACTATGAATCAAGGCCAAATGTTGCATGGATGCCATGGTACAAAGATTCATTTAGTGTGCACACAAGCTTATGATCTACAGGGTGATTCATCACTTGTTATCCTGTCCTCCAGTGGAGAGTTGGGTGCTGGTGCATACTAATGTGCAGAAGTCAATGCCAGGCGTCGAGCACGCCGACTCTTGCATATTATCCTCCTCCCATCTAACTGATTCTCAACTCTTGGCTACAGGGAGGACTTCCTTTCAAAATCAATTACATAAATACAGTGAATTAATTTTGGAAAGTGGCGAAGTATGAAGTATGGCTTGCCCACAGCTCCATTGGCCGTTGACACTGTGCCCAACACCACATCTCAGATGTGCCTGGGTGAGAGAGGCAGGAAGCAAGAGGAGTGCCCTAGAAGAGAAGAGAGCGCTGTGTTTTTCACAGTGTCATCACGTGTTATTTCTCACTTGATCCTCACATCATTCTGTGCAGAAGGAGGCAAGGTTTAGGTGTCACAAGGGAGATGGCTCTCTTCAGAAGAACTGATCATTTTTCCACCTGTGTCACATTGGCTCTGTTCCTCCCCATATGCCTCTGCTTGTAATCATTTGTATACATGATCATCTCTCTCATTAGACCTGAAGGTACCTGGAGGGGGGATCTCGATGTTCTCATTCATCTTGTTTTCCTGGCATCTAGCATGAGCCTGGTGTCTCAGTTTATTTGCCTGGGAAAAGAAAGGTGAATGTGACACAAAAAATCTGCAAAGGGATTATGGGGTTTTCTGAGGGACAAAATATTATGCTGGGTTTGTTGTTCAGGGCGTTTGCTCTGTCTGGGTTCAAGAAGATGTTGTTGCCCATCCGGGTCACACAGTCCCCAGGGATGGATGGAGTTGGATCTCGGACTGGAGTCTCCATTTGCAGTACCTTTTCCACTAAAACTTTCTGTTGGTTATATACCACTGACTTTGAGATATTCCATCCTTCTTTGGAGCTAGCCCAGAAAAGGGAGAATGAATTTTACCTGCATACTGAATAGAAAGAGATTGTATAGGCTTATGTAGAAAGAATTGAAAAGCTATACCACTGTTCCTGGGGGGATGATGTCCAACAGACTTTTAATGTGAAAGGAGACCCTCATGAGAACAGATATGGGACCACGGTATTCCACCATAAGCTGGACTGTCAGCACAGGCAGACAGACAAGTTTGCTGGTCCCTGGGGACGCAGGCATGTGGTATTGGGTGTGATCAGTGGTGGGTGCAGGTCTCAGGCCTGCACCAAAGGTCTTGGTCTGTGCTCAACCTAGAGATTCAGGAGAAGGGAGAGGCAGAGCTTAGGTGGGCAGAATAGAGAGATTGAAGAAGCAGCAGTCCTCACAATCTGAAGGATTTCATGTTTTATATTTGGAATCAACTCTCCTTACTAATCAAATCCATTGTGACAAACCTCGTGTCTTCTTCAAAGAGTTTTTAGGTTATATCCACCTTTCCTCTTCTGAGCAAGTGATGTTTTGTTATATTTTATGTTTTTATTTAGATTTATCTCTAATATTACTTGTGTATTTATGGTTTATTTTCATTTTGTACTTCTGAGTTCTCCTCGTTTTCAAATGTAAATGGTTCGTTCTCATTTTGGATACCATTTTGAATCGTGAGGAACCAGGACTTGTTCACTGTGTTCACACAGGTGGCACAATGGCTTCCAGAAGGTGTGTGAAGGTTCTTTAGGTGTGCTCATGTACAGAAGGAAGCCTGTTGTGGTTTTGGGAACTGAGATGTGGGAATCAGCCAGCTTCTGGCTGGAGTTTATGTCCCTCCTTTTTCTCCCACATGCAGATGTTTGGTGAACTGCATGATTGTAAGAGAAAGAAGTGTCCTTGCTTGAAGTGGAGATAATACGCCAAGATAAACTGCAGAAGAAATGAGAAAAGTTATTACAGATAATATGCTGGTCTTTACTTTTAAAGCGCAGAATTAGAATAATTCTCAGTGTTGTTGGTGTGGATGAAGGTAGAGAGGAGGTGGCACACATTTCCTGCCTTGAAGTCCTACGGTCTATGGAAGCCTCAGTTTTTTGTACATTCAGAGGCATTGGAGGTCTTAGCCTTTGATAGGTGGGGAGGGTGGGTTAGACGTTGGGGGACAAGTTGAGCAGAGGACACGTGAAAAAAATAGTAATGTGGGGATCATTATTTTATTTTTTAATATTATTTTATTTATTTGAGAGAGAAAGGGAGAGAGAGCACGAGGTGCAGGAAGAGGCAGCGGAAGAGGGAAAAGCAGACTCCCTGCTGAGCAGGGAGCCAGACATGTGGCTCCGTCCCAGGACCCTAGGATCATGACCTGAGCTGAAGGCAGATGCTCAACTGTCTAAGTCACCCTCACACCCCAGAGTAAGGACCTTTAAAGAAACTGTGTGATGGAACTAGAGGCGCAATAACAGAGTGAGATTAAAAAGTATCAGGTAACCCCCCCAAAAATAATGTCAGCAGATTGTTTTATCACTGTACTAGAAAAATGTAAAATTATATGGCTATAAGTAGGCAATAATATCGTGTATGTAAAAACAACCCTAATTAATGATAGTCAGTGAGATTCTCATACTTCTTCTGTGGTTTTAAATCTGCTAACAGGTTTTCAGATCTCATGTACTAGCTGTTTGCAAATAATTTCCTAGCTCTTGTGGTAACTGCATTATTGCACAGATATCCTTTCTAGCTAAATGTGTAGTGGAGATAGAGTGAATGTGTAGAGTGCAATAATTTGGTCAATAATTTTATGACAAGATCTTTATTCCATTTAAGCTCCTTTCTTCCTATTAAAGTTCTCCCAGAAGATTGGGCTTTTTGTGTAACTTCTTATAAAGACTTACTGGGATTTTTAGGAACCTGTTTATATTTGCAGTGCTTCCGCATGGCAGGATATTTGGGAGTCATCCTGGACGTAGGCACTTCCTCTTTGTGATGGACTGTCCCTGCAGGATGGTGTGACTGGCATGCCCCAAGCAGTCTAGGGACCCTACTTTGACCCCAAAAGGGCAAAGAGTCCTTAGGATCCAAGGGATGGATCCATCCAGCACAGCCCTTTCTGGTCCATCCTCTCCGCAGACCTGGAATTCTAGCATTCCCTACCCAAAGGGCCTGCACAACACTTCTTAATTCCATGACTCAGATGAATATCCTCCTTCATTTGTCATTTCTTTTCCAGTAGAAATAGGGCAAGCAATGAGTGTTCTAGGAAACATTTTTATACTACATAATATGAAACAATTTTACATGATATTATTGTGCCATATTAAGTTGATTTATATACACTTAAATCATTACGTTCTCCATTTGTATCTAATAGTACCCCAGACATCAATAAGCCCCTACAGCAACATTTTGGAAGGAGCGATATTTCCTTAGTGCATTCGCTCTGCATCAGAATCTTGAGTGCACCAGAGGAGTGACAAATAAAGTTCATTCAACCTCAATATCGTCATCTGTAAGGGTTGGACTAGGACCCAAGGAAGATGGCAAAAGAATTAATTGAAAATGCTTGAACTCACTCTATATAACGAAAACCATAGGCAGTGATTTTAAGCCTAGCTATATACAATAAACACATGATGTTCTGTCCTTTTTCAAGAAGGAACTGGCAAAACCCTTAGTCTGGGCAGATTAAGAATAGTTTCTGTTCTTATTCTGTTTGGAATTTCCTTCTTGAGTTGTTCTTGCCACATGGGATATTTGAATATTTCTAATTTTTATTTTGAAGTTCATTTTAAGCAGTGTCCTTACCAATCACATTTCCAAAGAGGCCCTTTTTCCTTCTACTGCCAAAGGTACTCATCCCAAGAATGGCTTCTGTCTGGTTTTGCGAGGCCCCAGCCTCCTATTTCTCTTGGGTTTGAGCATGTTGTGTGTTCTGATCAGCTATATCTCTTCTCCAAACTGGGGTGAAGAGAGGAATTGCACACGACGCTCTCTGGGGATGATCTGGGGAAAGCATGGCTGCTAGGATACTTCCTGAGTCATGGTTCAGAGAGGACTGCAGTCTATCTGCTCAGAGTTTCTGTGCTCACCCGATTATGCTTTCTTTCCCTTTGCGAGATCTACACAATGACAAAATTCTATGGTTGGTTAAATATGTTGCTTAGGGCCATTTCTATTGAGTCTGGGCATCAGAAATTTAACACAGCAACACATACACAAATTAGTTTCCACTTCTATCACTTTGACCTATGACTCCCTTTCCAGGCACATTTATTGTAAGAGCAAGAATGGTCTGTACTGGTTTCTCTTCCCTATAAATGTTGAACGGTAGCTTATTTGAAGAATTCTAATCCGTAGGAGTACATTTTAAATATAAATTTCTCCCCACTGGTCCTTTGTCTACAGAAAAATTAGCACAGACTATAAAGCAGAATGCTTGAAAGGATCGCCTTGAGGGAAATGGGCTAGCAAGAGGGGAAGAGATTTATACTTTTCATTTAGTGGCAATACTCATTCTATGCAATTTTATCTCATTAGGCCCTCTAAAGGACAAGAATGTGAAATATGTCCTCCCTGAAGACAGTTCTTTATCTTTGCCTAACATTTTCTGCTTTGAATAAACTAATCTCAGGCAAGAGTCCAATGTGTATGTACTCATGCTCTAAGAGTTTATTTCAAGGGCTCTACATGTTGCCTATACCCTCCAAAGAGCTGAAACACCGCAGAGCCCGCAGTCATTAGGTACATAAACAATTATCCCCTCTGGACAGTTTCTGAAAACTCCTTTTGAAATCAATGACAGAAATGCCCAATTGGTGGATTCCATTTTGAAAGCTTCCCTTAAAAATCACAGACTGCTCTGAGGTCTTCGTATTGTTCAATTTGAATAAGTGTTAAGAGAATCCTGGGAATAGAATGTATTTGAGAATGTATGTGCCAGGCAAGGAGGTTCTTTAAGTAGAAATCTTTTCACAAACATTTTTAAAGTGCACTTCAGCTCAACCTGGACACAATAGTCTGGGTTTTGTATTTCTTGATAATATATTCAGTACATAGAATTTTAAAAATATGTATATACAGGATTCAAAGAAAAATTAGAAAATGATCCTTGAACTAGGACCAAGATGAGCATTTGACGCCCAGTAGATTCACACATAAACCTGGCATTTTTCTTAGTATCTGTATTCATCAGAAGCTGTTATTAAAACAGATACTGTGAGCAAACACCCTCTAATTCCCTCTGGTGGGGTGTGACAGGCAGGGAGAGTTTCATAACAAGTTTCAAGCATTCTCCTGTTACGTAATTCAAGCCGAATTCTTGACAAGGGAATTAAAGATGGTAATGTGGTTGATCACTGTTATCTAGGTCAGTGGTCAGTAGCCAGTGGTCACCGAGGGAAGATGGGATCCTTTCCAGGTAAACCGATGCGGTCATTGTGAGGTCCTATAGGAAGACAAAACAAGGAGATAAGAACCCCAGGCCAAAGGACTGAAGTAGGAGCTGGAGAGTCCTCAGGCTGATATCAGAGGCTGGGAATACTCTTTGAGTTTGCATTCTACTAGCCATGGAAGGAGCTCTGGGCATCAGATGCCTTTCAAGATAAGGTGGTTCTAAGCTTAGTTAGCTCCATACTACTTTACTGGTGACTTTGGATGTAAAAATCCTTGATGTCATGGGCAGATTCTTTTAGAAAATGATTTGGATGTTTTATTCACTGATGTTCCTTGAATATTTTGTTGCTGGAAAAAGACACATTAGGGCTCATCAAGAACACCTGACAAATGTTGTCTAGCAAATGTTTCCTTCTCTGGAAGGAAAGAAAAGCCTGGAAGAAGATCTGAATGTCAGATGCTTCAATCTGCTATTGTTAACTTGTAAGAGGGGAGAGGACCTGTTTCTATGAACTGCGGTAAAATCCATCTGTTGAGTATGAATGGACTCAGCACTTTTCTTAAAGTGAGTCTGCTGTGTGTTAAGAGCACAGCCCTGATTTCACTGTGGGGGCAACGGAACTGTTACCAGCATGGCTGATGAGTTGGCCAAAGTATTTCTGAAATGAGAATGGTGGGGGGCATCGCAGAGCAACAGGAAGAAGAGGAGGAAAAAAGGGAAGAAAAAAATTCATCTTCTGGAAGGGGGACTCTTCCTTCCTTGTTTTAGCCAATTAAAAATGTTAAAAACACCAGAAATGGGTAATAAGAACAATTATTACCCAGTGATCAGTAAGAAAAAAATGGCATAACCTGTCTGGGTTTACTTCTAGCTCTGAGTCAAGTTCCTGAGTCAAGTCTCTTACCTCTCTAGTGACCTTGGTTTTCTCCATCTTTAAATGAGAGACTTAACTCCAAAGTCTTATTTAGTATTAGCACTCTACATAGCTGACAGAAGTGCAGCAAATCGTATGTGGTGGTTAATTTTAATGTGTCATCTTCACAGGGTCAGGGGATGCCCAGCCATTTTAAACAAACAGTATTCTGGGTGTGTCTAGGAGTGTGTTTCTGGCAGAGATTAGCATTTGAGCCAGTAGACTGAGTAAAGCAGTTTGCCCTTCCCAGGGTGAGAGGATAGTATGTAAGCATTTGAGGGCCTGAGTAGAAAAGGCAGAGGAAGGAAAATTTGCTGCCTGCCTGAGTGCTGAGAGGAGGTATTAGTCTTCTGTTCTCAGGCTGGGATTTACACCATCAGCTCCCCTGGTCTTTGGGCTTGCGGATTTGGACTAGAACTGCACCATTGCCTTTCCTGGGTCTCCAGGCTAGTGGATGACAGACGGTGGAACTCAGCCTCCATAATAGTACAAAACATTTCCTTATCATAAATCTCTCCTTCTCCAGAGACCTTAACTGTTACATTGTCCGTTTGGGAACAAAGATTTTGCTCAAGTCTAACCTTCTTGTCTTGTCATTTCACTGAACATAATTTTAGGAACCCAGTTCTTGGTATTTTCTATCCTTGCTCCCTTCAAGGAATCTTCATTTTTAATGGTTTGTTTCCAGGCAGGAATTAGAAACATTCTGTGGCTGATGGTACTACATGCAGGGTTTAGGAGGAGGAGCTGCTTTTCACAGCTAGTCCCTTGATGAGAATTCAGCAGGAGGGGCTCTTTGGCTGTGCGGACAGCTGGCAGAGGGTAACTCATCAGCAGGATCCATGGCACTCAACAAAACAAGATACTCTTCTCCCACTAGAGAATGGCCTGTTCCTTTACCCATTAAGAAATGGGATGAGCCCTTCTCTGCCACCTTGATTATTTCACATTTAGTCAGAGCATCAACATATAGAATAAGCACAAAATCAAAGGAGAGTATCCTCATACAGTCAAAGGAGATCAGAAACCCACAATATCTGCCAAATCTTTCTTCAGGCATGCTTCCTTAAAGCGACTGGACGCCCCTAAATGTCAGTGGTGGGTGGGGTCCAGAAGGGCTGGAGGAGCTGGTATTTAACAAGTGTGGTCACTTCTTCTGGCCCTTCCACAGCAGCCCAGGGAGAGCAGAAGGCGCAGAGCCACCAATGCAGTGAGTGTACTGGGTGCACTGGGTACGAGTGCAGAGAGGTACTGGGAGGTCCTGTGGCTTGGGCAGCCTGTGAGGGTGGCATCTTGTCAATGGGCTCTCCTCTCTAGAACACATGCCAGCTTGCAGCTAACTCTGCCAGATACTAGAGATCCAACTCCCCTTCAAAATGCTAGTGGAATCCTTCAAGGCAACTTTGGCTGTCATGTGACTTATTTATTTACTTACTTTCTTAAATTGTTCTTTTGATGGAGGATGCCCCAGGGCTGGATGCCCCAATGGATGCCCCAGTGGTCTCTGCCAAATGGTGAGCCTATACGACTTCTGATCTGTTGCAGTGGCTTTGGATTTATACCTTTCTGGACTGTCATTAAAGGAAAACAAGAGTGCTGTGGGTTTTTGAGGCCCACCTGCCTCCTGTTTTCACACACTTTCCTCTTTGGAGCTGTCCCCCTTTCTCTGTGTATGGGGCTCTTTTGGTTCTTCTGCCTCCTCCCCAGCCTTCAAATCTGCTTACAGCTCCTCTGCAGCCCTTTGGAAGCAACA
Source organism: Mustela nigripes (assembly GCF_022355385.1). NCBI lineage: Eukaryota > Metazoa > Chordata > Mammalia > Carnivora > Mustelidae > Mustela > Mustela nigripes. Next base: position 138,327,743 of record NC_081558.1, on the reverse strand, counting down.
TGATGGCTTCATCTCCATTGCATGTGATCACAATTTATGTTGTTTCTTCATGGACATTTGATTTGAAGAGGACAAAAATCCATTAATGTGTAAGATTTCAGATGAAAGACTCTGAGTATGCCGAGGGGCTCTTACAGAGTAGGGCTTACACGTAAGTGGCTCTTACAGAGTAGGGCTTACATGACTTCTTAAAATGATTCTATGTAGTCTTTCTAACTCCCAGTCACATGTAGTCTTTCTAACTCCCAGTCACATGTAGCTGGTCCTACCTCACTCTACCTAGGAGTTTTGTAGAGAGAGAGCGCCGAATCCTAACCACTAGACCACCAGGGAGCGTCAGGAGTTTTGTAGAATTGCCTGGGAAATGGGCAATGCAATTTTAAACCTATGATTCTTAAATATTTTGGATGGTGGATCTTTTAGAGAATCTGAAAGGCATGGGTCTCCTCCCCTGCTAATGGTACATATGCACACATATCTAAGTTTTACATATAATGTTAGATGGGTCATCACACTCCCTAGAGCTCATTTTGGGATTCTGGGATTAGAGAAAGCTTGGTATTTGGAGTAAGGAGAGCTGGATGAGGGGTTCCACTATGATCTTAGACAAGTTCCTTGCATTTCTGTAGAAGATAACAAAGTCTTGGGCCATGCCAATAGTTCTTAACTAGGAAAAGTGCTGCAGGCATATTTCACCCCTGATATCCACCCAAGAACGTATCTAATCTGGGGGACAAGAGAATGCTATTTTGAAAACTATGCCCGACTGAGCTGATACGCCCCTAATGGGGTTGAGAATGATGAAGTACCCACCTAATCAACCAAAGGACCTCTGGCTCCAGTATTCATGATTCTGAGGTTTTGCTCTAGAGAGTCTATTCCACAAAGTTGAGAGGCTATTCTTCCAAATACTAGTGAGGAGATGAGGGGGTATAGCACAATGGAAAAGGCCAGAAGCTTAGCTTTCCCCTTCTTACTTCTGTCCCATTGTTTAATGGACCAAAGTGGTAGGAAGGGAGCAAAATACTTCTAGAATTCTCTTTCTTTTCTTGAATTGGAAAAGGATTTGTCTATTCAATCTTGAGAGGATAGAGAATCTAGTTTTTTTTTTTTTTTGAAAGCCTGTGTACTTGGCATATTTTAGATCTAGACTAAATGTTTTTGATGAAATAAATTTATTTCTTTTTTTTTAAATGCCTTTATTTCTCATTAATTTTTTAACCAGATTATATGATGAACTTCTGCTGGCCCACTCTGGTTGAGTATCACCAATATTGTCTAAGGTTTTACTATACTGAAGTCACTGAAATAGATATTAAATTATTGATTGGTTGAAATTCAAGGAATACTTACTAAGCTCTTATTATGTGCTTGATTCAGTAGAGTTTTCAAAATAGTGGTGATTTAAAAGGGGAGCAGCCCATTTTGGGCTCCCTCAGAAAGTACGTGGTATATAGCTGAATCAGTTTCACCAAGAGCTTCATCTCTCCATCTTTGCATGAAATAATTGTGATGTAGAGTTCTGGCTGCTTGAGGGAATAACTATAGACACCAAAGCCATCAATAAAATGGATTAAAAGTGATGAGATTATATATTGCTTTGTCAATGTTCTAGCTCAAAACTATTTTCATTCAGGAGAAAATTAAGTTGCTTCAAATCCTGGAATCCACTCTTAGAAACTGTGTAATTGACAGCATATAAAAAAGACTACTTTTCCCTTATGATAGTAGTTGTATCCTCCTGGTGCAAGTAATAATAATATGGATATTCTCTATGTAATAGTCTCTGCATTAGGCACTTGAATATTGACTTTTTATATTGACATATATTAAGTATTTACTGTTTCAGGTAGGCATAGAACCAGCCTTATTAGTTCAGAATGCTGATTTGCCACCATCCTTTTATAACTGAGAAAGCTGAGGCTTCGTGGGATTAAGTTACTTGGCAGAGGTCATTAGCTGATAAATGGGGAACGCTCAGACTCCAACCCACACTCTCTAACCCTGTTTCTAATCCAGTCCTCATGGCAGTCCTATAAAGTCATTATAGACATTTCACTTAACAGATAAGGAACCAGCTGGAGGTGAACTACTCTGATAATGCTCATATCACTAGTAAATGGCAGAGCCACGTGTGGGGCCAGATTAGTCGGACTCAAAAACTAAGGCTTGTTTCACTAGGCCATGCTGGCTACCCATGGACACAATGCATATTATAATGTCAAAAGGGAGAGCCTTACCTGTCTAAATTTTAAGCATAATGACCATTTACTTTGTCTCAGAACTTTCTTTCCTTGGATAGTCAATGTCAGAGAAAAATGCTTGGTACTTGGAGGGTTTGTAGAAAATGTATGACATTTTGCTACTGCTTACAATAATTCATTTTATTCCTTTTTTTTTTGATACAGTGATACTTAATCAGATGACTCTGCAATAAAATTCCTTTTAATACAACCCAATGAGGGCTTTTTGAGTATCTGCCCTTTGTAAGGCTCTGCGTTAGGCCCAGTGACGATTATAGAGATTAATAAAATATGGCCTATTATGGGGGACAGGATGGAGTTCTGGGTACCACACAGGAGACCAAGCAAGCAAATGAGCAATAACAGAGTGTCATAGGGTGTCATAGGTCCCAAGGGAGAAAACAGAAAATGGAGAAGTTGGAATCACAGACAGACCTTGAAGCGTTGTGCACGAGTTTGCTTAGGGCAGCTACCGCCAAGTACCAACAGCAGAAAATAAGTACAGAAATCATTTTTTCACAGTTCTGGACGCTAGAAGCTTAAGATCAAGTTGTCAGTGGCTTCGTTTCTTCTGAGGTCCTTCTCCTTGACTTAGATGACTACTTTCTTGCACACATAGTAAGCATCATAATCTTAATCACCCTTCCTATAAGGATATCAGTAATACTAGGTCAGGACCTACCCATAGGACTTCATTTTGCCTTAATCCCCTCTTTAGAGGAGCCATCGCTCCTCCTCCATACCGTCACATTCTGATGTCCTGGGTGTTATGACTTCAACACATGAATTTTTTAGGAAGACACAATTCAGCCTATAATGGATGGGCCAACTATTGAAAAAAGGAAAGTTTAAGGGACAAAATTTAGAATGGAACATATGAAATATATTTGGAGGAATAATTTAGTAATCTAACTTGATGGGGAAAAATCACATTTAGGGGAATCCTGAATGCCGGGAGTGGGGAAGTCGGTGCTTACGTGGTTGGCCAATGGGGAGCTGCTGAAAGTCCTTAGAAGCAGAGTGACTTGACAATGCTCTACTTGTGGACTATCAGCCAAGCAGTAATATGCTGGCTTTGTTAGGAGGAATGGAGGGAGGAGCCAAGGAGACCATCTAGGAGGCTTATTCAGAATTCCGGTCATGAAGAAATGAGGATATGAATGAGGAAGCTAGTCAAAGTGGTGGTACATAAGGTGGTGGTTCTCTGAACAGTTGAATCAGAGAATGGTCTTGTCATTAACTAAATAAAAGAAGAAAGGCAAAGAGTGGTAGAGGGAGGGGATTTTATTTGGAAGTGAACATACTGAATGCAATTTAGGACACATCATGTTAGATGTTCAATAGACAGAGATCTGAAAAGGTGGGTCTAGAATTTGGGAGAAATTGGAATATATGAAAGTGTATGGAGTATATGAAAACAATGTAAGTATATTAAATTACGTGCCAAGTTCTATTAGGAAAGAGATTGGAGAGTTGTATACTAAAGTGTTAACAATGAATGTATTGAGGGTTGACATTATAATTTATTTGTATTCCTTCTTTTTACTTTTGGCCATTATTCCAAATGTTTACCATGAGCAAATTATTAACTTTATTATTGTATTATTGTGAAGTAAGCTTTCCATGTTTCTTCAGGCTCATGCAAGGTGAATTTAAGCTCCTTATTTCCTCACTCATGGCAAGTCCAATACTCTTTACTAGATATCTGAGAATTTAGAAGCCCCTCATTAGTGTGTAGATTGTCTAAAATCTCATGGGCATAGTTCCAGACTGTATCTCATTTATCTAGATGTTAAATCAAGATTGTCTTTTGTTTGTTTGTTTAAAGATTTTATTTGTTTAGTTGACAGAGGGAGAGAGAAAGAGTACACAAGCAGGGGGAGCAACAGAGGGAGAGGGGGAAGCAGGCTTTCCACTGAGCAAGGAGCCCAATGTGGGGCTCCATCCCAAGACCCTGGGATCATGACCAGCTGAGCCACACAGGCACTCATGAATCGACGCTGTCTTTATCTTGGGGAAGAGAGTTCATAAAAACAGGCTCACACAAGTCCTTTACTGTAGAATTTATTGAACATCAGGGGAAACTGAGGGGCTTTACATTGCAGATATACAAATAACTTAGCATTGACTCAGGGACATTCCTCTTTTTGAAGAGTTCCTCAGCCATTTCTGCCAACGCAGTGAAGCACGAGTTCATGCCCCTTATCTTACTTCTCCCCTTGGGAACCCTCCACTCTTTGCACTCATTTCTAAAACCCTTCTTTTTCTTAAGAAAATCAGTTTGGTCCTCCTTATGCTCTGCCCTCTCCTTCCAGATTTTGCCCTGGATCTTACCTTTTTCTACCAAGAAGTCCAATAGAATGTCTTCCTAAATGAATAGAATTTCATTCAAAAAAGAATTTCAGTTTCAGCCTTTAATATGATTTTCTTTTTAGCCCTGCAGTAATTGATTTAAAGAACACTTTAAAAACAATATTGGAAGTCATGACGTGAGATGAGGCCATCTGGGAAGTATGCAGAGCTAAAAGTAAATGAGACCTTGAACTATGCCTGCAGGGAGGAGTGGAGTGGGATGGAGAGCCCAGGGAGACTCAGAGGAGATGGCCTTAAGAAGGGATAGGATGTATAGGACAGAGCGAAGGAGGATGAAGTTGAAGATAGAGACAAAGTCATGGGGGTCCCAGGATTGAGGGCAATGGTGCTGTCAGGGCCCAGACCAGAACCCTGTTGGGACTGCCCCGCACACTGGTGGGTCTACTATCTTTGAGAATAGGGGCACTTCAGAAATCCCAAACTAACCATTTAAAGCAAGTGGCAGTGCGTAAATGTGCATGACCAAAGAAGCCCTTAGCACTGAACTCGGCTCAGCGGAGCTTGTGCCCAGCTGACCCCGGAAGGACTCACCTATTAGCCAGGCTGGCTTTGTGCCCTTTCTAGATCCCTGCTGCTTGCCCATCTGCATCTGAGACCCCGGCTTCTCTCACCTCATCTCTGTCTCTGCAGGGATTTGGAGTAGGGAACCAGGGTTTCTAACTCTGCCATCTCCTAACTGGGACCTCAAGCAACCACTTTATTTCCTAGACTCCATTTCCTTCTCTGTTCAATGGTGATGGACATCAGCAGCCATGCCATCCGGACCTCTCAACATTCTTATGAGGTTGAAATGAGAAAAAGTGTAGGTGTGAATGCTCTACCAAATGCTAATGGTCCAGACTTCCTGGTTTGGGCCACCATTTCTACTCCTTATTAAGTATGTTACTTAGAACGTGTATCTTAACTTTTGTGCCTCTCACTTCCCTCATCTGTACAATAGGGATGGTAATGATACCTACCTTATGGGACTGTTATATGCTTTAAAGAAGTTAGTATATGTAACAAACAGAGTAAATCTTGGTACTTAGTAAATGCTATGGATGTATCAGCTGTCGTTATTATATAAGGGCAATATGTATATTCATATAGTCCATGTCTTGCTCTGCAAAGAAATCAAGTCAGCCGAAGTTTGCCCAGTACAGAGAGAAGACTGGAATTAGAAATAAGGGATAAAGAGGGTTATTTCTTCTGTTTTCATGCTCCTGTCTTCTTTGTGTGCCTGCCTCCCATTCTGACCTTCTTTCCTGCCAGTGTGATCCTGCCCCTGCTGGACCTGGCTGGGACCATTTGTTGCAGCTCCAGGTCCCTCTTCTACCCAGAGGGAGTCTTAGATTCTATTCATCAATGCTCTGGTCCCCAGTGTGGTTCAGGAGGAAGTAGAGACAGACTGGGTAGAGCTGCAGGGTGTTTGGAGGCCAAAGAGCACTTGCTGGTGGAGGAGAGATGGGGGATGCTGGCAGGAGGGGGTAATTGATGGAGTGAGTGCCTGGAACGGGGAGGAGGAAGTGGGTTCAAGAGCACAGGTCTCTCAGCACAAAGTTGGCTGGGTTTTTTAAAGAGTCTTCATAAATCAAGTGAAATAAAGCTGCCAGCTTTTGCAGACTTTCACGACCAAAATATCGCTCAGGGGCAGCTTCTCTTTGCCTCTACCACTTGATGGGAGTAAGGTTAGCTCAGAGCGCAAAACTGGGAAATTGTCAAAATGTATCTGCTCTCCCCAGCCCACTTCTCCTCTCTCCTTTTCCAAATTCTTTGGGCTATCTTCCTTCAAGTAACTGGGCCCTGATGACCCCCTGTTTTCCTGCCTGACATACATTCTCCACAGTTAGGATTGATGGAGGCCAGCCACGTGGCAGGAGCTCTCATGCACATTATGTAATATTTACAGTACCTCATAGCTCTGTTCTCAGGAGGAAACAAAAACCTAGGGAGTATGGGGGTAAAGCTCAAGGTCATGCAGACTGAAAGTGGCAGGGGTGAAATTGAAACCCAGGACTCCTGACTCTAGGTCCCTAGGTCTTACTGCCACTCCCCAGTGAGTCCCCACTGGTTCTCTTTAGGGGTCATTGGGACACTCCGCCCACTTTTGTCACCTCTTCCATGACTCAAGAGACTTTCTCAGTCCTCAGAGCTGAGTGCCTTATGAAGTTCTAGGCTCTGAGATTCCTTTCCCCCTCACAGCCTCCTTTCCCACCAGCGGCTCATGCCCCTCCCTCCTCACTACCTCCAGTTACCCCAATGTCCCGGGCTTCTCCTTTTCCCCAGCCAGCCAAGCACACAAGATCCACCTCACGACCTCTGGGCTGATGCCTTCTCGATTGCTCAATGCTTTGATTCTGGCCTTGCAAATCCCAAGTTCGAAATTCTCAGCCTTGGAAATGTTCAAATATTCTCTTTTCTGCACCCCTATGTGGGCAGCAGCTGAGCATCACAGAGGAATGAGTCATGTCATCTTGCCAGTTGGCAGGCCTCACGAGCAAGTTTCCAATAACTTGCCTCAGTGGGAGCCCCATGACTACCTCATAGTTCTATCCCTCGACCCTGCCAGTTCAGTTTTACTTGCTACTTCAATGTTTCATTCCTCTTTCAAACTTCCTTCTTAGGCCTGACTCCCTGACTCCTATCTGATGACCTTGTCTTTATCTCTGTGAAGAAATTCGAGACCATTCTTCAGTGTCCCCCTTAAAATGGAGCCTTTTGATCTACCACATTATCTGCTTCAGTTCTTGTCCTCATTCCCCCATATTTTCAGTGGATTCCCTTCCTGTTCAAAGCCAACCCCCTCTCCCAGGCCATGCTTTTGAGTACGTGTCTCCAGGCCCTAGAGCCACCAATGATCTCCTTTCTTCCAGGTTCTTCTCTTCTGTCTCTGACCCCTTGGAGCACAAATCTGTTCAAGCATCTCCCTTTTGAAAAACAAAACGAAACTCTCTCCTCTGCACTCTACTCCGGCCACCGCCCAGCCTCATCACCTGTCCGAGCTGTGTCCATCTTCGCATTCCACAAATTACAGCCTCCACCCTCCATCACTCTAGGAACATGGCCCTTGACAAAGTGGAGTTCGCCTTTCCTTACAGCCAACAGGAGGTTTCCAGCCTTGGTCGCTCCTTGAACTCTTTCTTTCCTACACATCTCTTGATTTTAGGACATTGCTCTCCTGGCTCATTTCAGTATTTTGACTCCCTCTCTTAATTCTGTCTGACTGGGTTCTAATGAAAGTCACAGTGGTTCTGCTCAGAGCTCCCCCACTTGGCTACTTTCCTTTTCCCTAAAATATGTTCCCCCATGAGTTATCTCATCCCCACCCTTGGTAAGTTATCTACCACTTACAACTCAGAGCTGTGACATCTTTGTCTCTTGTCTACTGTCTCTTCTGACTTCCAGACTCATACTGTTCTTGGTAGCTGCCAATTGGATATTTCCACCGGGATAGCCCACTGTCACTTCAGCTCAGCATTCCGTAATGAAGTGTATTATTCCTTTACCTACTGACCCCCCACTCTCCATCTTGAACTCCCTCCATTCTATTTCTTGGAAGAGAATACCATGAAGTACAAAATCGCTCAGATCAGCAACCTGGGCATCCTGCTGGACTCATCCTTCCCCCACACTGTCCCACGTGCATCTGATAAGTCAGTAAGGCCTATCTATTTGACTTTCTAATGATCTCTTGAATCTAGCTGCATCCTCATTATTTCATGCCTTACCACTGCAAAGCCTTATCCATCTTGCTTCAGTCTTCCTGTGTTTGACATCATTCATAGTGAAGCCAGTGAATTCAAAGCCAATCAAATCACGTCACTTCCCTACATTAAATCCATTAGTGGCTTCCTTGGCTTACAGATTCAATTCCAGATTCTTCAGCACAGCATCCAAAGTGCTCCTTCATTGGGCCCCACCTTATAGTTTAATTTCTTATCAGTTTCACTCCTACCCCCTTCATAAGCTCACATGACATTTCCTGACTACATCACTCACTCTCTTTTTTGCAACAATGTCATAGTTTGTACCTAGTTTGTACATAGTTCCCTCTGAGAAAGAATTTCTGCCATTCCCTTTGTGAATTTCTATTAATACTTCAGGCATCTCATGGGCATCACCTACTTAGATAAGACTTAGATAAGTCTTTTCCCAATTTCCCTAGATATGTTTGTTGTCAGAGTTATTTACTCTATTAATTACTCTATTAATTATTTCTATTAATACTTCAGGCATCTCATGGGCATCACCTACTTAGATAAGACTTAGATAAGTCTTTTCCCAATTTCCCTAGATATGTTTGTTGTCAGAGTTATTTACTCTACTTTTATGGTTTATCTTATTGTGTTTCCACTGCTCCCCCCCGATTATGAATATCTTAATTCTAGAAAATAGGGAAATCTAGAAAAATAAATAATAAAAATCACCTTCAATTCATTCACCCAGAAGTTACTTACTTTTGCATTTTAAAGGATTTGCTTTTAGTGTTCTTTACTATCAATATTTACACATATTAAGAAATCAATACCATACTCGATATACTGTTATATTATCTGATTTTTTTTTCATGAAAAATTTCCATGTTATTAAATATTCTTCCAAGGCTTGACTTGATTTAAAAGACTCATTCTTGTCTTCTGTTTTCAAAAAAAATGTATGCTCGTAGTAGACAAAATTATTCAGAAGTGTACAATTTAGAAAAAGAAAGTCTTTCATAATTTGGTCATAATTTTAAAATAGTTTATGGCATATTCTTTCATATTTTTTCCCTGTGCTTCTACTAATTTAAATAAACATTTAAAAATTTGCATTCATGGGATAATATGCTTCATGCTGTTCTGAAGCTTTCTTTTTAAAAAATATTTAACAACGTATGTTTGAAAATGTGTAAACAGACTTTAATGATGTTTCAACTATAAGTACCATTTTGCATTTTTCTCTTGTGCTGCACCCTGAGGCCCTGGAGGCCAAGCTGTTTCCCTGCAGGTGGACATAATTTATTATTTTCTGAGTGATTTGGGAAAATATCAGACAGACAGTTATGACCACTTCTCTCCAGAGGCCTCCCTGCCCTCTAGGGGTGGATAAGTTCTCAGGAGCATCCGAGACTGGCCAAGCCTTGGCAGGTGGAGGCCTCTGGCAGCTGTGGCTAGAGTTAGCTGAGAAAGCCCCTTGGCTCTGAAACTTGCCCTGTCCCAAGAGAAATCCCAGGATACACTTTTCTTCTGTACATGTTGAATGATCATCTGGTCCCTTTATTAGACACATTCTCAGGCTCTGTTTCTGATCAGGAACTTATAATACACTTTGGGTAAGGTAGACTTGTTGAAGCTCAGCTGATGGGATCATGAGACTGAGGAGTCAGGACCTATCACAGTCCCTGTGCAGTCCAGTCAACTGGTCCCATGAAGTGGGCCAACCCTAAATCTAAATCCTAAATCCAGGCAGCCATCTCAGAGTAGTTTTTCCTCCATCTCTGCAAGAACGTGTGTGAGTAAGCAGTGATCCATCGGTGGTGCTGGAAGAAACAGCAGATGGTGGGTCAGGAGCTCCATGTTCTCCCACAAGGACAGAACATTGTTGTTATGGTTGGTATGTGCTTTGCCACAACATTGCTAAACCCAGTGTTTTATTAAAAGGATCCTGGGGCTGGTGCTCATGTATTGATAAGTTATGAAAAGCTTCTTTCCCTTTTAATCTTTTAGGTTCCCCTTTCTCTATCTTTCTACTATTTAAATCGCTAGTTTAAAAAAAATGAAGGTATGGTTAAATGGATACAGTCATGAAATTCAGGAAAAGGAAAGCTTCTTGTTTCTAGTAGTTGTTAGTTAAAAATTCACAATGGCACCTGCTTTATACTGTGCAGGGACAGGTTAGGAAGCATCAGTCTCCCAGACAGAGGGGCAATAGGGGACCCGTTGTGGACCCAGAAGATCTCTTTTTGGGGCAGAGGGGAGCACAGTCTTGTTCCTTTACAAAATAAATCACCAATCAAATCTCTCCCAGGTTTAATAATAATGTTGAAATCAAGAAGTCTTTGGACAGACAACGGGTTTAAGTAAATAATAAAAGCCAAAAGAACTATAAAAACAACAATTTTAAAATGCTTTTTTAGGGGCGCCTGGGTGGCTCAGTGGGTTAAGCCACTGCCTTCGGCTCAGGTCATGATCTCAGGGTCCTGGGATTGAGTCCCGCATCGGGCTCTCTGCTCAGCAGGAAGCCTGCTTCCCTCTCTCTCTCTCCCTGCCTGCCTCTCCATCTACTTGTGATTTCTCTCTGTCAAATAAATAAATAAAATCTTTAGAAAAAAAATGCTTTTTATTTCAGGAAAATACGTACAAGCATACTAAAGAAGTCCAACTATAATTAGTATATGAGCTGTGTTGACTCATTCATCAAAAGCTTCAATCCTGGGGAGTTCTGCAAAGTTTGCCACCTCACTTTCCCTGCTTTGTGTTAGCTGGTTTTCTCTAGCAACTTCCTAGGGTGTTTGAAAGTCCCTCTTCCTTTTGCCTCCTCTCCCACTGCCTGTCCATCCTCAGTACGGTTGCAAACTATTTCTAAATGCCTTCCTGTCTCTTTCTTCTACTAGGAGCTATAGATTGTGATTTTTTAAAATTCTTTGTTAGACACAAAAAGCTTAGCTTTATTTATAATTTTATTCTTCATTTATAGACGTTGACATGTTCCTCACACAACATGATAACATAAGCAACTTCAAAAAGTAGAAGAAAGAATCAGTTTAGCCTATTTCTCAATACTGGCATCATTTATAAGGAACAAAGATGAATTAAAGAGAGTAAATTGCTGTCATTTGCTGAACAGTTAGGTGTCTGCCAGCTTGTTGTGAGATGAAAGGCAAAGCACTCAACCTCCCTGAGCCTGATCTTTCTCTGTAAAATGGGAACAGTTACACTGGCATTGCTGTCATTACAGGGCTGTGTAAGGACCACATAAGGGGATGGCTAGGAAAGAGGAAAGCGCTTTGAAAATGGTTTTTAATAATTAAAACACACAGTAGAGAAGTGATACAGAGTCATGCCTCCTCTGGAACTCAGACACAGAGAGGTTCATACCTTGAGAACTTCTGTGCTTGCTAAAGATTTGCATAAAAGATGGATTTGCTTGTAATTGACTTGTAGAAATGAATACGTACTGGTTAGATCCCAGAGGAGGCACCTCCAAGCATTAGATCAGGAACGTTGAGAAGGACCCCATGGGAACAGCTGGTCGAGTGAGTGTTTGCCCCATCCCTCAGCACCATTATGAGTTTCATGGATTTCAGATGTCAGCACCTTATGATTTTGTGATCAGTCACCAGGGAACCTAGTGATTCAATCTTTGCAAAGAAACTGAGTTCCCAGCTCAGGGCCAATGCTTTCTTAGCAGCACCATTCCTGCACTGGGGCTTGAGTTGCATTTGAAGATGAGTCCATCTTCCTTGCATGAGGTATTATTAAATGCTCCTCATCTTTTGTTCTTCAAACTGGCTGCTCTTAGTAAGACCTGTATGTAACCCCCACATTTTTATGACTCCAATTTAGAGACACATAATGCAATTATTTTAAGTTGGGCAATTCATAATCAAGGGTTGACAAAAATGTGTCCGGACTCTTACAGTTACTGTGGTATAAGGAAAATGAATTAAAAACCAATTTTAAAAATTTTAAAATTTTATAAGTAACTAAATTTTAAATTTTAAAAAATTTAAAAATAATTTTTAAAATTATTATGTTCAGTTAGCCAACATATAGTACATCATTAGTTTTTGATGTAGTGTTCAACGATTCATTAGTTGTGTATAACACCCAGCGCTCATTCACAACACATGCCCTCAATCTCCATCATCCGGTCACCCCATCCCCCCACCCTCCTCCTTTCTGTAATCCTCAGTTTGTTTCCCCAAGTCCAGAGTCTCCCATGGTTTCTCTCCCTTCTCTGATTTCTTCGCATTCAGTTTTCCCTCCCTTTTCCTATGGTCCCTCTGTCCGATTCCTTATGTTCCACATATGAGTGAAACCATATGATAATTGTCTTTCTCTACTTGATTTTTTCACTTAGCATAATCCCCTCCAGTTCCATCCATGTCGATGCAAATGGTTGCTATTCATCCTTTCTGATGGCTGAGTACTATTCCATTGTATATATGAATCACATCTTCTTTACCCATTCATCTGTTGAAGGACATCTGGGCTCCTTCCACAGTTTGGCTATTGTGAACATTGCTGCTATGAACATCAGGGTGCATGTGCCCCTTCTTTTCATTATATCTGTATCTTTTTGATAAATACCTAGAAATGCAAGTTTTGGGCCATAGGGTAGCTCTATTTTAACATCTTGAGGAACCTCTATATTGTTTTCCAGAGTGGCAGTACCAGCTTGTATTTCCACCAACAGTGTTCCCCCTTCTCTACATCTTTGCTAATATCTTCCTTGTGCCACAGAAATAAACCTAAATGAAGAACTACAGCTGTTCATGACATTTGCTTTTGCTGCATTTTTATTTTCCCTAATTTTCTGTGCGTTTCCTCTCTCATTTAATGGCATCTTCAGAAACAGAGAGAGCCAGAGACACAATTCTAAGTGTTAGCTGAGGAAAGCCTCCCAGACAAGGGACTGAATTTGAAGAGAAGGAAAAGAACCCTGAATCCTCAAATGTTTTCCCTTCCAGATGGCTAATGTCTGAAGTTTTACAGTTAGAGCTTCATTCCTTTAGAAGGTTCTTCCTCCATAACCCTCTTCTCCATCCTCAAGTAATCACTGATCTGCTTTCTATAACTTTAGATTAGTTTGAATTTCCTAAAACTTCATATAAATGGAATCATAGAGTGTATATTCTTTTTTTGGTCTGGCTTTTTTGACTCAGCAAAATTATTTTGAGATTCATCTATGTATATAGCTCAACTTCATTCTTTTTTTTTCTTTTAGTGTCCAAATTTATTTTATTCACCTTAGAAACCAGTGACATAAGCTTCTTTATTTACTACTTAAAATCTTTGAAAATAAAATGATGTAATTACATTTGAAAAAACAATTATATCTTTTAAATTTATCAGAAAAGTCTTTACTGTCAAACTAAAAATTTCAATAATTTGACAAATATCTCAACTACATAAAAAGTTAATGAAAACATCTGTTAATTATAAAAATGTAGATTACAAATATTTGTCAGTTGACATTTTAATTGTAGTTTTATGTGTATTCATTTAATTTCTGTAAGATATATTGATTTGATTATTTAGCTAGTCCATCTTTGGCTCTAGTGAAAAATCTAAATACAATCTCAGATTACAAAGTCCTTCATTGGGTAAGAGTATAAAAACTGTGTGTCATGATTTTTTTTTAAAATTTAATGAAAAATTTTTTTAGTGTTCCAAAATTCACTGTTTATGCACCACACCCAGTGTCCATGCAATACGTGCCCTCCTTAATACCCACCACCAGGCTCACCCAACTCCCTACTACGCTCACCTCCAAAACCCTCAGTTTGTTTCTCAGAGTCCACAGTCTCTCATAGTTTATCTCCCCCTCTGATTTCCTCAACTCACTTCTCCTCTCCATTTCCCACTGTCTCCTTATGCTCCACAAGTTGGTGGGAATACAAGTTTGTGCAGCCACTTTGGAAAACAATGTGGAGATTCCTTAAGAAATTAAAAATAAGGTTACTCTGTGACCCTGCAATTACATTACTGGGTATTTACCCCAAAGATACAGATGTGGTGAAAAGAAGGGCCACCTGTACCCCCAACGTTCATAGCAGCAATGACCACAGTCGCCAGACTGTGGAAAGGACCAAGATGCCCTTCAACAGAGGAATGGATAAAGAAGATATGGTCCATATATATAATGGAGTATTACACCTGCATCAGAAAGGATGAATACCCAACTTTTGTATCAACATGGATGGGACTGGAAGAGATTATGCTGAGTGAAATAAGTCAAGCAGAGACAGTCAATTATCATATGGTTTCATCTTCATTCTTTTTATTGTTGAATAGTACTCCAGTGTATAGATATATTGCAATCTGCTTATTCAGTTTTTTTTAAAAAGACACATTTATTCAGCATCATGATCAGACTGTTACATTTAGCAATCAACAGCATGGATGCAAAAAAATAAATCTACATTTAAGCCCTTTGTTGGGATGCTTTACACTTTGCACAGAACAGAGACTAAAATAACCTGTTATACAATTAGTCAAAAATATAGTTCTCAAGTTTTTTGCCCATACATATAAGTATTGTCTAAAACATGTCTTCTTTGTAGAAGCTAGTCCCTGCCACCACTATGCTTGGCTGAGTCCACAAATCTCTTGTAACTTGTAGCTTCCCTGTCACTTCTCTGGCTCTACTCTCCTGGTAAGCTGTTTCCTGGCAGTAATTAAAACCTTCTGCCACTGCTGTAGCTACTGCTGCTGCTGGAACCACCATAGTCACCTTGGTTTTGTGGCTTGGGAAAGTATTGGCTCTCACCACCATAAGGGCCAGAGCTTCTGCCTCCAAAATTTCCTCCTTTCATGGGTCCAAAACTTGATGATTGATTGTTGTAATTGCCAAAATCATTATAGCTTCCACCACTTCCAAAGTTGTTTCCATCATTACCAAATCCATTATAGCCATCCCCAGTGCCATCATATCCACCACCACCTCGACTGCCACCAAAGCCATCTTGACCACTGAAGTTTCCTCCACAACCACCACTGAAGTTTCCAGAACCACTTTGACCTCTCTGGCTGGATGAAGCACTAGCCATCTCTTGCTGAGATGGTGCTTTCCTTACCTCACAGTTGTGGCCATTCATAGTATTGTATTTTTGAATGGCAATCTTGTCTACAGAGTCATGGTCATCAAATGTTACAAAAGTAAACCCCCTCTTTTTGCCACTACCTCGGTCAGTCACGATCTCAATCACTTTGATGGTCCCACACTGTTTGAAAGAATCTCTTAGATGATGTTCTTCAGTCTTCTTTCATGCCACCAACAAAAATCTTTTACCAGGTCTTTGAGAATGTTCTCTTGAGACAGACCTCTTTGGTTCCACAACTCTTCCATCACCTTTTGTGGCCTTGCATTCATGGCTGCATCCACCTCCTCCACAGTGGCATATGTGACAAACCCAAAGCCTTTGGAGCACTTGGTGTTTGGATCTCTCATTACCACATGGCCCGTAAGTATTCCCCATTGCTCAGAATGGCTCCTCAGACTCTCATCGGTTGTTTCAAAGCTCAGACCTCCAATGAAGAGCTTCCACAGCTAGGCTGTTTGGGAGACTCTGACTTAGACATGACAGCGATGGGAGGGGAGACTTAACAATGTTTACTCAGCGGTGTCCATGGGCAGAAGGGGTGCTTATTTACCTTTTGGTAGGTATTTGGGAATTTCAAGTTGCCATTAGCAATCTCGCACAAATCTTTGAGGATATTCTAGAAATCTCACTGTTATTAATTTCTAATTTTATACCAATGGGACTAAAGAACATATTTTAATATGATTTGGATTTTTAAAAAGTTATTGGGATTTTTTTTTAATAGTCTTGAATATGATCATCTTGATACATATTCCTTTGTTCCTTCGGTGCTTGAAAAGAATGGGTAGGTGTTCTGCTATTCTTAGGTAGAATTTTATTTTATTTTTAAAAGATTTTATTTATTTATTTGACAGACAGAGAGCACAAGTAGGCAGAGAGGCAGGCAGAGAGAGGAGAAAGCAGGCTCCCTGCTGAGCAGAGAGCCTGATGCAGGACTCGATTCCAGGACCCTGAGATCATGACCTGAGCTGAAGACAGAGGCCTTAACCCACAGAGCCACCCAGGTGCCCCATAATTTTTTAAGGTTTTTAATTTAAAAATTTTTAATTTCAGCGTGGTTAACTTACAGTGTTGTATTCATTTCAGGTGTACAATATAGTGACTCAACACTTCCATGTATTACTTAGTGCTCATCAAGATAAGTGTACTCTCAACCCCCTAATCCCAACACCTATTTCACACCTCTGTTAACCATCAGTTTGTTCTCTATAGTTAAGAGTCTGTTTTTGGGGGGTGCCTGGGTGGCTCAGTCATTAAGCATATGCCTTTGCCTCAGGTCATGATCCCAGGGTCCAGGGATCAAGCCCCGCATTGGGCTCCCTGCTCGGGGGGAAGCCTGCTTCTCCCTCTCCCTCTGTTTGTGTTCCCTCTCTCACTGTGTCAAATAACTAAATAAAATATTTTAAAAAAAAAGAATCTGTTTTTGATTTGTCTCTCTTCCCTCCTCCCACCTCCGCTCATTTGTTTTGTTTCCTAAATTCCACATATGAGTGAAATCATATGGTATTTATCTTTCTCTGGTTTATTTTGCTTAGCATCATACTCTCTAGCTCTATCCATACTGTAGTAAATGGCAAAATTTCATTTCTATGGCTGCTTAATATTCCATTGTGTGTGTATACACACACATACACCACATCTTTATCCATTCTTCTATTAATGGACACTTGGGCTCTTTCCATATCTTAGCTATTGTAAATAATGTTGCCATAAACACAGAGGCATGTGTGTTCCTTTGAATTTTGCTTTATGTAGTATAATGTTATCTACAAATTGTGAAAGTTTTATTTCTTCCTTACTGATTTGGGTGTCTTTTATTTATTTTTGATGTCTGATTGCTGTGGGTAGGACTTCTAGTACTGTGTTTAAAAGAAGTGGTGAGAGTGGACATCCTTGTTTTATTCCTGACATTAGGGGAAAATCAGAGCTTTTCAGCTCTTCACTAAGGAGTATGATGTTCGCTTTAGGTTTTTCATGTAAGGCCCTTATTATGTTGAGGTGTATTCCCTCTAAACCTATAAACCTATTTTGTTGAAGGTTTTTAAAATCATGAATGGATATTGTACTTTGTCAAGTGCTTTTTTTTTTCATCTACTTAAATGGTCATATGGTTTTTGTCCTTTCTTTGGTTAATGTGATATTTCATGTTGATTGATTTGTGAATATTGAGCAACACTTGTTTGTAACCTAGGAAGAAATCCCACTGTATCATGGTGAATGATTTTTTAAATGTATTGTTGGGTTCAGTTTGGTACTATTTTTTTGAGGATTTTTTCTTCCATGTCTATCAGAGATATTGGCCTGTAGTTCTCTTTTCCAGGGACAACTTTGTCTGATTTTGGTATCAGGGTAATACTGACCTCATAGAATGAATTTAGAAGTTTTCCTTCCTCTTCCATTTTTTGGAAAAGTTTGAGAAGAATAGGTATTAACTTTTCTTTAAATGTTTGGCAAAATTCACCTGTGAAGGTTTGTGGTCCTGGACTTTTGTTTTTTGGGAGTTTTTTGATTATTGATTCAATTTCATTACTGGTAATAAGTTTGTTCAAATTTTCTATTTCTTCCTGCTTCAGGAGGGTAGGTGATATATTTCTGGGAATTTATCCGTTTCTTCTAGGTTGTCCAGTTTGTTGGCATGTAATTCTTCATAATATTCTCTTATAATCCTTGTATTTCTGTGGTATTGGTTGTAATTCCTCCTCTTCATTTCTGATTTTGTTTATTTGAGTTCTCTTTCTCCCTCCCTCTCTCTCTCTCTCTCTCTTTTTGATGAGTCCAGGTAGAGGTTTATACATTTTGTTGATCTTTTCAAAGAAGCAGCTTGTGATTTCATTGATCTGTTTTATTGTTCTCTTTGTTTCCATATCATTTATTTCTGCTCTGATTTTTACTGTTTCCTTCCTTCTCCTGGATTTGGGTTTTGTTTGTTCTTTTTCTAGCTTCTCTTTGTGTAAGTTACATTGTTTGAGATGTTTCTTACTTCTTGAGGTAGGTCTATATTGATATAAACGTCCCTCTTAGACTCTCTTTGCTCTATCCCAAAGCTTTGAACTGTTTATTGATTTTTATTTGTCACCATGTATTTTTTGATTTCCCCTTTGATTTCTTGTTGGCCCATTCATTATTTAGCAGCTTGCTCTTTAACCTCTGTGTATGTTTGCTCTTTCCAGATTTTTTCTTGTGGTTGATTTTTAGTATCACTGCATTGTGATCAGAAAAGATGCATGGTATAGCTTTGATTTTTTGAAATTGTTGAGACTTGTTTTGTGACCTAATATGTGATCTGTTCTGGAGAATGTTCTGTGTGTACTTGAAAAGAATGTGTACTCTGCTGGTTTAGGATGGAATGTTCTGAATATATTTGTTAAATCCATCTGATCCAATGTGTTAGCCAGTGTTTCCTTATTTATTTTCTGTTTCATTGATCTATTCATTGATATAAGTGGGATGTTAAAGTCCTCTATTATTATTGTATTACTATCGATTAGTTCCTTTATATTTGTTATTATCTGTTTTATGTATTTGGGTGCTTCCATGTTGGCTGTATAAATCTTTACAATTGTTATGTCTTCTCATTGGATGGTTTCCTTTATGATTATATAGTGTCCTTTTATGTCTCTTTTTACAGTCTTTGTTTTAAAGTCAATTTTTTAAAGTCATTGCTACCCTAGTTTTATTTTCACATCCATTTGCATGATGAATATTTCTCCATCCCCTCACTTTCAATCTGCAGGTGTCTTTAGGTCTAAAGTGAGTCTCTTGTAGGCAGCATATAGATGGGTCTTATTTTTTTTTTAATTTTAAAATTTTAAATAAACATGTAGTGTATTTTTATCCCCAGGGGTACAGGTCTGTGAATCACCAGGTTTACACATTTCACAGCACTCATCATAGCACACATCCTCCCCAATGTCCATATCCCCACCACCTTCTCCCGTCCCCCCTCCCCCCGCAACCTTCAGTCTATTTTTTGAGATTTAGTCTTTTATGGTTTGTCACCCTCCAGATCTCATTTTCTTTCATTATTTCTTTTCCTACCCCCCAAACCCCCCACATTGCATCTCCACTTCCTCATATCAGGGAGATCATATGATAGTTGTCTTTCTCCAATTGACTTATTTTGCTAAGCATAAGACTTTCTAGTTCCATCCATGTTGTCACAAATGGCAAGACTTCATTTCTTTTGATGGCTA
The DNA here is from genome assembly GCF_022355385.1 of Mustela nigripes. Taxonomy (NCBI): domain Eukaryota; kingdom Metazoa; phylum Chordata; class Mammalia; order Carnivora; family Mustelidae; genus Mustela; species Mustela nigripes. Next base: position 138,308,148 of record NC_081558.1, on the reverse strand, counting down.
CATAGTGTTCCATTGTATATATATACACCACATCTTCTTTATCTATTCATCTGTTAATGGACATCTAGGTTCTTTCCATAGTTTGGCTATTGTGGACATTGCTGCTATAAACATTCGGGTGCATGTGCCCCTTCAGAGCACCATGTTTGTATCTTTAGGATATATACCCAGTAGTGTAATCGCTGGGTCATATGGTAGCTCTATTTTCAGTTTTTTTGAGGATCCTCCACACTGTTTTCCAGAGTGGTTGCACCAGCTTGCATTCCCACCAACAGTGTAGGAGGGTTCCCCTCTCTGCATCCTCGCCAGCATCTGTCATTTCCTGACTTGTTATTTTTAGCCATTCTGACTGGTGTGAGGTGGCATCTCATTGTAGTTTTGATTTGTATTTCCCTGATGCCGAGTGATGTGGAGCATTTTTTCATGTCTCTGTTGGCCATCTGGATGTCTTCTTTGCAGAAGTGTCTGTTCATGTCCTCTGCCCATTTCTTGATTGGATTATTTGTTCTTTGGGTGTTGAGTTTGCTAAGCTCTTTATAGATTTTGGATACTAGCCCTTTATTTGATAGGTCATTTGCAAATATCTTCTCCCATTCTGTCAGTTGTCTATTGGTTTTGTTAACTGTTTCCTTTGCTGTGCAAAAGCTTTTGATCTTGATGAAGTCCCAATAGTTCATTTTTGCCCTTGCTTCTGTTGCCTTTGGCGATGTTCCTAGGAAGAAGTTGCTGTGGTTGAGGTTGAAGAGGTTGCTGCCTGTGTTCTCCTCAAGGATTTTAATGAATTCCTTTCTCACATTGAGGTCCTTCATCCATTTTGAGTCTATTTTTGTGTGTGGTGTAAGGAAATAGTCCAATTTCATTTTTCTGCATGTGGCTGTCCAATTTTCCCAGCACCATTTGTTGAAGAGGCTGTCTTTTTTCCATTGGACATTCCTTCCTGCTTTGTCAAAGATTAGTTGACCGTAGAGTTGAGGGTCTATTTCTGGGCTCTCTATTCTGTTCCATTGATCTATGTGTCTGTTTTTGTGCCAGTACCATACTGTCTTGATGATCACAGCTTTGTAATAGAGCTTGAAGTCTGGAATTGTGATGCCACCAACATTGGTTTTCTTTTTCAATATTCCTTTGGCTATTCAAGGTCTTTTCTGGTTCCATATAAATTTTAAGATTAATTTTTTATTTTTTATAAACATATATTTTTATCCCCGTGGGTACAGTCAATGTGATACAACACATCAATAAAAGAAAGAACAAGAACCATATGATACTCTCAATAGATGCTGAAAAAGCATTTGACAAAGTACAGCATCCCTTCCTGATCAAAACTCTTCAAAGCATAGGGATAGAGAGCACATACCTCAATATCATCAAAGCCATCTATGAAAAACCCACCGCAAATATCATTCTCAATGGAGAAAAACTGAAAGCTTTTCCGCTAAATTTTAGGATTATTTTTCTATTTCTTGGGAAAAAAGTGGATGGGATTTTGATAGGGATTGCATTAAATGTGTAGATTGCTTTAGGTGGAATAGACATTTCCACAATATTTGCTCTTCCAATCCATGAGCATGGAACATTTTTCCATTTCTTTGTGTCTTCCTCAATTTCTTTCATGAGTACTTCAGAGTTTTCTGAGTATAGATTCTTTGCCTCTTTGGTTAGGTTTATTCATAGGTATCTTATGGTTTTGCGTGCAATTGTAAATGGGATTGACTCCTTAATTTCTCTTTCTTCTGTCTTGTTGTTAGTGTAAAGAAATGCAACTAATTTCTGTGCATTGGCTTTATATCCTGACACTTTACTGAATTCCTGTACAAGTTCTAGCAGTTTTGGAGTAGAGCCTTTTGGGTTTTCCACATATAGTATCATATCATCAGCAAAGAGTGAGAGTTTGACGACTTCTTTGCCGATTTGGATGCCTTTAATTTCTTTTTGTTGTTGGATTGCTGAGGCTAGGAGATAGGTCTTATTTTTTAATCCATTTTGTTACCCTCTGTCTTTTGATTGAGTCATTTAGTCCTTTATATTTAAAGTAATTACTGGTAGGTATGTATTTATTGTATTTATTGCCATTTTGTTATTTGTTTTGTGTTTGGTTTTGTGGATCTCTGTTCCTTTCTTTTGCTTTCTTCTCTCACCATAAGTTGGCTTTCTTTAGTGATATGCTTGGATGCCTTTCCTTCTCTCTCTCTCTTTTTTTAAACATCTTAATTTAATTTTATTTTTTTTCAGTGTTCCAAGATTCATTGTTTATGTACCACCCCCAGTGTTCCATGCAATATGTGCCCTCCTTAATACCCACCACCAGGCTCTGTTTCTCAGAGTCCACAGTCTCTCATGCTTCATCTCCCCTCCAATTTCCCCCAATTGGCTTTTCCTTTCTTTCTCATAATGTCCTCCGTGTTATTCCTTATGCTCCACAAGTAAGTGAAACCATACAATAATTGACTTTCTCTGCTTAACTTATTTCACTCAGTATAATCTCCTCCAGTCACATCAATGTTGATACAAAAGTTGGGTATTCATCCTTTCTGATGGCTGTGTAATATTCCATCGTATATATGGATCACATCTTCTTTATCCATTCATCTGTTAAAGGGTATCTTGGCTCTTTCCACAGTTTGGTGATTGTGGAAACTCAATACCCCCCCAAAACAGATAATCATGTCAAAAAATGGGCAGAAGACATGAACAAACACTTCTCCAAAGAAGACACACAAATAGCTAACAGACACATGAAAAAAATGTTCATCATCACTAGCCTTCAAGGAAATTCAAATCAAAACCACTTTGAGGTACCACCTTACACCAGTTAGAATCACCAAAATCAACAGGACAGGAAACAAAAAGTGTTGGAGTGGATGTGGATTCCCACACTGTTTGTGGGAATGTAAGTTGGCGCAGCCACTTTGGAAAAGAGTGTGGGGATTCCTCAAAAAAATTAAAAATAGAGCTACACTATGACCCTGTAATTTCACTACTGGATATTTACCCCAAAGATACAGATGTAAGGAAAAGGAAGGCCACCTGTATCCCACTGTTCATAGCAGCAATGTCCACAATCGCCAAACTGTAGATTCTTTTCTCTTTAATTTTTGCATATATATTCCTGGTTTTTTATTTGTGGTTATGATTAGGTTGTATATAACAGCTTTTACATATAGTAGTCTATATTAAGTTGTTAGTCACTTAAGTTTTGAGCCCATTCTTTACTCTTCTTCTCCTCACATTTTTTATGTATATGTTGTCATACTTTACATCCTTTTACTTTGTGAATCCCTTGACTGAGCTTTGTATGTATACTTATTTTTACTGCTTTTGTGCTTCCTATTTTTCTTACTCTTAATTGTGGTTTTTGTTTTCCACTGAGAGTCCTCCTTGACATTTGGGGCTGGTTTAGTCATGAATTCCCTTAACTTTTGTTTGTCTGGGAAACTCTTTATCTCTTCCTCTATTGTGAATGATATCCCTGCTGAATAAAATACTCTTGGCTGAAGATTTTTTTAAAAAGATTTTATTTATTTATTTATTTGTCAGAGAGAGAGAGAGAGAGAAAGAGAGAGAGAGAGAGAGAGTACAAGCAGGCAGAGTGGCAGGCAGAGGCAGAGAGAGAAGCAGGCTTCCTGCTGAGCAAGGAACCCAATGCAGGACTCAATCCCAGGATTCTGGGATCATGACCTGAGTTGAAGGTAGGGGCTTAACCACTGAGCCACCCAGGCATTCTTGGCTGCAGATTTTTACCATTCAGCATTTTGAGTAGAATATACTATTCCCTCCTGGCCTGCAAACTTTCTTCTGAAACACCTGCTGATAGCCTTAGGGGTTTTCTTTTTATGTAACTATCTTCTTTTCTCCTGAAAACTTAAATTTTTTTTTCTTTATCCTACTTTTTGCCATTTTAATTACTACTATTTGTCTTGGTGGACTTCCTTAGATTGATTTTATTGGGGGAATCTCTGTGCCTCTGGATCTGAATTTCTGTTTCCTTCCCCCAATTCCGGAAGTTTTTCAGCTATTATTTCTTCAAATAAATTTCTGCCACCCTTTTTTCTTCTTATGGGATCCCTATAATGGAAATCTTATTAGGCTTGATAGAGTCATGGAGTTCTCTAAATCTATTCTCATTTTGCTTAAATTTTTTCTCCTTTGCTCAGCTTGATTACTTTGCATTACTCTGTACTCTGGGTCAATAATTCATTCTTCTGCTTCTTTAGCTTGCTATTTATTACATGAGTGTATTTTTAATGTCAATCATTGTGTTCTTTATCTCTGATTAGTTCTTTTTTTTTTATCTCTTTGGTAGGGGTCTTACTGATGTCTGCACTCTTTTCTTAAGAGCAGTGTGTATCTTTATGCTTACTACTTTAAATTCTCTATCAGGCATATTATTTATCTCCATTTTGCTTATGTCTTTTGCTATGATTTTGTTCTGTTCTTTCATTTGGGACATATTCCTCTCTCTTCTCATTTTGTCTAACTCTCTCTGTCTGCTTCTCTGTGTTAGAAAGGAAAAGTCAGCTACATTTCTTGCTGTTAAAAGTAGTGGGCAGGGCATGCACTTTTAATAAGGTGGCACAGGTTATTTTCAACAGGGAATGCACAGCCACTCCCAAGATGGGGGCAGGTTAGGGCCACTCCACAGAGTGCTCATGAGTGGGGCATGCAACTCTAACAAGGTGTGTGCATCCTCTGCCAGGGTCAACCAGCTGATGTTGCCACCAGTAATGAGGCCCTAAAAAATGTGTAGTTGAGACATGGTGTTGGCAAGGTTTGTGCTAGTCTTCTGGGAGAGGACTAGCAGCACCAGAACTGAAGCAAGTGTTTTTCAAACTCCTGTTTCTATGCTGTATTTCGATGGGCTGGTTTTTGTGCTGTCTCTTTAAGGGCAGGGACTCAGTTTCCTATCTTCCTGTGAGCTCTTCCAGAGCTGAGCCTGATGATTTGTAAAGTTTCAGGTTTTATGCCTGCTTGTTGTAAGAACTCATGAAATCCAGCCTCTCTGATTTTCAAAGCCAAATGTTATGAGGATTTGTCTTCTTCATGTGGGCTTCCCAGCATAATAGTCTGTTTCTCTCCCTTTTCCACACCTGTGGCTCCCTCCCTATGGTAGACAGACCCTGGGGTTTAGCCCCTGACATCCTCTCTGCCCTTCCTACCCTCTTTGATGGGGCCTCTTTTCTACATTTAGTTGTTGCCACTCTTCAGGTCACTTTCTGTGTTATTTACATTGATGTGACTGTTATCTATAGTTCTATCCATGGGATGAGGTAAGTTTAGGGTCCTGCTACTCTACCATCTTTCCCAGAAGTCCTTAGGTAGAAATATTTATAAATGTCAATTTTAGCAAGTTAGTTGTTAATACTATTCTAGTCCTCTATATCATTACAGATTCTCTATATCTTTATTTTATTGATAATAAAAGAGATGTATTAAATTCTCCAAATATAATTATGGATTTTTCCTTATAATTCTACCAGTTTTTGCTTCATGCATTTTGAAGCTCTGTTATGAAACATATAAATATTTAGATTTGTTATGTCTTAGGATAAATTGATGCTTTTAGCAATATGACATGAGTGCATGTGACCCTAGTAATACTCTTTGCCTTGAAATCTATTTTGTCTGATATTAATATAGCTAGTCCACCTTTCTTCAGATTAGTATTATATCTTTTGGTATATCTTTTTCAATCCTTTTTGTTTTGACTTGTGTCTTTACATTTTAAAGTAAATCTCTTAGGCAGCATATGATTGGGGCCTGGTTTATTTTTATTCAACTTGATATCTTTGTACTTTTTAATTGGGTTACTTAGACTATTTGCATTTAATATGATTATTGATATGTTTGAATTTAAATCTATCATGACTGTTTACTTTCTATTTATCGTATCTGTTCTATGTTCCCTTTTGCTTTTTGGATTGAAAATTTTTTATGATTCCATTTTTCCTCCTTTTTTGGTTTTTAGCCATAACTCTTTGTTTTGTTATTTTAATAGTTGCTTTAGGGTTTTAATATATATCTTTAATTTATTATACTCAACCTTCAAGTGATAATACAGGACTTTACATATAGTACAGGAACCTTACAAAGTATACTTCTGTTTCTTACCTCCCAGCTTTTGTACAATTGTTCTCATGCTCTTTACTTCTCCATGTATTATACAACCCATACTATGGTATTATCATTTTTATTTTAAACAATTATATTTTTAAAAGATTTAAATACTAAGAAAAAAATTTTTATATTCACCTATAAAATATGTATGTAGTTTTTATTTCTGATGCTTATTATTTTTTGTGTGGAACTAGATTCTTTTCTTTCTTTCTTTCTTTCTTTCTTTCTTTCTTTCTTTCTTTCTTTCTTT
>NC_081558.1:138299755-138301774 GCF_022355385.1 Mustela nigripes | reverse complement strand
TCTCCTCCTCCTCCTCCTCCTCCTTCTCCTCCTTCTTCTTTTCAACTACTGAAAGACTTTCTCTACCATTTTAGTGACTAGAAGGAGCTGGAGTTGGATGTAGTTCTTCCTCTAAGTCAGTTATACTTTAATAAAACATCAAATAGGTTAATCTCTGGTAAAATAGTTTCTTTTGAGGGCAGAGCTTGTTGAACAAAATGCTCTGCTGTATTTCAAAATGGTTACTTCCTCTTCTGCTGGTAGAAGCATGAGGTTATTTTTCTCTTTTTCTCTGATCTTCACTGTGAGCATTTGGTAAATCTCCTGGAGGTAAAACCTAACTAAAGTAGATTACCCCCACAAGAGTAGTCCTACCTTGAGTCTTTAATTCTCAGAGTTGTGCACACTGAGCTTCCAGGATTTCATTAATTACAATTTGGGTTTTCCTACCTTGGTGCTTGTTCCCAAGGAAGTTTCTCCTTCTGGGCTTGTGCTGCAGCAAGCTGTGATACTATGTATTATATCACCTGGAAATTATTTTAATTTTGGCTCCTACTTTCTAATCTTTTTCCTGATCATATTACCACAGCTAGAACTTTCAAAATAATATTAAATAACAGTGTTGGTAAAGGCCATCTTTTATCTCATATTTTATTTTCATAGGAATGTCTTTAATATTTATGTCATTTTTATAATGCCCACACTTTTGGGCAGAGATATTATTTATCATATTAAGATAATATTGTTAATCATTTTTTTAACCAGGTTTTTTTTTTTTAAAGATTTTATTTATTTATTTGACAGAGAGAAATCACAAGTAGATGGAGAGGCAGGCAGAGAGAGAGAGAGGGAAGCAGGCTCCCTGCTGAGCAGAGAGCCCAATGCGGGCCTCGATCCCAGGACCCTGAGATCATGACCTGAGCCGAAGGCAGCGGCTTAACCCACTGAGCCACCCAGGCGCCCGACCAGGTTTTTTTTTTTTTAAAGTTAGAAATTGATGTTGAATTCTGAAAATCCTGTCTGAAGAACCAGTAATATGTGTCATTTATTTTATTTATTTATATTATTATAATAATAGATTTTTAAAAGTTAGACCTTCTTATACTTCTAGAATAACCTCTATTTGGTCACCGTGTAATGGTTTTGCTGCCAGTTTCATTTGCAAAAGTTGTATTTGTACTTTGCATTTCTGTAAGTGAGATAATTTAAATTTTTTAAAAAGATTTTATTTATTTATTTGAGAGAGAGACAGTGAGAGAGAGCATGAGCAAGGAGAAGGTCAGAGAGAGAAGCAGACTCCCCGTGGAGCTGGGAGCCCGATGCAGGACATGATCCTGGGACTCCAGGATCACGACCTGAGCCGAAGACAGTCGTCCAACCAACTGAGCCACCCAGGCGTCCCTAATTTAAAATTTTTGTACATGATCTTTGAAACATTTTGATATTAGTGCTGTGATGGCTTCATTAAAAATGATTATCTTCTCATTTTTTATATGCTCTAACATATAAGTTGGCAAACTATGGCCCACAGGCTAAATCTGACCCCCACTTGTATTTGTAAATAAAATTTTATTGGGAGGCACTCATGACTATTGATGTGTGTCTTTGGCTGCTTTCTCACTAAATGGCCGAGCTGAGTGGTTGTAACAGAGACAGTGTTTTCCACAAAGCTGAAAGTATTTACTCTCTGGCCCTTTATAGAAAAAGTTTGCTGCCCCTGGTCTAGAATAATTTAGGTAGTATAGAAATACTATCCATTTCTTGATAACCTAAAGGAACTTACTTGTGAAGTCCCAAAAGTTCATCTTCGCTTTTGTTTCCTTTGCCTTTGGAGACATATCTTGAAAGAAGTCGTTGTGGCTGATATCGAAGAGATTACTGCCTATGTTCTCCTCTAGGATTCTGATGGATTCCTGTCTCACGTTGAGGTCTTTTATCCATTTTGAGTTTATCTTTGTGTACGGTGTAAGAGAATGGTCGAGTTTCATTCTTTTACATATAGCTGCCCAGTCTTCCCAGCACCATTTATTGAAGAGACTG
>NC_081558.1:138269769-138299655 GCF_022355385.1 Mustela nigripes | reverse complement strand
AGTTCTCCTCTAGGATTCTGATGGATTCCTGTCTCACGTTGAGGTCTTTTATCCATTTTGAGTTTATCTTTGTGTACGGTGTAAGAGAATGGTCGAGTTTCATTCTTTTACATATAGCTGCCCAGTCTTCCCAGCACCATTTATTGAAGAGACTGTCTTTTTTCCACTGTATATTTTTTCCTGTTTTGTCAAAGATTATTTGCCCATAGAGTTGAGGGTCCATATCTGGGCTCTCTATTCTGTTCCCCTGGTCTATGTGTCTGTTTTTATGCCAGTACCATGCTGTCTTGGTGATCACAGCTTTGTAGTAAAGCTTGAAATCAGGTAACGTGATGCTCCCAGTTTTATTTTTGTTTTTCAACATTTCCTTAGCGATTCGGGGTCTCTTCTGATTCCATACAAATTTTAGGATTATTTGCTCCAGCTCTTTGAATAATGCTGGTGGAATTTTGATTGGAATAGCATTAAAAGTATAGATTTCTCTAGGCAGTATTCTCCTGAAGCTGTTTCAAAAAATTGAAGCAGAAGGAAAACTTCCTGACTCTTTCTATGAAGCCAGCATTACCCTGATCCCCAAACCAGGCAAAGACCCTATCAAAAAGGAGAATTTCAGACCAATATCACTGATGAATATGGATGCTAAGATTCTCAACAAGATCCTTGCAAACAGGATCCAACAGCACATTAAAAAGTTTATCCACCATGACCAGGTGGGATTCATCCCTGGGCTACAAGGATGGTTCAACATTCGCAAATCAATCAATGTGATAGAACAAATTAATAAGAGAGGAGAGAAGAATCACATGGTCTTCTCAATTGATGCAGAAAAAGCATTTGACAAAATCCAGCATCCGTTCCTGATTAAAACATTTCAAAGTATAGGGATAAAGGGAACATTCCTGAACTTCATCAAATCTATCTATGAAAGACCCACCGCAAATATCATCCTCAATGGGAACAAGCTTGCGTCCTTCCCGTTGAGATCAGGAACACGACAAGGATGCCCACTCTCACCACTCTTGTTCAACATAGTATTAGAAGTCCTAGCAACAGCAATCAGACAACAAAAGGAAATAAAAGGTATCCAAATTGGTAATGAAGAAGTCAAATTCTCTCTCTTTGCAGATGACATGATTCTTTATATGGAAAGCTCAAAAGACTCCACCCCCAAACTACTAGAACTCATAGAGCAATTCAGCAATGTGGCAGGATACAAAGTCAATGCACAGAAATCAGTGGCTTTCTTATACACTAACAATGAAAATACAGAAGGGGAAATTAGAGAATCGATTTGATTTACTATAGCACCAAGAACCATAAGATACCTGGGAATAAACCTAACCAAAGAGGTAAAGGATCTGTACTCAAGGAACTACAGAACACTCATGAAAGAAATTGAAGAAGACACAAAAAGATGGAAGACCATTCCATGCTCTTGGATCGGAAGAATAAACATTGTTAAAATGTCTATACTGCCTAGAACAATCTATACTTTTAATGCTATTCCGATCAAAATTCCACCAGTATTCTTCAAAGAGCTGGAGCAAATAATCCTAAAATTTGTATGGAATCAGAAGAGACCCCGAATTGCTAAGGAACTTACTTGTGAAACCAGAGCATGGGCTTTTGAGTAAAAGAGTGCTGGGCTTAAGACCCATATCTGCCCATATTACTACTTGTGCATTCAGATAACATACTTAACCTTCCTATGGAGCATTTTCCTCAACTATAAATTGTGAATTGCAATAATAATACTTGTTTAAATTAATAATCTGAAGATGAAATATGTTAATACATGTTTAAAGTACTTGGCAGAAAGTTGGGATAGTTTCTTGACAATGTTTTCAAATCATGGTTTGTCTTCTATGGTACCCAACAGCTTCATTGGTGCCAGTGAGGTATCCTTAAACTCAGTAATTCTAGTTTTTATCTTGAAGTATTTTTTCTAATCCAGATTCCTTAATTAAATACAATGCCTTTTAAAATCTTACTGAAATTATGAAGATTTCTAAAGTTTACTCTCTTTCTTTTCAGCAAGCCTCTTTCATAGGAAAACATTTGTTTTGAACTTTTAGATCTTCCTCCTTTAAACTTCTGTGATTTTGCATATATTCAGTGACTGTTTTCTATTCATGCTCTCAGGGGGATCTCTTTTCTCTCATTGCTGGAATTTTGCAAAGGTCCAAAAAAGTTTATTTGGGTTTTTCTTTAATATTTCAGGTGTGGACAAAGGGTAAAAGAAAGAATTTAGAGCAAAAACCAAGTTCAGTGTGACATTCACTATTGTTGAGTTCAGCTATGAAGCCTGAAGCTGCATCTGTCCAAACAAGTTTATTTTCTATGATTATTATTGGATTCATAAGTTAGCCAAGCACTATCTTTTCTCCAGCCATCTAATTTACTGCATAATTTGGAGTCCTCAACCCCCAGGTAGTGTAGGGCTGACATTTGCTCTCCTACTAATTGCTACATGGCCTTTCTTTTTCTCTAGCTTTTGCCTCCTGTTCAAGTTTGGCTCAGGGTCCCATCCACCTACTTTCCAGGTCAGCAATTCCTTTTTAGGTTATAATTCAGGGTCTGATAAACTCTTTTTAAAATTTGTTTTTGCATATAAAATATCTTAAAAATATTTTCAAAGTTATTGGAATCTATGTAGATGACATGTCCTTCTGTCCAGAACTGTCATAAATTCTCCACTTCTATCCATTTGAGTAGAAATAGGGCTTGCTAATTGGGCAGCTAAGTTGATAACTTTGAATCAGATGTCAATTGATTTTCTTAGTTTTTAAAATTGTATTTAGGTAAAAGAGAAAATTTTCAATAAAATAACTAATATGTATAACACCAAAGTTGATGTCTCTTAAATATTCAGGCAATTGATAACTACATATTTATGTGATTTTTGTAAATCATTTGAGAAGATAATCATAAAGAAGATTTTTTTTTAAAGATTTTATTTATCTATTTGACAGAGCGAGAGATCACAAGTAGGCAGAGAGGCAGGCAGAAAAAGAGAGAAGTAGGCTCCCCACTGAGCAGAGAGCCCGATGTGGGGCTTGATCCCAGGACCCTGAGATCATGACCTGAGATGAAGGCAGAGGCCTAACCCACCGAGCCACCCAGGTACCCCATAAAGAAGAGTTCTTACTCCTGCATATGTCTTTACTTTGTGGTGGTTACCTCCCTGGCACTCATTTCACCAATAGCCATCAGATAGTTCCTTGAGGATCTGTCCCTCCTGCATTATCAGGATGTTGGGATTGGATTGTCTCTATACTCAAACCAAATAATGGACTCTCATTGACTTAAATTAACCAAAGTAAAACATTTTTCTGGTTCCAGTAATTGATTCAAGAGTAATTTAAACCCATCCAATCAGAGTGAACCCAGAGCTTTACAGTGACACAGAGACATCACTTCTCTTCTGAGTTTGTGGGTGTAGGGTAGAAAGCTTGGAGTCCTATCACCATTCCCCTACCACAAAGAAAAACTTTTTGAGTAGACAAACAAGCAGTATGAGGAGGAACATCTGAGAGAAGGAGCTTGGAGCCATCAACAAGGCCCAAATCAGACCTAAGGGTGGAGCCAGTGCCAACTTTTGAACTACCCCTTTTTGGTCATCTAAAAACAAACAGAACTGGATTACCTACCCATCGGCCATCTTTTTAAATTGAGCCAACATAGGTAAGGTTGGTTTGTTTCTGTTTACCTTTTCATTTTAATGTATTACAGGGCACTTAAGGGCATAGTAGTGCTCAATAAATGTGAAAAGATGGGAAGGAAGGAGAATTGTAGTTTTATTAGAGTATTTCATGCTTAGCTATGTGAATAGCGAAGCTTTGCTGTGATATTTTTAGATTTCAATACTTTTACATTTTATTTCTTGGCCAAAAGATGGAAAAAACCATGTCAATAAAAGAAGACTCACATAAGGAAAATCCTCAGGAATTCCTATTTTTTCACTAATTTTTTTCAAAGACCATACCTTTTTTTTTTTTTTTAAAGATTTTATTTATTTATTTCACAGAGGGAGCAGAAGAGAGAGCAAGAGTAGGGGCAGAGGGCGAAGCAGACTGACTGACATAGGGCTGGATTTCAGGACCCTGGGATCATGACCTGAGCCAAAGTCAGACACTTTACTGGCTGAGCCACCGAGACGTGCCTCAAAGACCATATTAAAAGAAGTTTGCAGGACCTCATACTACCTGTCCCTGGAAAGGGCTGGAAATTAAGAAGTTCAAACTATGACTTAGGTGAAAGAAAGTATTAAATTGGCATTTTAAAGAATAAAGCTTCCGTTTTGTGCCAGTTATCTTCTGTTTGCTTCTCCGGACCTACTTTTCCACTTCTCCACTCTACTTTCTGCCCCAGGAAGCCAATCTGCATGGCTTACGTGGGAACCCCTACCATCTGGTTTGGCCCCGCAGTGGGAAAGGAAAGTGAAGTTGGGAATTGACTCTGTGACCTTAGGCTGACTGTATGTCTCTGCCAGAGATTTTAAGTTTTGGACAAGGAATTCATGAAGCCTTTCTTACATGACTCTCTGCAACCTGACTCTGGCCACTACTTCTTCCTTTCAGCTGTTTACCTTGGGTACTGCAGTTTCTCCTGTCATTCTTCTACACCTGTGTAAATAAACCTGGTTTGACTTGACTAATTTGAGTGTGCCATCTCTTTTCTGTTGGGACCTCAAGTGATACATATTTATTTCAAAACTAAAAATATTAAACATCAACAATAGCACATTGATGCTGCTGCAGGAAACACTATCTTTTCAGACTGGTGGAAGAATAGAGTCCATGTAAGCTGTGCTCAAGAGAAAATGACTAAAAAGTCAACCCAGGAAGGGAAATGCTTAGAGAAGGCTTTCTTGGATTAATTCAAGCAAATCTTCCCATCGCATAACCCCAAAGGTGCCATTCACAGGATAATTGAGGCTAAATGTAGGAATGTTTGACAACCAGAACCATTTCTGCTTAGTAAGAAGGGAATGAGAGCAAATCAAGCAATTTTACTTGGGTGGAATTAGGCTAAAATTGGTATCAAGGAAAGCCACAGAAGATAAAAAAAGAAATTCCCAAACTAGTCAGCTTCTTTTGGCTTTGGAATTTACTCCTTTGATTCCAAAGGTCTAAAATAACACAGACTCAGAGTTGTATATCAGATCAAAGAGGAATAGTCAGCTTTGCCTTGGAGGTTTTGGTTTAGGTTAAAATATATAGTGGCTTCTGAGATTTTCATCTAATACCAGCTGGCAAAACTCCTAGTTTCCTTAGAACAGCCATGCTGAATCCTGTCCATTTCTTTGGTCAGGTTTGGGAGTGTCCCCACCTGCACCCTAAGTTGGGGAAGGGGGTTGATCATCATGACTTCCCATTCCTTAGGGGTGCCTCTTGTCCTGCTTGACTTTTGTAAGAGTTCCATTTTCCGAGAAGTGTTCTGAACTCCTCTCTGATGCCTGCCCTTGTCCATGTCTTCTCTCTTTTTCATGCCATGCTTCTTTCTGAGGACTTGCTTTTCATCCTGTAAACAGCGCTGCACCTTGTCTCTGCTTGGCTTTCTCTGAAGTGCAGCTGTAGCAATGTGGAGTTAAAAATAACGTCTTGAGAGACTAGAAGGGCTATGGACGGGGAAGTGGAAAGCACGTTCATTAAGAGCTTTTGAATTTCTGAATGCCCCTTCTGAGTCATCTGACAACTCAGAGGGAGAGAGGTGTTCTTGTGTTGTACTCTGTGTGTGTTATGAGAGTTTATGTTAAGGAGGGGAGAAAAACGCTTGCCCATGCTGGCAATGAACTGAACTCCATGCTGTGAGCAAACAGAACAAAATGTTAATTCTGTTCCTCTGTCAGCTATCTGAGGAGCTCGTGTCCTGACCACCTGCCCTTTTACCACAATGGATACTAATTAGCCAGCACTCTCACTAGTTAGGGGCATGCGGTATACATAAGGCAAGCCAAAAGCTCCATACTAAAACCTAACTATTCATTCCAATTGGAAGTGATAACTAAAGAGACTTAACTAGAAACATCAGTTCTGGAATATTTATTTCAGGCATATAGTTTTCAAGATGACATTATAACAAAAACGTCCAATAGGCCAGTATTCTTCAGCTCTATCTTCATGGATAACTATCCATTGTTGTTCAGATATTCAGTATTCATGTATTCAGCTAAAAGAGGAATAGATTCTATGTTTTTTAAGCTTCTTCTTCTTTTTTTAAAAAAGAAGCAGTCAAGTAGAGAAATACATTTGCTTACAATAACATTTAGAGGTCACAAATATCATAATCAGTGTGTGTATGGAACTAGTGTTATCTGAAGAAAACATAGTTTAGCTTGGTGGGAAGAGGGACAAAAGCCAGGGAAGGATTGTGGAAGAAAAGTGGAAATTGAGTTGGAGTTGGATTGGAATGGGCATTCTAAGCAGAGCAAATAGCATGTGCAAAGGTACTGTGGCCGGAAAATAGACTGCATTTATGTTAATTGATGTTTGTTTGGGGTTTATCCAGAGTGGGATATCTTTTGGGGAGAGGATCCTGAGGGGCTACTGCATATGTCAATGCTTATACACGCCAATATCCATATCAATAAACCTTACTATAAAACCATAGTCTTTGAGAATAAATACAATTGTGTAAATATTTCCGAAATATCAATGATAGATGCTATAGTTTTGATATTTTATTCACATGCATATGTGTGTGTGTGTGTACACACCACACATCTTTTTTTTTTTTTAAGATTTTATTTATTTATTTGAGAGAGAGATGGTGAGAGTAGCATGAGAGAAGTTCAGAGGGAGAAGCAGACTCCCTGTGGAGCTGGGAGCCCGATGCGGGAGCCTGATCCCGGCACTCCAGGATCATAACCTGAGCCGAAGGCAGTTGCTCAACCAACTGATCCACCCAGGTGCCCTAGTTTTGATATTTTAGAAAAAACATAGATTCTGTGCATTTCAGTTCATACTGACACAGATTCCTTCTAGAATCTGGGTATATAAACACTCCATAGCAGGCCACGTATGTGAACAGAACACAAAATACCTGGAAAATTCCATCACAGCACAGAGGCATAAGGAAGCACATTGTGTGGGAGGCTTACAAACATGTTCATTATAGGTGTGTCAGCAAGCCCGCTAAATTAATTTCAAAGAGTTAATTCTCTTGTTAAGGTTAAACAACTCCAGCATCTTGTTCATATCATTCATCACATAGTAAATCTTATTTAAGAACAGTAAAAAGAAAAATTGTAGCTTAGAGCAAGTGATGGCAATCAGAATGAGCTAATTTCACACTAACAGATTCTATATTCCACATTACGGAAAATTTCTTTAAAAAGGGTCTTAAAAATGTCACCTTGCTGTTATTTCTTTAAAACTAGGAATCATTAGAGGCGCCTGGGTGGCTCAGTGGGTTAAAGCCTCTGCCTTTGGCTCAGGTCGTGATCCCAGCGCTGTGGGATTGAGCCCCGCGTCAGGCTCTCTGCTCAGCCGGGAACCTGCTTCCCTTCCTCTCTCTCTGCCTGCCTCTCTGCCTGCTTGTGATCTCTGTCTGTCAAATAAATAAATAAAATCTTTAAAAAACAAAACAAAACCAAAAAACCAGGAATCGTTGGTAGATTGTGCCGATTTTCCCCTTTCCCCCGCAGGACATCTAATATGGTCTGGGCTCATCACGAACGCTCACTAAGCAACTGTCAAGTCATATCGGATTATTGACTTGGAAGGCAATGAAGCTTGGGCTGAGCCCCTGTTGGCAGGTGGAGCGTGACCATTCAGAAGGGTGGCACGCTGACCAGGAGTGCCTCTGCTTGCTCTTACTTTGCTTTAGAACTTGGTCCTGCTCCAGGCAGACAGTTGTCCCTCCACCATACTTTGTGTTCATTTCACTTTTTCTGGAGTTTGGGATCAAGAACAGAATTCTGGCTAGATTTGGATGTGTGTAGATTTCATCCTTCATTTTCATGCTGTCCTGGATTACATTTGGCCCCCTCACCCCTCGCTCTCTCATGCAGTGAGTGGAATTGCCTTTGTGCTACAAAACGTTGGGGTAATTCCTCCTAGGTTCTGTCTGTGCTTTTTTGAGGTCTTAGGGCTAGAGGAAATGCAAGTTGTTTACCCAGATTGCACTAAAGAAAGCAGGAGGCTATTGTGCTGTAGTATTTATAAAATATTCACATCACGAATCCACCCACTCATCTGAAAGGCAGTTACTGATCACATTTTGTGCCAGGCTGCTAGGAGCCACCATACTAACGACAGTTGGACCCCACCCATCACCACACTGAATCTGGACACTTTCCTGAAGTAACAGGTGTTTAAATTCTGCAGCATGGGGACTGAAAGCCATGCCCTCTGATCCCAGACTCTGTGCTTTTTCTACTCCCCACAGTGCCTCTGTGAGTGGCTGTGGACCAGCCCTGGGCAGGTCCCACATCTGGAGCTCATGTTCAGTCTTGCTCAACTACACCATGCCCTTCTGGAAATTTCCCTTCCATTTTCAAGTTCCCTTTATTTTTCATCTGCTCAGAGAGGACATGGGGTGGAGAAATGCGTGGGCGGGTACCTCCAAGTATGATTTTCTACAATGTTTGGTCCAGGAAGCAGGATTTAACAAATGCAGAGTGGAGATTTCAAAGGTTATTAAAAAAGGAATAAAAAATTCCTTTGTAAATGATAATGAAATATGAGCAGTCGGTAAGTATTTGATGTCCAACAAGGGGAGATCTGAGATGGTCCTCAGTGTGAGCGTAGGCACCAAGAAAAGGGGGTGGAGTGGGGTACATCTCTTGTTCATGCTGAGGACAATAGTCTAGATTAGACAGGGATAGGAATCAAATGATGGCATTGAAGTGGCACTTTTTATCACCTTATTCTGAGACTACAGATCAAAGGGAGAAAATGAGGAAAAGAGTCACAAAATGAACTACTGATTAGAAATTGTCTTCACGACTTGCTTACTGCCTGATGCTTTCCAGCAAATTATTACTTTCTGATTGGTTGAGTAATTATCTGCCATAATTAATATTTGGAATATGCAAACATGCATTATTTTTAGACATATGGTCAATACAGTGATTTCTGGGTAATCAGCAGTCACTTCTTCTAAGTATCATCAGAGGGTACAGCTAGATGCCTTTCAGGCCTAAAGTCATTGACTTAATTCTGAAATCACCCCCACCTCCCCCTACTTCATAGCCCCAGGTGCTATGCCAGTGCACACATACCAGGGGATCAATTAAGCGCTATTGTGAGAAAGGCAGCCAAAGGGCGCTTCACTATTTGTTATCATGTTATGTCCCCATGAAGGTCAAAAGAGATGATGCAGTAATGGAAAAATAAGTTCGTTTACTTACTCATGGCCAAAAGACTTGCTTACCTTGATGCTTCTCATCATTCTGTGGTAATTACTTAAAGGAAATGAACGACTCCAGGAAACGCAGGGATACGTATGGGTCTATGTGACAGTCCCAGATGGTGTCCAAGCATGTGGCAAGCTTCCCAGTGGAGTTTCTCATCAGAGATGTAGCAGGCTCGCAACAGTCGTTCCCAGGAAGCTGCTTGGGAGCGGGGGGGGGCTCTGGTGGGGGACGGGGGGGGGGGGGGGGGGACGGGGGGGGGCGCCGTCGGGGACTGGGGCTGGGGTGGCGGGGAGGGGCGCAGGCTGGACTCAGAGGAAGAGGCTGAGCTCTCCGATGAAAATGGGAAAGGAAATCAGGCCAGAGGGTGGTGTGGCTGAGTACAGCTGCACAGAGAGCTTTGCCCTCCCGATTGCAGACACGCAGGCATTTTGGTAGAGGACACCCTGTAGGGAAACTCCATGCCCCCTCAAACATGTTCTTGCAGAGAAACGAGGACCTTCCCAGTTCCAGATCTGGTGGCAATGTATCCCGGAAAGGCAGATCGAGGAGAGGGAGTGATGTAAAGGCCACAGGCTCCTGCAGGGCTCGGGGAGAGGAGGGCTGCTGTGAGCCAAGAAAACAGTTCAAATCTTTCCCAGGGATCCTTTCATTTTGGTGATCTCCCTGGAAGCCTTGAAAATCTTCCACATATAATGGGATAGAGTTTTAGTGATGGTTTCAGGCACGATGGAAGATGGTGTAGGGATTTTTTTTATGAATAGAAGAGAAAATGTTGTTTCCCCTGTATCCAGCAGTCAACCGCTAGTTGGGAAGCCCCTACTGGACTTAGACAAAGGCCAAGTGTTAGGGATAGCTCCAGCTGAGCAGAAATGGGGGTATTTGAGGAGGTGACTGTCCAGTTGCTGGTGGGGTGTGGGGGGAATGCAATGGGATCCAGAGAAGACAGATGACTGGAAATTCACACCCACCACCAGGTGGCAAAAGATGATACTTGTTACCCAGAGAGTTTATTGCAAAGAAGTTTGATCAAGTCAGGAAGGGCCATGATGGGCTGAGATCTGAGGGCTAGGCACAGAGAAGAGGTGAGCATTCCAGGCAGGGGACAGCAGGGGTGCAGGCCTGGAACGGGAGGGTCTGGGAGGGCAGGTTTCTGCAAGTGTGTCATCCAGAGAGGCCAAGAGGGAAGGCAGTGAGAGGTGCCCGGGCAGTGAGAGGTGTCACCCACTCCGGTGAGAGATGAAAAAGGGTTAGGCCATGGGAGACTGGTGGGCAGTATAGACTTGTGACTGTATCAGCAGGGCAGTGGGGGAGCTGAGGGAGGCTTTTAAGAAGCAGTAAGTGGTGTTTGACAATAAAAACACTCTGCCTGCTGTTTATATAGACGGGATTTAGTGGGGTAAGTGGGGAAGCAGGGAGATCAGAGTGGATTTCAAAGCTACTTAGCATCTAAAATAAGTCTGATGATGGACTGGCTGAGTGTTGGGTAGAGGGGCATGAGCTCTTTCACAATCCCAGGCCCGTATTCTCATAGTTACTCAAATAAAATAGCTTAGAATCCTATCACTCTTCTTGCTGTGGCATAGCCTCCTGTGTGATCACCAGAAGACCCTTCGAGGGAGACCACACGCCCACATCTCAGCATAGCCTCTGGGGAGGTGGTACATGGTGCATTTTCCCCCTTGCAGGCTGGGGCTTGTGGGGACAATCTTGCCACACGGGTTCACCTTTGTTTAGGGAACTCTGATAATATGTAGTAAGCAGCACTCCTAATGTTTCCTCACCTGAGATAAAACATGGAAACTGCATTAAACACGGAAGTCCCCCAGCTTCCTGTCCTTGCTCCTGGTTTTGGAAGATGGAGAAATTTTGTTGACTCAAAGCAGGTGGCTACCGGCCACCATGACCTCTGAGCAGGGTGTCCATCTAGACAATTCTGAGCCCAGCCACAGGTTGGCCAGACTCAGGAAACAGCCCTGCCGTGTTGTCAAGTAGTAGGAGAATGGGATGATTAAGAAGCATTCACAGCTCCATTGAAGCTAGACTCTAATTTCTTAAAAGCTCACATGTAGCCGTAGCTTCCTAGTGGATGTGAGAAATAAAGGTGGAAAA
The DNA here is from genome assembly GCF_022355385.1 of Mustela nigripes. Classification (NCBI taxonomy): domain Eukaryota; kingdom Metazoa; phylum Chordata; class Mammalia; order Carnivora; family Mustelidae; genus Mustela; species Mustela nigripes. The sequence continues at coordinate 138,288,185 of NC_081558.1, read as the reverse complement.
ACTCATTCTTGTCACCCGGGGATAGTGGGATTGCTGTGTTTGCACCAAACACATCAGGCTGTTGCCCGCCATTAGCAGGATCTTACAACCTAGTCTTTCGGGGTGGAAAGTCTTTGAAAATATCTGTTCCTTTAAAATCTGCCTCTGGAACTACTCTTTAAACCCATGACCTGTCAGTTAATTGTTTAAGAGACAATCATAATTATGGTAAGAGTGATCAAACTGTACTCGTGCTTTTTTCTGAGCACTCACTCTATGACAGTCATGGCACTGAACATGCCGCTTACACGATTTCATTCAGCCGTTACATGCTCTGCGAAGCCGAGGCTATCAGCCTGCTTTTAAGATGAGAAGAGGGAGGCTATGGAAGTTAGGTGACCCTGTAGAATGCAGGTCAGATATTGAATGGCAAAGGTGGGGATAAGCAGAACCCATGCCCTTGCCTCACACACTTACCAGGCATAAGTAGTGTAAAGTTGGTCAGTGGCCCCAATGAGGACTCAAGTCAATCGTTCTTTAATGACCACCTGCTGTGTGCTGTATGAGGCACACAAGATGGATAAATTGAGTTTTTCTTTTCACAGGGCTCAAAGTCTATTGGGAAGTTGATGCCAACATCTATATGCCCTAGATGTCCATATAACGCAAGACATGTTATAGTAAACACTAAAGCCAAGGTCAGGCAAAGGTTATGGGAACATCGAGGTGACAGGCAAACTCTGACAGGGTAGGGAGGCCTAGGAAAAGTTTAGAAGAGGTGCTATCTTTTCAAGTGCAACTTGAAAGGCCACCAAGCCTTTGACAAGAAGTGGAGACTGCTGGGGGAGGTCATCTAGAGGACATGACCTCTGGCTGACCCTGGAGCTGAGGAGGGCAACTGGAGGCTCCTCCCCACTCCCCTGTTATTGGAATGTACGTTCTGCTAATTATTTGCAAGTGGGAACCATTTCAAGAACATGGCCTTGAGAGAGTAATGCATTGTTGAGACCATCTGTATCCAGTTAAATCCTGATATAATCTAGGATTCCGTGGGGGCAGATGTGGACATTTACTCATCTTGTGTCTGCCCAAGGCAAATCTGATAAACACCCTGTTTTTTCAAATTACCACCTACCAATCTGGAGTTGTCTGCCACTTCCTTCAGCTTCTCTCCTTGCACTCTATGTATGGGAAACAGTCTATGAACCAACAGAGACAGAAAGGACATTGCACTTGGATGGACCATCTTGATCAAAGGCCGTGAGGTGAGAGAGTGCTATGTGGCCATATTGGTGCTCAGAGACAAGCCATGGAGTCCACACAGACTCAGGGAGGAGGGAAGAGGAGAATCTGGGGGGAGGCCGAGAGAGGGATGAGAGTGACCTATGGTGCTGGCCAGGGGAGTTTATGTGGAATGGGCAGCCACAGAAGTTTTTTCAAGGAAAGAGGTGATATGGTCACGTTTCTGTGGGAAAGCAAAGCACTCATGGTTTGTTGGCTGGTGCTCTGTGAGGTACAGAAACTATGTAAAATGGCTGATATTTGACCATTTTGACCTACAAAAATGGTAATTTCCTATAGTACAACCTAATTTCAGGATTTTTCTTCTAGTTCTGGAAAAGCCTTTGCTTATAGTGTGTGGCTATAAATTTGGGGTTTCCTGGCTTTTGGAGGTCCTTAGAAGCACTAGCGGGGTTGAATGAATATTTTCAATATCTTAGTTTAGCCAATAAAGTGATGAAATTAATGCAGTATGGGCTGGAATTTATTAACTCAGGATAGTAACGGCAGCTACTTCATGGAGATCCGAGGCACTGATTGGGTATTGATGAAATCAGAAATTTCTAGTATCTCTGGGAAAGGGGGTAGTTGGGGAATGGAGATTAAAGAAGGTCCTTGATGGTAAGAACTACAGGTTGGTGTGCACTGCCACTGAGAGCTAGTGGGACTGTGGATCCCCCATGTTTCCAAGCAACCATAGGTGTCCTGGGACTCGTGTGTACATTTATTTCTTCATCAAATATTTTCGGAGCGTCTAAATGTTTCATGAGCAGTTCCAGGCACTGGGGATACAGTTAGATTGAAAACAGATATATTTGTGTATCTGGTTCTTAGATTTGGGAGCAGAAGTGGAATGAAAAACAGATGATTAAAGCTTTTGTTCAGAAGATTATCTTGTGTCAAGCCCATTGTTGAATGGGGCAGAGTAGTATTCTCTCTGTGTAGAGAGAAGGTGGGAGCAGGGAGAGTGTAACTTTTGCTCAAGGCCTATGTAGCACCAGACACTGGGCTTTTGGCTGATTATCTCCTTTTAATTCTTCTCACCTCTGGGCAAATTAGGTACTATTATCCCCTTTCAACAGAGGGGAAGATTGACTCTCAGAGAAATTGAGAAAATTGCTGGGGGTTGCACCCAGCTGGAAGGTGGTCAGAGCGAGGGTTTAAACTCACATCTGTTTGCCTCTGAGGCCTGAGTGCTTCCCATCAGCATCCCGAACAAGCAGTGAGCTGGGGTTTTGCATGACAACCAGAATAGTGTAATCATAACCATTTGTCGACAATGGCAATGCAGGCTGTGGAGACAGAATTAGAGTGTCGGGACCAAGCGAGCTGACATCTGCGGAAGGCATGAAAACATTTTCAACCCCGGGTAATGATGCAGCGGCCTTCCTACGAGTCAGATCCCGCAAGGATTGCTGTGTTACAAGAAAATATAAAGACGTCACTTAGAAACAATAAGTGTAAAGAGAACCGGTCCCAGTTTCGATGGATTTGTAAAAGTTGCATCCCAGAGTTTGCGGTATTAATTTGGGTGACATGGTTACTATTACCTTTGGCTTCTCTATCCCAAATATGTGAAAACAGCAACAGAAAAATGTATACAGTTTAAAGCTTGTGTCACATTTGGTTTTGAGAGGGACCATCAGGAAACGGGAGTAAAATTGGCAAAAGCTTCCGTTTTCAAAATGACTTTCTGCAGAGTTGAGTAGAAAGAACTTATCCCAAGGAGTGTCTCCATCCTGAAAAGGTTTTTGTTCTTTTTAAGTCATTGAATCTTCACCATAGTTTGGTGGGAACAAGAAAAACTAGCAACTCCTTCCTTAGTTGGGTGCTGGGATATAGAGCCTACAGGATGGAGACTCTGCTTCTCATTTTAAAAATGTAGGAGGTAACATGATGCCCCCAGTTTTATTTTTGTTTTTCAACATTTCCTTAACGATTCGGGGTCTCTTCTGATTCCATACAAATTTTAGGATTATTTGCTCCAGCTCTTTGAAGAATATTGGTGGAATTTTGATCGGAATAGCATTAAAAGTATAGATTGCTCTAGGCAGTATAGACATTTTAACAATGTTTATTCTTCCGATCCAAGAGCATGGAATGGTCTTCCATCTTTTTGTGTCTTCTTCAATTTCTTTCATGAGTGTTCTGTAGTTCCTCGAGTATAGATCCTTTACCTCTTTGGTTAGGTTTATTCCCAGGTATCTTATGGTTCTTGGTGCTATAGTAAATGGAATCGATTAAAACTGGGGGCATCACGTTACCTGATTTCAAGCTTTACTACAAAGCTGTGATCACCAAGACAGCATGGTACTGGCATAAAAACAGACACATAGACTAGTGGAACAGAGTAGAGAGCCCAGATAAGGACCTTCAACTCTATGGTCAAATAATCTTTGACAAAATAGAAAAAAATATGCAGTGGAAAAAAGACAGTCTCTTCAATAAATGGTGCTGGGAAGACTGGGCAGCTATATGTAGAAGAATGAAACTTGACCATTCTCTTACACCGTACACAAAGATAAACTCAAAATGGATAAAAGACCTCAACATGAGACAGGAATCCATCAGAATCCTAGAGGAGAAGATAGGCAGTAATCTCTTCGATATCAGCCACAGCAACTTCTTTCAAGATATGTCTCCAAAGGCAAAGGAAACAAAAGCAAAGATGAACTTTTGGGACTTCATCAAAATCAAAAGCTTCTGCACAGCAAAGGAAACAGTCAAGAAAACAAAGAGGCAACCCACGGAATTGGAGAAGATATTTGCAAATGACAGTACAGACAAAAGGTTGATATCCAGGATCTATAATGAACTCCTCAAACTCAACACACACAAAACAGATAATCATATCAAAAAAATGGGCAGAAGATATGAACAGACACTTTTCCAATAAAGACATACAAATGGCTATCAGACACATGAAAAAATGTTCATCATCCCTAGCCATCAGGGAGATTCAAATTAAAACCACATTGAGATATCACCTTACACCAGTTAGAATGGCCAAAATTAGCAAGACAGGAAACAAAATGTGTTGGAGAGGATGTGGAGAAAGGGGAACCCTCTTACACTGTTGGTGGGAATGCAAGTTGGTGCAGCCTCTTTGGAGAACAGTGTGGAGATTCCTCAAGAAATTAAAAATAGAACTTCCCTATGACCCTGCCATTGCACTACTGGGTATTTACCCCAAAGATACAGATGTAGTGAAAAGAAGGGCCATCTGTACCCCAATGTTTATAGCAGCAATGGCCACGGTCGCCAAACTGTGGAAAGAACCAAGATGCCCTTCAACAGACAAATGGATAAGGAAGATGTGGTCCATATACACTATGGAGTATTATGCCTCCATCAGAAAGGACGAATACCCAACTTTTGTAGCAACATGGATGGGACTGGAAGAGATTATGCTGAGTGAAATAAGTCAAGCAGAGAGAGTCAATTATCATATGGTTTCACTTATTTGTGGAGCATAACAAATAGCATGGAGGACATGGGGAGATAGAGAGGAGAAGGGAGTTGGGGGAAATTGGAAGGGGAGGTGAACCATGAGAGACTATGGACTCTGAAAAACAATCTGAGGGTTTTGAAGGGGCGGGGGTAGGAGGTTGGGGTACCAGATGGTGGGTATCATAGAGGGCATGGATTGCATGGAGAACAGGGTGTGGTGCAAAAATAATGAATACTGTTATGCTGAAAATAAAAAATAAATTAAAAAAAAATGTAGGAGGCCTGGGGGTGCCTGGGTGGCTCAGTGGGTTAAAGCTTCCGCCTTCGGCTCAGGTCATGATCCCAGAGTTCTGGGATCGAGCCCCACATCAGGCTCTCTGCTCAGCCGGGACCCTGCTTGCCTTACTCTCTTTGCCTGCCTCTCTGCCTGCCTCTCTGCCTACTTGTGATCTCTGTCAAATAAATAAATAAAAATTTCAAAAAAATGCAGGAGGCCTGGGGAGGCTTTGGTATTTATTATTGACATAAAATGGGAGCTCATCCCTAATATGTGCGCTCCTTCCTCCAGGGGATCTGTCCCTGGAATGTAGCTCTGAAACAGGCTGGTCATAAGGTCTCATTAGATACGCATTTGGCAGGGAGTATGGGCCTCCAGCTGCCTAGGACTGGGACTCCAGGACCAGCTGTGGGAAAGTCTTATCTCCAAAAGCCTGTGAACAACCTTCCATGTTTGGGGGTGATCTTTTCATCCCAGATTCACGACATACCCTGTAGCCAAGCCTGACTGTCAGGCTCTCTTCCTTTCTCTTGTACAAGCAATAAGCACCATTCATAGTCTCTCTTGTCAGTTTTGATTAATTCTGTGCACAGCCATCAAGAAGGTATTTTGACTGGGGGGCAAATGAAGCCATGGTGGGCACTGACAGAAGGGCTCAACTTTTCTTAAAAGAGAAAAACGCAGAGCCTGGGGCTGTGGGGATTTAATGGAAATAAAAGCACATAAACAAGGAGTTCCAGCTCTAGATTTTAAAAAAGCTACAGGGATCATCAAGTACTTTGGGGTTATCCTATTGTATTATTTCTTAATGGTTTCCAAACTCAGAGTAGTGCTTGGCTACAGTGTTGTTACAAAGAAATTATCCATTTGGTTTTTGTGCGAACAAGTGTAGGCCATTAATCCGCTTAATGCAAGAAAGATGTCTCTTTTATTCTTTTCCAGCGTGAACCTGTTTTGATTTAGTGCTGAACCGGTTGGCCATTTGTAAGAATATAACTAATTTCAAGGAAAATGGCAAAGAACATTGTTCTCCAAGGCATTTAATAGGCCCTATAAGTTTGACTTAGAGGGGGCATAAAAAGTGCTTGGAATATATCCATATCAAGGATGCAGTTAAGTGTGACAATTCTGAGAGACTGGAAAAGGACGGTCTCTCTGATTTCAGTAAGGAGTCTTTTTTTTATAATACTGTTGGCCTAGAATGGGAATTATATATATATTTTTGTATCTATCACATTCAACTTAGTATATGATTCTAGTTTGATTTAATGTTAGGTGAGGGAGGGAGGGTGGGTATTATCCAGCTTCCAGAAGGGATGAAAATGGGACCCAGAGAAGCTAAGAGACTTGCTTCTGGACATGCTATTGGTAAATAGAGATGCTCGTCATGAATCCCGGTCACTCTGACAGCAAAGGATTCTTCTCTTTATGCACTGTGAGCAGAGCTCCCATTAGCAAGCCCAGGGGGCTGTTCTTACCCCCTACCCAGCAGCACCCTTCCCAGATGCCTTGGTCTTTCAGCAAGCCGCATGTGAGGAGGCACCTCCTTGAACAGAGCGTTTCTTCTCGCACATGGCTTTGCCTTCCAGCCCTTCTGTCATGTCAATGGTTCGAGGTCTGAAAGACACACCAAGTCAGCAACAACATGGGAATCAACCGCCCACCGAGCAGCGGCATCCTGGAGACCTGGAAGAGGGGGCAGACAACTGGAGCACACAGTGTTACACTTCCCTCCTTGTTGAGTAAACTGAAGTTAAACATCAGAAAAATCCTCTCCCTTAAGGTTTGAGCAAAAATTTCCATACCACGACAGTTTGATTTGGTCCCTCTGTTCATTCATTAGCCCATTCCTCCCATCTTTATTGAGCACCAGCCGCTGGGCATTCCCTGAGCTGGTGAGAAGGCGGATGCCTGCCCTGGGGGCTGCATGGTCCTCCAGGGCAGGGATAGGAGAAAGACGCCAGTGCTGGTTGGGAGGTGGTAGGTGGCTACAACCTTGTGATTCACAGAAATCCATACATCTCTTGCCCCTTGCTCTAGGATGCGCTTTGAACATGACCACAGCATCTGATGGTGTTGCCCCCTCCTCACTGTCATTGTTCTCTGGCATTTCTGGAAGATTCCATAAGTGTCTCATGTATGGTTGTAAACAAACCTGATGGCCTTCATGTAGCATCTGCTGTTCCTACCCTCTTCTCCATGGCCTTTTCTGGGTTCTGTCCTGTCCCACCAGAAACCAGCGTAGATGTGCTAAGTCAGAAGGTGGGTAGTGGGGAGAGGGCCTCTCTCCTCTTCACATAGCTGTCTGTTGGGGTCTTTTGTGAAACTTAAACCAGTGCGTTCCACAGCCTGTAGCAGGCAGTCAGGGCCATGCCAAGCAGGTGCTGCACCTGCCCGGAGCTCAGGGAGAGGCGCCAGGGCTGGATCCAACAGCCACTCTTCCCCTTCCATGGGGCACCCAGGGGACCGAGTCCTGGACACCGCCTCTGTGAAGGAGAGGGTTGAACTCCTGTTAAATACAGAACAAGATTAGTTTTCTTTCAATGGTCAGATATAAAAGACCTGGTAGGATTATGTTGGCTGAATTAATGGAAAGGACAGAATTTACTTATCCTGAAATGTCCTCTGTGGAGGAGCAAAATGATGTCAGATCATTCCCTCATTTGCCAGAAAGATGGGGTGAAGAAAGCAGGAAGGCATTGGAGGCCTGAAATAAAGGGACATGTGGGTGACACAGGAGAAACCACGGAGGAAAGCAGACATGCAGCAGAGACCATCCCATTGGACAGTGCTGTCCCTGGTTTCCCTGACAGCTGGTCTGTGCCCAGAGGGTTTCATTTGGATGGGAGAATATTGCCAACCCTGCACTCTAGAACTTAAACAGTGAGTTTAAATACACACACACAGACACACACACACACACACACACACACACAAGCTGCTTATGTAGGAGGAATCTGATGTCCAAAAATGGGATAGTTGGTGTAACCTAGGAAAACCTTCCATCCAACAGTTAACACATATTTATTAAGGACTTAATTCTGTTTTAGGCATTGTACTGAACATTCATTCACCTTGTAAATAGAAAATCCCGGGTCTGTTTCTTATTATGTAAGCCTGACACCCAGAGAGCATAAATCAAAACAATTCCTAGAAAGCAGCAGCATGATTTGGACGATAACTCAGAACTCATAACAGAATTTGTACCCTCACCCCAGGCCTAGAGAAGGGAACTTGGGGTGAGGGAAAGGGGAAGAAGGGTTTTTGTTTTTGTTTTTTTTTTTTTTTTGCAATTTATCAAAGTTTGATTATGCATACTTTGTTTTGTAATGTCAGACCTGGTGGAATGCTGTGATAATTTCATGTTCATCTGTCTGAGAGCAGACTCTGGAGGCAAGCTTGTGTCCCAGGAAAGCATTGGCCTGGAAGACAGGGGCCTGTGTCTGGATCCTTGCAAAATTTGAGATGAGGCACAAGCTTCAGAGGTTCCCTTCTGTGAGGTTTTAAGGTTCTCTGTGGCTCTGCCATTCCAACCTATTTAGGACCATGAGTTCATTTATTCCTGAATTTCTCAGGATTTATTGAGAGGTCCCCATGCGTAATCCACAGTAGCATTGGGCATGTAGTGATAAAGACAAGGAGCTGACTTGTTTATAAAGGAGAGCGAGAACTCATGAACGAATAGAGTCAGCCTCAACATAGAGAAGCACACCTTGTGCTTCGAAACAAACATGTGGCACGACCAGATCAAGAATAATTCAGAACGTGTTCTCTGGGCTGTAAGACTTCTATGATTGTGCAGTCTTTATGTAATCTATCACAAAATTTGCTTTAACACAAAAGGCTGGGTTAAAATTGTGTGCACGTACTTTAGTTCTGTAGGTCTGCTGGGAGAAACTAGCTGTCTTGTCTCTGCCTCTTACTTCCCCATCTCCATGAGGCATTATTGCGTTCTACTCCTTGACAGGTGTGTTGTATTTCCTTGTGTTTATGGTTTGGGGTATTTGGTGGGGGTATTATAGCTTTCTTTTTTCCCCTGCCCCAAACACAGTGCACCTTTCCCATCCTCCTGATACAGATTTATATCCAGTTTGATTGGAGCAATACTCAACACTTGTGTTTTTGTAATACATTTTTTTGGTTTCTTTCTTTACTTGGGAGAGAGAAAGTGAGTGAGAGAGCATGAGTGGGGGTGGCATGGAGGGGTAGAAGGAGAAGGAGATCCCCACTGAGCAGGGAGACCAATGCAGGGCTCAATCCCAGGACCCTGGGATCATGACCTGAGCTGAAGGCAGAGGCTTAATCGACTGAGCCCCCCAGGTGCCCCAGCATAAACATCATTCATGGCTGAGCTGTGATCACTTGTAATCACCTTTTCTTTTCCTGCATAGTCTCTTGCTTTTCCTGAATTTAATAATTACCCTGCTTTTTATTTATTTTTAATTTTTCAAAGATTTATTATCTTTGTGGGGGGGGGCAGGGTAGAGACAGGGGGAGAGAGAAAATCTCAAGCAGACTCCTCCTGAGCGTGGAGGCTGGACTTGGGGCTTGATCCCATGACCCTGAGATCATGACCTGAGCTGAAATTAAGAGTCAAATGCTTAACCAACTGAGCCAAGGATACCAGGTGCTCCTTATCTTTTTAAATGAAGCATTATTTCCCATGTATGTCTCCTTTACTCAACCTCAGATACTCCTCCATCTGTTGAAATATCAAAATATCCATTCCCCTTCCTGAAGAAGGCTCACCTGGATTCTTCCGAGCTGTTCCCTGTGAGGTTAGCCTCTGTGCCTGTAGCCCGACTCTCATTCCTCCGCTCCTGCCTTTGTTGGACGGGTTTCCTCCAGCCCATGTGTTTCCCTTTGTTGGTTTGATCCCTCCTTTTGTTGAGGCAGATCTTCTAATGGTTTCCTGGAAAAGAGTTCATGGAAAATCAAGTTACTGAGATTTCACTTGTCAGGTGGATCTTTATTCTTTCTTCCCACTTGCTTGATAATTTGGCAGTATAGAATTCTGGGTCCCAAATCCTTTGCCTTCAGAATTTGGAAGGCATTGCCCTGTTGTCTCTACCTTCTTGAGTAGCTGTTGATCTGTCCAGAGCTATTTTGATTCTTTGTCCTTTTTATTTTTATTTTCTCTCTGGAGGCTTTTAAGATCTACTCTTTGGTCCTAATAAACAGGTTTCCTACTGCGTGTAGCATGGTGTGAATCAATTTTCGCCCATTGTATTGGGCATGATATGAGCCCTTTGAGCCTGAGTTCTGTCCTTTTTTCCAGAAAGTTTTCTTAAATTATTCTACTGTTGATTTCTGTCCCTCTGTTTTGTTTCCTCTTCTCTCTTTCTGAAAGTCCTGTAATTGAAATCCGAGGCCTCCTGTCTGTGTAACCTTCTGTCCTCCTCTCCCCTTTTTAGCATCTATTTGTCATTTTAGCTTTCTGGGAGATGCCCTCAATTTTATCATCCAAAATTTTTATGGAGGGGCACCTGGGTGGTTGAATCCGTTCAGTGCCTGTTAAGTGTCTGCCTTTGGCTCAGGTCATGATCTCATGGTTCTGGGAGGGAGCCCCAAATCGGGCTCCCTGCTCTGGGGGGGGGGTCTGTTTCTCCCACTCCCTCTGCGTGTGCTCTCTCTCTCTCTCTGTCAAATAAATAAGATCTTTAAAGATTTATTAAATTTTTTTTCTCCTATGCTGTTTTCAATTTACAGAGCTCATTTTTGTTCTCTAGAGGCTCCTTAAAAGGAATCCCATTCTTCCTTCTCTTCATTTTCTCTTCTACCTATAAAGCTGCTAGTGAGATTGTTCTGGTTTCTTCTCTGCATCGTTCTGTTTCTTTAAATAGTGCCCCTCCCCCTCCCCGCCCTGGGCCCCCTTTCAAAGTTTGACTCTTTCTTATTAGTCTTTCATTAGGTAGGTGGTTAATTTTGTCCTCCGCTCACATTTAAGAGTAGATGAACTAAAAGCTGACTGGAAACTTGGAGCATGTGGATGAGGCTTGTTAACTCTAAGCAGATCACAACAAAGGTGATTTGGTTGGGACTTTTTTGTTTGTTTGTTTTTTGGGGGAGAATCCCAATGTTCATGATTTTAGGCCTTTCCCCTCGACTGGTTACATTCCCTCATAAGTTTTTCCAGTTTCTTTCTGGAGAGTGAAGGCCTGAGAAAGAGTGCTGGGAGGTCTAACCGTGCATTAAGTGTGATTTCATTTCCCCTCCTCTTCTGTGTTGTACCCTTGCCCTCAACTGTGTGTAGTGCTCCCTCATCCAGGGACCCCACATTTCATCCCTCTTAGAGATAAGCCTCCCACTGGGACTGGGAGGGAGAGAGAGCAGCCGCCTACTCCGAGAGTAGGGGAGGGATTTTTTAAACAGCTTTGTACAGTGCTGCTTATTTTATAGTGTTCATCCCACTCCCTACAATACCTAGTGCCACCATTTTATGAACCATTTTTGGGATTCTGTGGTGTAAATGAGGATGTTTCTTGGCCTTCCTCTACCAGTTTAGGAGACCTCATCCTCAAAACTGCTGACCTTTCTCACACTTTCTGAGCTTCCGAGTATCTAGCATTTTAGTGTTTTGGCTTCCTTTCTTTCTTGACTTACCAATTTGGCTTTATGTTTTTTTTGAAATCACTTTCCTATAGGTTGGGAGAACATAGGTTTTAAGCTGCCTTCTTTACCTGAATGTCCCCAAGTGAAGGTTTCAAGGCATGAATGTGACATGAGTTGACTTCTGTTTTAAAACAATCACTTCTTGGGGTGCCTGGGTGGCTCAGTGCGTTAAGCCTCTGCCTTCAACTCAGGTCATGATCTCAGGGTACTGGGATTGAACCCCGCATCAGGCTCTCCGCTCAGCAGGGAGCCTGCTCCCCCCCCACACCCTGCCTGCCTGTGATCTCTGTCTGCCAAATAAATAAATAAATACTTTTTTTTTTTTTTAAGATTTTTATTTATTTATTTGAGAGAGAGACAGTGAGAGAGAGCATGAATGAGAAGAAGGTCAGATGGAGAAGCAGACACCCCATGGAGCTGGGCCCCCGATGCGGGGACTTGATCCTGGGACTCCGGGATCATGACCTGAGCCGAAGGCAGTCGTCCAACCAACTGAGCCACCCAGGCATCCCTAAATAAATACTTAAAAAAAAAAAAAAATCACTTCTTGGGACACCTGTGTGACTTAGTTGGTTAAGCAGCTGACTTTTGGTTTTGGCTTAGGTTATGATCTTGGGGTGGTGAGATCGAACCCTGGCATCAGGCTCTGAGCTCAGCTTGGAGTCTGCTGGAGACCCTCTCCCTCTCCCTCTGGAGGAACTCCTTCTCTCTCACTCTTGTTCGCTTGCTCTAAAATAAATAAAGAAATAAAAACAAAAATGGTCACTTCTCTGCTGGGTGGAGAATGGATTGGTGAAGAGCAAGGTGGGGTCCCTCACTGCAGTCTGTACTAGAAATGACAAGGATGGGCCAGGTAGGGGCAGAAGAGCTAGAAAGAAATGCATGGCTCCATGACGCAGTTTGTATGTACAAAGTGCTTACTGGAGTGGGTGGGGGCATGAGGAGGAGCAGGACAAGGGTGAGGACTGCGGATTTTGTTAAAGCAACCCACGCACGATGGTGCTACCCACAAACAAGGGGAAAAGTTGGGAGAAAAAACATTTCACATTGGACACAAATATTCTATCATTTCATGGCTATTCAGAGGCCTCTGTAGACCTGGACTCCAAAGATTATTGTATAATTGAGAAAACCATGTTTATATGATTTTGTTTCCTGGCTCTTTGTTTTCATGATGATAGCTTACAGGCGTGTAAATAGTGAAAGAGTAAAAAGACCGTAGTGTTGGCACGTTGCCAATTGTTACTATAAGTGAATGTTCTTGTTTACTGTTTCTCCCCATGTGATGCTCTTTATTACAATAATATATGGGTTTTAATGATGAGCTAATCCAAGATATAACAGAATCTAAAGACATGCTCTCTGACTTCAGGAAGTACCCTTATGAATCTTAAAATTCCTAAGTATGGTTTTCTCCTTTTCTTTGTAATTTTTAGTATCATTTGACTTGGGTTTTTTAGTTTACTTCCTTAAGAGCAAATGAACTTGTTGATCCAACAAATAACTAATATTGTGAAGAAATTAAAGTTGCAAATAGAAATTTATTTGCTATTCAAAGTAGGTAATTTGGTAATAATTCTGTCATCTATGAGCAGAGTTATTTCATGGACAGAGGTAGTGATATATAAATAGTTATATGGATGAACACACTAAAAATACTTCTCTGCATCACTCAAAATTTTCCTTACCAATCTGCCTTATTATAGTGACCGACCTAGTGAACTCTTGAATTCAAAGTTCAGATGTCTAAACATTATCATGTTTTCACTGTTGTAGAGGGTTACATACTTGTAAAGAAATGACCTATGGAGAGCTCTGTTTTAAAGTCATCTGGAGCACCTCTCTTACTGAAGTCTGGAAAGCTTATGGCCACAATACTCATTTGTAGGTTCTAAAAGATATATTCCTTACTGAGGAATTATTATTTTTTTTTACAATTAACAGAGGAGCGTTTGTCCCTAAGGTAGAATATGAATATGGGAATGTAAAATCAATTGCTGGAGAAGGTGTTGAGTGTGGGAAGGAGAAGGAAGTGCCAGATTTCCAAATATTAGATCATAGCTGTTTACTTATACTGTCATATAAGAAATGAAATGATTTCTAGCTCATAATCCAGTAACAAATGCGATGTTAAAGCATGTAGAAATCTGTCCATGGATTTTCTTAGACGTTAATAGTAAACAAGAGTGCTCTACAACTGTGAGATTAGATAGCTCATTTGCCTCCTAGGTCCTCCGCTCATCAAAGCTGTCACCCCCGTCTATTAGGTGCAAATGTAGATTTGATTTACACAGGTGGTGAACCTATGCATGGAAAGTTAAAAATAGATAAAAGTATTCTGAATTCTGGCAAATGTAAATTTCCCTTTCAACAAAGAAATTCTTTGTAGGACTTCCATTTTGGGTCTCTGTGTCCAGGGAAGCTAGACTTTTTCAGAATGGCGATTACTCGCCTCTATTTCTGATGCTTTTGTGTAAAAAGTTTCTTTCTTTCCCTATAAGAATAAACTCAACTTCCCAACAGGGCCTGCAGTCTTCCTACACTTCAGCCTCGGCTAAGAGGGCAGAGACACGGCCAAGAAATTTTATAACTGACCAACAGACAGAAGACCACACAGGAAGAAGGCACAGGATTCTTTTTTCCTGTCTGTGCATGACCCCAGGAGGCAGAAATGCAAGGTTGAGTTTTCAGAGTGAGGCTGTATGATTTTTCCCAAGTGTATAGGAATTTTAATTTGGAACTATGAATTTTTAAAATAAAAATTTAACCATTACCAAAGTTTTAGAAACCATTTGGGGAGAACAAAGGGTGGGTAGTACAACGGAAATGCTGAGGTACCGAAGTCATCATTCTAAAAATAAAATCATTATATTAGATTTTCAGAAAAACACAAAAGCTATTGAGAAAAAGTTTGCAATTCCTTTTCTCCCCTCCCCTCCTCTCCCCTCCTCTCCTCTTTTTTCCTGGCTTGCTTGCTTTCTGACTTCCCTCCCTTGATCTAAGAGGCCCAGTGGGTTATGAAGCCTTGGGAGGTCATCTTTTCTACCCTCAGCAGAAGCCGGAAGTCTCACAGTTCAACTCTTACATTCATACAAAAAAATAATGATTTGGTGCCAAAATCTATCAGGAACTGTTTTAGGAACCATTTTGGGTGTAGGAGTGAGCGAAACAGCTAAGTATCTTTGCTTTTGTGGGGCTTATGTGTGTGACAAAGAATATGGAAAATAGTAATATTCAAACAGATCATATCTGTGCACCGTGGTAGGTGCTAAAGAGGAAAAGAAAGTTCTTTGTGCTGGAAAACTCTGTCATTCAGTAGGAGAGCAGCAGCTCTGGGTGCTGGCTGCCATTCAGCTCCCCCAGAGCCCCACTTCCAGGCACGTTGCTGAACGAAGGCCCACCAACTTTGCTTCTCCAAAGCTCAGGCTCCCAAATCCAGCGGGGCCACCTGTGCAAGATTTGGAGGAACCCAGATTCTGGAGCTCTAAGCCAGCCTGGCTGAACTGTTGTTTCTGGGAGTAAAATGCAGAAATCTTTTTTTTTTAAATTATTTTTTTAATTTTTTAAATCTTTTTTATCCCTAGAAAGTCCACAGATGACTGTAAGCATGATTCATGTTTGGGGACCACGAGTCTGTGACTGTGTTGGGAACGTCCCACATGCAGGTGTCCCTCACAGCCCTTTAGAGGTGTTCCAGGCATTGTCAGGTAGATGAAAACACAGATTCGCCCTCAGATGACCCCTTTCCCTGCTTGTCCCACACCTGATAGTTTGTACTTATCCAAGATTCTCTTCAGGAAAACAGTTTCAGACTCGCCCCTTTCTCACCTCCACTCCTGGAACACTGCCCCCCCACCCCACCCCCCGCCACCACTGCCACAGTCCTCACTGTCGTGTAGCCACTCCTGCGCTCTGTAATTGCTACGTCTGGTCACTGTACAGACCTGCCTGAGAACAGGAATGGCTTATTCTGCAGAATGACCTAGGTACTCCATGAGCTCAGGAGTCCAGCCTTTATCCTTCGGCATGTAGGACTTGTGAGGGGCTCACCAAAGGGCTCACCAGTTCCCGAACTGGGGCAAAAACCGAAGCAGGACCTGGTAAAAGACCGAGTTAGAAGACCATTTTTATGGCATTCGGTGCCATTGTTCTCGAGGGTAGGTGATGAGCGGGGGCAGAGAGGGGCCAGAGCTCTTTGGGAGGTTGGCAGGTAGGCGGCCATTTGCCATCGATAAAATGCTGTTTGGAGAGGAAGCCTGGGCCAGCTTGAACGAGACTGGCTTGAATGGTTTCTTGGTTTTAAGCCCTTTGGTGGACTAGCCACTTTCTTTGAATTACTTCTAAATAATTTATTTTCATAGATGTTAGCAAGAGCAACTTCAGTCCAATGTGTGTGGAATTAGCTCAGATTTTGAATTTGAAAGTCTAAGGCTTACTAAATGGATTAAAAACGGTCACTTTCCTCTTTGAATTTATTATATTTATTGATCTTAAAATGGAACTTTAACGAGCAGTTGCTTTTTTTTTATTAGCTAAGCAATTAATGTTAATTGTAGGATAATTTAAAATCACAGGAAATGTAAAGGGGAGAGTAAAAGGTGCCTGTATTTTTACCATGCAGAAAATGACCACTGATGTTTTGGGGAGCAGCCTTACACTTATTTATTTTTAATTTGAGAGAGAGTGTGTGTAAGCACGTGTGTACTGGTAGGGCTGGGGCGGGGCATAGCATAGGGAGAGAGGGAGAATCTCAAGCAGATTCCATGCCCAGCCTGGAGCCTGATTCTGGA
Source organism: Mustela nigripes (assembly GCF_022355385.1). Classification (NCBI taxonomy): domain Eukaryota; kingdom Metazoa; phylum Chordata; class Mammalia; order Carnivora; family Mustelidae; genus Mustela; species Mustela nigripes. The sequence continues at coordinate 138,271,796 of NC_081558.1, read as the reverse complement.
CTCTATCTCATGATCCTGAGGTCATGACCTGAGCTGAAACCAAGAGACTGATATTTAACTGACTAAGCCACCCAGTGCCCTGAACAGCCTTAAAGCCTTAAAATATCTACTCTCTCTCTCTCTCTCTAACTGTTATGTAACTTGTAAAAACAATGATTTTGGACTCAGGACAATTTTTGCATCCAGCTCTGCCTGCAATGCTTTACCTCCTCCTGCGAAGTGGCTCTTTTCTTCTCCCCATTTAATGTCTCTGATCAAATGTCACCCCCTCAGAGGGGCCTTCCCTAACTACTCCGTCTAAAGCTGTACACATTCCCCAGTCATTCTCTGCCAAGTCACTTCCTCTCTCCCCTCCTTCAGAGTTAGGTTACTAATTTCCTGGCTCTCTTCTCTCCTGGGTGTGGCTGTCAGCCAGGGCCCTTTCTGTCCTATTCACTCTATTCCTATCTCCTAGATCCATGCCTAGCCCAGAAGAGGGGGTAGGCAGATCTTTGTAGACCAGATTAGGCGGTGACTGAGAGGGGGGACGGGTGAAAGAGACCATTAGCCTGGCAGGATGCAGGCACAGCTGCCCAGGTAAGCTGCGGATCCTGGTCAAGCGAATAGTCATGGAGTCCAGGAGATGGTTCTGAGGACCATACCATCCTTCCCAATGGCCCAGTGGGATCTTATGGGCATTGCTTGACCACTAACAAATGACAAGTAGTGGAAAGTCAAAAAAGTGTTAAGTCTCAATCCTGATTGAAGGTTTGGTAAGATTCAAACAATTCTACAGTTACCTTAGATTCATCACCTTTTAGTTTCATAACCTCATTTTTGGTTACAGTTTTGCCTTTTCCAGATTAATTGTCTAGACTGAAAATTTGTGGTTAGTCATCAACTTCCAGTAGTTGACTCTAGAAAAACAGGGGTAATTTTTCCAAGTGGCATTGCCTTTTGTGTCACTGATTTGGCTCACTGGAACATTCTTGCTTGTGATCTAAAATTATGAAAAATGAACAATATGTTGAGATATGAAATTATGCATGAATGCTCAGACTATAAACTAGCTGACAATGAGGCTACTGTGAAAAATGTCTACAATGATGCTTTACTTTCCTCTCACATAAGACCTTGGCTTGAGGCAGGCAGAAAATTAAAGGTTTCTTAATTTTTAACCCTTTTGTGGTGGGGTTGGGGAGAGCATGTTATTACTCTCATTTCAAAGATTAGAAAATTGAAAAATGAGTGTTTTTTTTAATCAAATATTGGTGTGGGAATTATTATAAACTTGGAGGAATTTAGCTACCATTCAATTCTCTCTAAAGCTCAAAGAAATATACTGGACTGCATGGGAAATATATAATGAATTTACACACAAAAGGACCCATTCTACTTTCCTGGGTATTTTGTAATCATCGGAGAAATACTTTTTATTGTCTTTTCTTTCAAGCTTAATGTAAAGCTAAAATGATAACTTTAGTATATGTGCTGCCAAAGCGAGCACTAAAATGATAACTTTAAAGGCAGTAGTTGGTACTAACAAATGAACAATAAGGAAGTCCATTTTGTTACTGTGATCAGAGTTTCTGGGTGCCGAACTAGCAGAGTCAGTGCTGAGTGAAATGCTCTAGTAGTTAACCTTGGCCGTTCCTCTTTCCTGCCAAGCTGATTTCCTTCTCCCACCACTATTCCTCTGTGGTGGTCGCCACCTCTCTAAACACAGGTTTGTCCCTGGCTCTGGGCCAGGGCCTCTTGAATGCTCTTCCCCAGGCTTTTGCCAGTCCTCAGAGAGGCCACACCCGAGCCTTGTCTGAGTCCTTTGTGCTTGCTCTCATTCTCAGCCCGCTCTTTCTTTCATTGCATTCATCATAATCGGCAAGTGCCTTGTTTTTTTTTTTTTTTTTTAAGATTTTATTTATTTATTTGACAGAGATCACAAGTAGGCAGAGAGGCAGGCAGAGAGAGAGAGAGGAGGAAGCAGGCTCCCTGCTGAGCAGAGAGCCCGATGTGGGACTCGATCCCAGGATCCTGAGATCATGACCTGA